>NC_037088.1:17170000-17770000 GCF_002994745.2 Rosa chinensis | reverse complement strand
ACGAAGGAGTTGTGGAGGAGAGTAAGCATATTGTATGGAGTGCGAATGAGTGGTTAAACAACTTCCAAGATGCACAAAGGAATAATGAGACCGTGACTAAAGATGCAACACAAAAGAGAGTGAAAGTCAAGTGGCGGCCACCTACTGCACCAAATCTGAAGTTGAATACTGACGCAGCAATAGATTATAAAAAGAAGAAGGCTGGTCTAGGTATGGTTGTACGAGATGGTGAGGGGAAATTGAAGTGTGTAGGGCACAAGGTACTGCCAGGAAACCCATCTATTGTTGCTATTGAAGCTCTTGCTGTCTATAATGGACTACTTGTGTGTAGAGATGCTGGTTTTCAGAACTTAGTAGTGGAGAGTGATTCCACCATAGTAATTGATGCGTTGAATAAGACAGAGCTTGATCTTAGTGTGGAGGGTGGAGTCTTGGATGATATTAAGTGCTTGGCTTCAACTTTCGAATCAGTCCTGTGGAAGAAAGTCAATAGAGAAGGCAATATTGCTGCACACAAGATGGCAAAGCATGCCTTGATGGCTGACGAAGATAGACTCTGGCAGGAAGCAGGGCCACCTTGGCTTACTGATATCATTTTAGATGAAAGTAGAAATTGATGATATGGGGGGTGGTGTTCTTTTTTACTTGCTCTGATCATGCAGGGTTTTTAGCGAGGCCACCTAGGTTGTATTGACCATTTGTATTCAATGAAAGTTTTTTAACTGATCAAAAAAAATAAAAATAACATGTATGTGTGTGTGTGTATATCGTTACTTGATGATTCTCAATCAATTCTTTTGTAAAAAAAAAAAACTTCTTTTGATTCGCATTACTACTTTATTCTTCATTCAAATATGTTAAGATACTTTAAAAGAAAAGAAAATCCTGGTGCTGAGGAGTCGTCGGGTATAAATACCTTATTAGATTCATCTTCCACAAAAAAAAAAAAAAACAAAGAAGAATGATAGTAATTTAGAGAAGCCTTGTCCCGAAATTAATGAAAAATATCCTTCTGATCATGGAAATTGTCCTCCAATTTCAACTTTTCATCCTAATGTTCAAAATAAAGTAAGCAGATATTATCTACAAAAAGGTCCTTGTCAACCTAGAGCTCACGAGTTCACTGATGATTGCTTGATTTCATATATTGAGAAAGACATTTTTACTGGCATAGATATTAAGACTATCATGCAAGGATTTCAAAACATGAAATTTCATCGAGGGAAATTATCATTGTAATTGTTACATCTCGAATCTCAAGTTATCGTTTTACTAGTTGTTCGGACGGTAAACGATAGTTATTTTTATTTTCGGCTCCGTTTCAAACTATTAGGGGGCCCTAAAAGTCGACTTTTTGTTTGGGTCAAAATTTGAGAAAATTTTCTTCATGAAAGTTGTAGAGGACGTTAAACCGAGTTCGTAAACATATGGCACGCTAAAATCAGAGTTACAACGAAGAAGTTATAAGGGTTTCAAGTCAGTGGTAGTTTTGTAATTTCGCTGAAAACGTATTCTATAAATAGCAAGTCTGACTTGCCATTTCTGGAAACACCCAGAAAATTCCAGATTTGCTTCTCCCGCCGACCTAACTTCCCGACGTCACTACCGCTTTGTCGGACCACCTATTGCCATTAAATTAGTACCTATCTCTTCGCCTGGAAACAAGCTTTCCATCAATATATGCCTTGCATCCTATCATGCACTATAGATGCCGAATTGAAGCCAAGAAGTTTACTGTAGTAAATTGGGTTTTTCGGCTATTTCTTCAAATCCCGGCCAAATCGGATGTTGAGGATAACTGGGCTTTGTTCCTCTTGACATGTTCTACCAACCTACCAAGTTTCATCATCAAAATTGAGCCGTGGAAGGAGAATCAGAGATTTGAGGAAAATTGAGGGTTTTTTTTTTTTTTTTCCAGTTTTCAGGTAAAAATCAACCCTGTACACTCAAAATTAATCAATATTGTAGTTATGATGGATGCTTCGAATGTTGAGATGATGCTGTGGATGAAATTTGGTGGCCGGAGGAGTTGGCCGCCGCATGAACAGTGCGGTGCTTGAACAGTAACTTAAATTCTATTTTTGGCTAATTAAACCACATAATTGATGTAGAGTTTGTATATGTGATTTTGATAAAGATTGGAGAAGTTTTGAATCGATTATGAAATTCTGAAATTTAGAATTTCGATTATTGATTTACGAGAATCCGATCGTCGGATTTCTTTCAAATTTGCTTTAGAAATTGTAAATCGATGAATATAAATTATTGGTGAAGTTTGGATGAATATCAAGGAGAATTGAGGGAGTTAAGATTAAAGGAGACATTTAGGAATTCGATTTAATTATTGTAAATTTAAATTTATGTCCTGTATTTATTTATATATGAGCGTTATATTATACAAGATGTGAGGAGGAACCACACGGGGAGAAACTTCGATTTTTTATTTGTTCAAGTAAAACCCTAATGTGTGTTTGACCCAAACTCTAGGTTACTTGACCTAGTGGTAATAAGGTTTAATTAGAAGAATCTAGAGATTATCTTTCTTTGTATAATTCAGACTCTATGCATTGTAATCCTCTATATAAAGAGATTCCTATTATCAATGATAATACACAGTGATTTTCTCTCAATTTCTGATTCCCTAAAACACGTTATCAGCATGAAGCCCTAACCATGAAACAAATAGCCAAACTCTGATTCAAGAAGCTAAAAACCTTGAATCTGAATACAAAACCTTGAAGCCTTTTCTGCCTCCACCTCACACCTTGAAGAACTCAATCCCAGGAGTCCAGAACTGGAGGCCCTACCCCAAGAACCGGCAGGAAACCTACCGAATAAGCCACCGGAAGCTTCATACAACCCGCAGCAAATATTCCACCGGTTCACTAACTTCCGGACCTCCAATTTCCACCAAATTTTGTCACAACAAGCTCCTTCACATGAAGATTTAGGAAACAGAAAAAATATCACAAAAACTAGCCAAAATGTTGCTAAACTGGCCGACTGAAAGTCAGGCAGAAAAACCGACAGAAGGAAAAGAAGAAAAAAAAGTCAGGCAGAAAAACCGACAGAAGGAAAAGAAGAAAAAAAAAAAAGGAGGAAGGAGAAGTTGCAGCCCAGGAGTCCAAGTCGAAACCCAGAAGCCCAAGCCGCAGCCCAGGAGTCCAAGCCGCTGACGTCATCTCAGCCACGTCAGCGTATCAGCCGCGTCATCAACTCGGTCAACGCCGGTCAACCCTCCTGTCAACTATTTCCGGGAACGTTTCCGAAAGATTTTCCAGCCATTTTCCGGCGACTTTTTCTGGCCAAATTTCCTGGCGACCTATTTCGAGGTATTTTTTACTAAACGTTCCGGTTTTTTTTTTAGAGTTTCTAAATTCAATTTCTCTTCTTTTTCGGGGACTTGCAACCTCCCTTCTTCTACCCCCCTTTCTTCATCATAGGGGAGACCTAATTAAACCAAACTGTGGGGGTTCGTGCTCACTCCAAGCTTGGAGCTTGTTGAGATCTAGAGAATTTATGATCGACCACTTACATCATTGTTTCGATCTAATCCAACCCCTCTTGGAATCGAATTTCTTGGAAGCGATTACGCTAAGAAATTCCTAATTTCTTGGAAGCGACTATGCTCAGAAATTTTATATGTTTTCGTGGTACCTTTTTCCGCTCCAAAACTAACCCTTTTTCTTGTTCTCTTTCTGGATGAATAACCTGAACAAATTGGACTTTGCTCTATTGGGAACAACCGGCTCTGAATATCACAGGTGGGTTCGTGATGTCCGCCAGCATCTCAAGGCCGATGGAATCCTAGATACGATTCTCGAGCCTAGCCAGGACATGCTAACTGTTGAGCAAGCTCAAGCTTTGGAAGCAAAATAGAGCAGCCTTAGAGGCAAATAAGGCGAAAGCCATCATCCTAATGACTCGTCATATGGATGATTCGCTCCAGTATGAGTGTATGAATGAAGAAGACCCCAGAAGGCTGTGGGTCTCACTCGAAGAAAGATTAGGCAATGTCCGTAACTCCCTGCTTCCTAACCTAGAAGTGAGATGGCATAGCCTCCGCTTTTGTGATTTCAAGTCAGTTCTTGACTACAACTCGGAAGCACTTCACATTAAATCCTTAATGGAATTCTGTGGTAAAGAGATCACAAATGCGATCTTGATTGAGAAGACTCTCTCTACCTTCCCCGTCTCTGCATTGATGGTTGCTAAGAACTATCGAATTGATGTTACTGCAAGACGGATCACAAGGTTTCATGAGCTCATTGGAGCTATGAATGTCGTTGAAAAACATGACAACATCCTTGTGAAGAACTATAATTCGAGATCTGTGGGAATATGGCATATTCTGGAATCCAATTATAGTCGCGCCTCTCAGAGAAGGCGCCAAGAGCGAAACCCTAACCATAGGGATACTTCTGGACGTTCTGGTCCATATAATCGCTCTACGTGGGAAGGTAACCGCCAAAATAGGCGAACACAGAACCGAATAGGTCAACGTGGAAAGAGAGAGGGAGGCAACGCCTCTGGCCATGTTGATGGCGCCACCAATACTAAGAGCCATCTGAATGACGCTTTCAAAGCGCCTCAATCAATGGAGTTTGAGCAAAGAGATGTATGTTCTCGATGTGGAGTATCCGGTCATTGGGCACACATTTGTAGAGCTCGTGGAGAAATTGTCACCGCCTACAAAGCATATTGTGAAGCAAGGAAAGCTCACGATGTGGAACAAGAAGATCAAAAAGATGATCTAGGGTGAAGGGTTGAAGACTACAAATCTAGCCGGGATCAATGGATCGCCAATTTTGTTTAAGTCTTCATTTTTCCAAAAGATATAATAGGTAATTGCCATATATGTTTATAGTAGATGCTAATGGTTTAGTATTTCTTCAAAGCAGGCTCACCCAAAGTAAGTGTGATGTCTAGGAAGGTTATGAGATTAGTGGTACTTAAGCGAGCCTTGCTCCATCGACATCTCCGTACTCACCTGGTCACATTTATTTTGGAATTACCGAAAGAAGTTAGACGACTACCATTGTTTTGCATTAGCTAGCATTTTGGATTAGATTTTCTTTGGTCAAAGAGACAATGATGTAACTCCGTTGGTTTATGAATAAAATTTCGAGTTCTTTTCATTATGACTCCATTTTGATTCTGAGCATATGACTTTGTGACTACGATGGCTTGGCCATCAATATTAATTCTAGGACATGGAATAGCCCAAGTTCCACTTACCAAATGGCACCTTAATTACTGTCACAAAAACTCTCTACGCTCCTAGGGCCAATCGCACCTATGAATAGCCAACGGATTCCATGCGAAAACGCATGTAGAGAACGAAAATGAGTTCCTTTGCAATACCTCTAATGATTGTGAACAAAAGCGCATCTTAGAGAAGTTTATGTGTCTCTCTAATGGATTCTATGTCACTATTCGAGCTATTTATCCAATAAAAGTTATGAGAGAAGATCTCTTGGATTTAGACACATATTGGCTTTGTCACGACAGGATAGATCATCCTAGTCCTGATATGATGATCCGTCTACTAAAGACTTCACATGGACATCTTTTTCTTTCGAGTGAAACAAAGCATGAATTAAAAGTTGATTTATGGACTAAATGTGACCGACGAAGCTGCCTAGGGCACCGCCTCCGTCCACCACCAGCCTAGGGCTGGCGCAGTCCCTATCCATGATAGTATGGATGGTGTCCATCATGGTGATGGCGCCCTAGATGATGTTGCAATCACCAACTTGCTTCAAATAGCGTTTCAGATGCTCAGGCCTAACTAAAATTCTCATTGGTTGCTTTTAAAGCCTCTCACTCGTTTTACAAAGCCTGTTCCTTAGGGAAATTAGGAATGAGACCATCTTATGCAAACGATATAAAAATACTCATTCTGTTCTTACATAGAATCCGTAGGGATTCTGTGGACTAGTTCAACCAACTTGCGGATGTTTAAATATCTCATGATGTTGGTTGACACGCAAACACGCTGGTCACGTGTTGTACCATTGTTCACCTGTAAAAGCTGCTTATTCTACACTCCTAGATACCATATAACAACGGGCTCACTCCCCGGATCATCCTATTAAGTCAATTGGATTTGACATTGCTAGAGAGTGTACATCAAAGACTTCCAATGGTTATTGCAATGGGACTGATGTTGGACATCATATTCCCATGTACACAACCAAATAGTCTCGCGGAAACGACTACGATGGTAGTCCGGACATTGGTAATGCGCACCAATCTCCTTATATCCGCTTGAGGTGATGCAATATCGCATGCAGCTATGCTAATTCATCTACAACCCACCGCCACTCAATGTACCTCTATGTTACAGCTAGTGACTGGGTACAAGTATTGCACTTACGCATATTTAAGTGTGCCACTTATGTGCCAATTGCACCGCCACAGCGCTCTATGATGGGCCCTTACAAACGAATGGCCAACTACGTTGGATTTGAGATTCCAACAACGTTGGATTTGAGATTCCAACAATCGTCCGCCACTTAATGCCCTTGCTAGGCGATCTCCTTACCGCTAGATTTGCGGATGTCACTTTGATGAGACAGTCTTCCCGTCGTTAGGGGGATATAAGAACACGAATGTTCACCAGGAACGACAGAAATTGTCGTAGTCTGTCCCCACTATGTCTCATCTTGATCCCTATTAAAGTGACGAGATCACAGAAATATGCTGCAAAAATGCCTGCAAGAATGGACGTCCCTACGAGAGGACGTAGCGCAGCCCTACACAGAGTTAGGCATGGTTCCAACACCATATAGAGTGGCACTTTGGCGTTATAGGCCATGGCCCCAGCTAGGATGCGTAGGAGGCCCGTGAGTTCGAAGGATACTTTGGCACATTCCAATCTTTTGATCATCGACACTCAAAATCCGTCTTATGAGTATCTTCTGGGTTATGGTTATTGTTGGGGGACGCCTCAACATCAGAACCTATTCCTGAGAATATATAGCTATATGAAAATTACACTAGTATACATAAGACGTGGGATAGAAACTCCATCATAATTGATGATATAGTCACTCACTTCGCTGCGCATGAGTTTGTTGAGTCCAATGATATTGAACCACGCTCCGTTGATGAATGAATGCCAACGTAGAGAGATTTGACCTAAATGGAATGATGCGATCTAAGTTAAGTTGGATTCTCTAACGAAGAGGAAGGTTTTTTGAGCCAGTGATGCCAACACCTCCTAACATAAAACCTATTGACTAATGGGTCTTCGTTAGAAAGCGTTGTGAGAAAAAGAGATGGCAATCTTGCCTTATGGCGCAAGGCTTTTCACAAAACGCCCTGGAATCGACTACGATGAGACATATTCTCTCGTAATGGATGTCATTGCAGTCTACTACCCTATCAGTTTGGTAGTTTCCAAATAACTGATCATGCAGTTTACAAATGTGGTCACTACGTATCTTTATGGGGATCTAGATACGGAATATACATGAAGGTTTATGGTGAACTTCATTTACCCAAGTCAAATGGCTCTAGACCACGGAGTGCGTAAAGAGGTTAAAACGCTCACTAAAGTGACTACTTGATTGGGAAGGGATATGTCCGCGCGTTTCCATAACAAGTTTCGGATTCTATCGTTGTTCATGTTGGACATGATCTTCATTGGAAGCCTTTAAAGAGTTAAGGGAAACCACTTAACATTTGAAATCTGAGTTTGAGATGAGGGATTTTGGGAGAACACGATTATGTCTCGGTTTGGAACTTGAGCATCGTGTCGATAGATGCTTAGGCATTTTGACAAGGTCAAGCCTTCAAGCACCCCCATGATCGTCTGTAGTCTTGATCCTGAAAAGGATCATCTTCGTCAAAAGGATGATGACGAAGATGAGCTAGAGGCAGAAGTGCCTTACTTAGTACCATAGGCGCATTATTGTACTTAGCTAAATGCACAAGACCAGAATCTCATTTGCAGTAAGCTTGTTAGCTAAGATATAGCTCTACGCCAACGTGACGCCATTATGGTTGGTGTAAAAGATATCTTTCGATACTTGAGATGTATGATTGATATGAGCTTATTCTATCCCTATAGAGAGATGATGGATTCAGACCTATCACACACCAGGAACGCCGCTAACACTAGCCTGCGTCCTCTATCCCCATCCCAAAACGACATGTGTTTTGGAAGGTTTTGCTGATGTTGGGTATCTCTCTGACCCACACAAAGGTCATTCCCAAAATGGTTAAGTGTTCACCATGGGTAAAGACCGTGATATCTTGGAGGTCTACAGAAATAGACCCTAGTCGCTATATCTTCGAACAATGCAGAGATTATTACTCTTAACGAAGTGGTTCGTGAATGTTTATGGATTGGATCCATAATTACGCATGTTCGAACAATTGTGATTTGAAGTCTACCACAGATGAGACTACGAGCATAGGATAATGCTGCTTGTTTTGAAGCAAGGCTACATCAAAAGCGACCACACCAAGTATAATCAGCAATAACAAACTCTCCTCAAAATCAAAGTGAACTAGGTTCGATCTGAGGAAAATATGGCAGACTTGCTCACTAAGTCATTGTCTCAATTCCACTTTCGAGAAACATGTTGGTAGCATCGTTTGCGGAAGTTATCCGAACTCCCATGACTGTTGTCATCAGGGAGAGATGCAGACATCAGGGGGAGATGTTTACATGTATGGTCTCGAAATGTGAAGGGTGTGTTGTGCTCTTTTTCCCCTTCGACAGAGGTTATTTTTGTCCCACTGGGTTTTTGTTACTCGGCAAGGTTTTTAATGAGGCAACGAGAGAAGCATCGCGTTTGGGCAACACAGGGGGGAGTGTTCAAGTAAAACCCTAATGTGTGTTTGGCCCAAACTCTAGGTTACTCGACCTAGTGGTAATAGGGTTTAATTAGAAGAATCTAGAGATTATCTTTCCTTGTATGATTCAGACTCTATGCATTGTAATCGTCTATATAAAGAGGCCCCTATTATCATTGAGAATACACAGCGATTTTCTCTTAATTTCTGATTCCCTAAAACATCATTTTATTTATCGAGCATAATATTTTGCTTTGGATTATAATTTTGGCATTGTTTTTCCATATGAATTTTGGATATGAATTTATTATGCTTGGATTTGAAGTTATGATTTATTTTCGGGAATATGATTTAATTTTCGGAGATTAATTATGATTTATTTCAATTATGTTTCGGAAATAGATTTTGAGCCTTTGATAGTTTATCTCTAAGATATGTTTTCAATTGAAATCATGATTTATGTGATTCTTGAAGAATTATTTTCTGAGGTGATTTTTGGAATTTAGTATTATATTTCTATTCGTTGATTTGAGTTTTTTAAAAAGATTTTTGAAATGGAATTTCGATGGAGATATTTTTCTTATTTACTCATTGACTTTCGGTTTTGGCATTGGGAATGCCTTATTGATGATTGTGGATTTAGTTTTGTTTCTGAGTTACGATTTATAATTTGATCTCGCCTATTTGTTATGATTTTGAGAATATTTTGGCGTTCGGGGCCACGTCATTGGATTATACTTATTTTTCTCGTGAGATATTGGAGAAGCTTTATGGATTTACTGGTTTTCGATTGTTTTTCTCACCATACTCTGGTCATTCGGTTAGTGTCTCCTCCTCACTTACTTTGTGTTTGTGAGTGGCAATCGAGGATTCTCCTCCTCATGTGAGTGGTAGTCGAGGTTATTAGTTCTCCTCCTCACAAAATTTATATGTGAGTGGCAGTCGAGGGTAGAGCCTCAGGGGCTCCTTTACCCATATGGTGATATTTCTTCCCCATATCCTATTATTACTTGACTAGCGGGGCTAGTCCGATTTCTCTTAACCAGCGGGGATGGTATGTTTTCACGAGCTTTTGAGTTTAAAGAAATACATTTTATAAACGTTGCATGCATTGAGGTTTTATAAGTTTAAACAAGTGGGAAAGTATTCAAGTTGCTTCTCTTAAATTATCTTGATTATTTATTTTTGTCCACTCACACTAACGTATTTTTCAATACTTTCCCCTGGGCCCTTACGTTTCAAATGCCCAGTTTGCAGGCAAAATTAGTTGAGGTCAGGCGTACACGGGTTGAGGCATAGTTGTCCCTGCTTCTGCATTGTAGGATCTATCGAACCTTCACCCTCTTTACTTTTATTTCTATTATACCTTTTGTTTTAGAATTGCTCTGATAACCTGTGGGATTAATATTATTAAGTTGAGATTTGTGTAATGTGAATTGGAAGATGTTGTGAATTGGGGAGCAGGCTGGCTCCAGGAGAATAAGGATGGATTGCTTAGAAGTGTTAATGTCTTTCTACAGGTTTTTGGGTAGTCTATTTTTAGGGGGAGTTCTTCCAAATTTTTAGTAGAATTTCTTCTATGGTGGGTCCTGCAGCGCCACTTCAGATTTCAGGGTGAAATCCGGGGCGGATCCTGTCAGTAATAGATAGAAATTACATTTAAATATTTTGTATTTTTTTTTTGGTGCCCCAGTGAAGCTAAATTCCTAGCTCCGGCACTGCACAACGCCAAGAGGTAATGAACCGCTTCAATTTCATCTATTTGGTCCTAAATTGTTTATGGATTTCAACAAATTGACGATGGTGTGCAGAATGCTGTGCTTGAGTTCGTGAGGGTTGTGAAGACCAAGCAACAAGTGGTTTCGGGCACTCTGTACTATCTCACCATTGAGGCCACCAATGGGGGTTAGAAGAAGCTTTTTGAGGCCAAGGTCTGGGTTACGCCTTGGCTCAACTTCAAGGAAGTCCAGGAATTCAAACCCGTTGCTGACGTCTAGTTTGTTTTTCAGGTAGTGTATTTTGTTTTCTTCATGTTTTTTCTCTTGATTGTAGCAATTGATATGGAAGATGTGGATTCAAGGAGTTTCAGTGTGTTGTGCTAATCTGAAATTTGGGAATTGAGTTATTAGCTTGATCAGCTATGGATGAAAAGTTTGATATTTTATCAAAAACATTTTTTCTTTTAAGCATAGGCAATTGATGATTTTTTAATCAGAAATTTACACCATAATCTAAATCCTAATTCCTTAAGGGCCCGTTTGGATATAGGGATTTGGGAGTGTGGATTTCGATTTGAAACCCCCAAATCCAAATCTGCTTGTTTGGCTGTCTTCTTAAGTGAGTTTTTGGATTTCTTCAAAATCACCTCAGAGATTTCAGATAACAAATTTTGATGATTTCAAGTAACTAGGAGACCCTAGTTATTTCAAATCATCAGGTCTTGGATTCCTTGAAAGAACAGATCGTGCACTCTCTTTCTTCTTTTCTCCTCTTTCTCTCTCCAAGGTTTCTCTCACATCCTTCGATCTACTCTCTCTCTCTCTCTCTCTCTCTCTGAATTGGGTGTACATATGCTATGTTGCTGTTAGTATATCTTTTCTCTTTTGATACAAACACTAGTTACTAAGGTGTTGTTGTGTACTTGCGTTTCCAAATCATATCAATGATAATTCCTATCTCTATCTCTTTCTGCCTATTTATTGATTTTTCCTTTGTGTGGAGTCCAATATTTGAAGCTTTAAACTTTTAGGTATCATCTAAGACATCTTATTTAAGATGCATTCATGCAGAAATGGTAGGCTTGGTCGCCAACGGCTGTGGTATACATGACTGAAAAATGACCCGACACCTTTTTGGGAGTTAATTCTACCATTTCCAGAATTTATATTATTGAGAACTGGGTTATGAGACTAAATTGGGTTTTGATCAGGTGGGCATGCTCCAGGATGACAAGATGTGCAGCCTCATGATCCTCAAGTTCAATATGCAGCCCAACCATGCTGTGAAGAGCCTTCAGCAAAAGTCCAATTCATTGTTCCTTTATGAGCTTCAAGAGATTGTCCATGCTAGGGCAGAGGTCAGTAGTGATTTGCTTCAATGTGTTTTTTTTGCTTATCTATCATTGATTTGTTGAGCTCGATAGTTGGGGTAGCTATTGGTTGTGTTTAGCTGTAAGCTCCATTGAGTATTGGGTCAAATTTTGTCGTCTTGGTTTGTTTACGCAATTGGGGTAATGTGCTTCAGGGGAAGCAATAACTCTATACATCACTATTACTAAAGTTTGAGACAGAAATTCACTTTACGTTTGCTCTTTAGGTCAACTTATGTCCATCATATGTAGGAACTACAAGTAATTCGATGAACTTGTTTAGTATGCCTGAGAGCCTTGTAGATGGTTGAAGGACAAAAAGAAAATCAAATATAGATTTACCATATTCTTTAGAAGAAATATAGATTTGCCATTAAGAATCAAATATTTTGTGACATGAGCAGACTTTCGTAATTTTCCTTTCATTGTTTTTTTTTTTGTTTTTGACTACATGAGTAAAACTGATTATTGATTACTCATGTTAAAATTGTGTGAGCAGTGATAGAAGATCATGTCAAGTTCAACATGCTTCTTAAGCTGAAGAGGGGAGACAAAGAAGAGAAATATAAAGTTGAAGTGCACAAGAACAATGAAGGTGCCTAGTGTTAAAGCATAAAAATTCAGACTGTTTTTTTAGTCCCTTGCAAGATATTCATCCACGGAGGTACAAGACTTGTGGAGAAAAAAAAAAAGGATATTGCTGCGTTGGTTAAAAAATTGAAAAGAAAAGAAAAACAGAATCATTTAAAAATTGAAATTTTTTTAGAGGATTACAGAGCTCTCAAACCAAGTAGATACTCCTATGCAGATATCAAGAGGATTACAAATCAGTTCAAGGACAAATTAAGCCAAGGAGCCTATGGTACTGTTTATAAGGGAAAGCTTTCTTCTAAATGTTTTGTTGCTGTCAAAGTCCTCAATAGTACAAAGGGGGATGGGGAAGAGTTTGTAAATGAAGTGGGAACAATGGGTCATATCCACCATGTCAATGTGGTTTGCTTGGTTGGATTCTGCGCTGATGGGTTTAGATGAGCTCTTGTTTATGACTTCTTACCTAATGGTTCACTGCAAGATTTCATTTCATCAGCAGAAAATAACAATTCTTTCCTTGGTTGGGATAAGTTGCAAGATATTGCTCTAGGCATAGCCAGAGGAATTGAATATCTACACCAAGGATGTGATCAACGAATCCTCCATTTCGATATCAAACCCCACAATATTTTGCTTGACCATAACTTCACCCGAAAGATTTCTGATTTTGGTTTGGCCAAGTTATGTTCCAAGGATCAAAGTATAGTGTCAATGACTACAGCTAGGGGAACGATGGGGTACATTGCACCTGAGGTGTTCTCCAGAAACTTTGGAAATGTATCCTATAAGTCAGATGTGTATAGTTATGGAATGGTACTGCTCGAGATGGTAGGAGGAAAAAAGAACATCAGTTCAACCACAGAGAACACAACTGAAGTTTACTACCCAGAATGGATCTATAATCTATTGGAAGAAGGTGAAGACCTTCGAATCCATGTTGGGGAAGAAGGAGATGCTAAAATTGCAAAGAGACTTGCGATTGTAGGTCTCTGGTGTATCTAATGGCACCCGATAGATCGTCCTTCTATGAAAGGGGTGGTTCAAATGTTGGAAGGAGGAGAAAACTTAACCATGCCTTCAAATCCCTTTTCCTCTCAAGGTCCTACAGGAACAAGTGCAAGTACACCTGCCAGAAGATTAAACCTTCAACTGGAAGCAATTGTCGAGTTAGAGTAATATGTATATATTTTATACTGTATGCACACTTTGCATGTAAATGTGACAAAAATTATTATACTAGCAAGGGGACGGAGCCGTGAGCCGCAAGTGCTCCATCTTGGTCCAAAATTCGATTTTTACTTTTTTTTTTCATTCGAAAGAATGGATGTTCGTGTGAAGTCTTTAATTAATATACGGATCATCATATCACGACCTGAATGTCCCAAACGGTCATGTCAATGCCTATATGTGTCGGAATGCCATAAATCATCTCTCATAACATGATTGGATTCAATGATTCGAATAGTGGTTGCATACAACCCACTAGATCGACGGATAAGTTTCTCTAAAACTCTTTTATGTCCATAGTCATTAAAGGTGATGCAAAGGAACTCTTGTCCGTTCTCACAATGTGTTTCCACATGAAAACCATTGGCTCTTATGTCTTTGAAGCTCAATAGGGTTCTTCCAGCCCTAGGAGCATAAAGAGCTTCGGTGACATTAATATTTGTACCATTTGGCAACAAAAATTGGGCTGGTCCTATACCATGAATCAATTTAGATGATTCAGCCATTGTAGTCACAGAAGATTGAGTAGGCGTCATCCATAGGAACAATTGCATATTTTGAAGTATTGTATGTGTAGTTGCACTATCCACGAGGCACCCTAGCTCTCCGGGAAACATATTGAAAAATAATAAAGTTTGAAATTATAATATGTCCAAGACATGCAAAATAAATCGATACTTTATTAATAAAATAGCCAATGATTACATCAAAGTTTCTTGACCAAAATCTAATCCCAAATAAAAATCAAACTTTTAGACAAATTGTAGTCACTCAATCCGTTCGGTAACTACAATATTTTAGTTGTCACCAGGTAAGGTAAGGCGAGATTTTGGTGGAGCTGTGCTCACTTTAAAAACCGTTCTCTTAGTAAAACCTTTCCTAGACATCACAATTACTCTTGGATGAGCCTAGTGAGAAAGAGTTGAAACAAAATGTCATTTTATTGATATAAGGCATAATTGCCATTATATAATTCTTCCAAAATAAATGGACTATACTACTCAAAATCTGCAGCATCCTTGTGCACACTACTTTGTCAGATTTGAAGTCTGCTATGGTGAGATCAACGTTGGTGTCATCACCATCATCTTCTTCTTCAGCAAAGTATGCCTCTTGCTCTCTTGCTTCTCTATTTGCTTTATAATGTGCAGCCAATTTGTTGCTTGCGTTGCATTGTTTGAACCAATGTTCAATAGATCCACATCTATGGCATGCATCATTGTGATTACCTCCCTTTAATTGAGGTGCATCTTGTGCACGAGGACGAGTTAGGCGTCCACATTAGACGATGGTGTCACCCCTATGGCCGGCAGCAATGTGTCATCTCCCACGTTGGCTTTTGTTGCCACGTGTTCCCGCTCCATTTTAGTGGTTACCTTCCTTTGTAGGGCGGTTATATGGTCCAAAATGTCCGTTTTGTCCCTTAATTTTAGGGTTCCGCTTCTTGCGCCCTCCTTTTGGTACATTATTATAATTCGCCTCTTGAATGCTCTTAGTTCCGACAGGCCTTGAATTATAATTCTTCACGAGGATGTTATCATGTTTTTCAACTACAGACATGACATTAATTAGCTAATGAAACCTCATAATCCGTCCAGCATTGTACTCACCACTGTATTGCTTGGATATCAAAATTGCTGAGACGGGAAAGGTGGAGAGAGTTTTCTCAATTAGTTCTTGCTCTGTGACGGGTTGTCCACAGAACCCCAACATGGTTTTGAGGCGTAGAGCTTCTAAATTATATTCATAGACGGACTTGAAGTCAGCGAATCGTAGATTGCTCCATTGAACCTTCAAGTCAGGGAGGAGGGAATCCTGGACATTACCAAAATACTCTTCTAGAGCAACCCATGGTTCTCTAGAATCCTTGATCGCCATGTATTCCAATCAGAGTGATTTATCCATGTGGCGCCTCATCAAGATGAGAGCTGTGGCATTGTTTGTAGTTGTACACTCAAATATGAGTTCAGGGTTTGGTGCTTGAATTATGGGTAGGATCCCTTTTGAAGTGAGATGGTTCTCAACATCCGTGACCCAACTGTGGTATTCCGAGCCAGTTGAATCAAGCATGGGAAAGTCGAGCTTAGGTTTCGACATTCTGAAAACAAGAAGAAGAAGTAGATTAGTTTCGGAGTCAAAACTTCCACCAAAACTAATAATAATAAGATTTCCGTGCTATGCTACCAAGAAATCGATTTCCAAGAATATTTGGATTAGACCGAAACAATGATATTTATATGGTCATAAATCGATGCTTAAGGACGCTCTTAGTCTGAAGTCTTACGAACGCTCTTAGTTCGTTTAGCGTGAATCCCCATGATTCCGCTTTTTCAAAGAATCGAACCCACGTTATAGAAAGGTGGGATGTAGAAGAAGGGAGGTTGCAAGTCCCTAAGAAAAAGAAGAAGAAGTAAATTGCAGAAAGTAGGAACTTTAATCTTAAATACTTACTTGTTTGAATCGGGGCTTGAACACTTGTTTCTTGAACTTTGGAGATGTTTTGGCAAGACGGGGCTAGGAAGGGTGGCCGAAGGCTGCAGGAAGCTTGACTGAGAGCTACTACTCCTTGTCCAAGACTTGGCTGGTTTGGTTAGCTGTTTGGCTGGCCGAGAGGGCCGCAGGGGCAGCGGAGACGCACGGGAGTGCTACAGGGCAGGCGGAGGCAACAGCAGTTGAGGATGGCAGTGGCAGGAGGGCTAGCATGGGCTAGGTGCAAGCAAAGTTCACGGTGGAGGGTTTTTTTTTTTCTTTTGGTTTTTGTGGTTAGGCCTCGTGCTGATAACGTGTTTTAGAATGAGAGATTGAGAGAGATTGATGAGAGAATTGTGTATTCCACATTTCCACTATTGATAATAAGAGCCCTATATATAGGGATTACAAAGTACATAATCTAATGATACAAGGAAAACTATTCCAAATAGGACAAGGAATTCTGGAACCTTCTCTCCTATTACAATCATAGAACTAATCTTAGTTTGATAAGGCACACAAATGTCAACATTCTTCAACAGCTTTATGCCTTCTTCTGTTCCACACAAGCAGAGATGATATAGATCAACTTAGGAAGGAGTTCACTTGTAGACTAGTGGAAGTGGGTCAAGGTCCGAATTTCATTTGGAAAAAGTGCGTTATTGAGACACAGCTCAACTTTGGCCTCATTTTTATTGGCTGCTTCAGATTTTGTGGATAGCAACACTGCCAACATTATTCATTTTGTAGTCAATATGGAAAGATAAATCGAGAATTTATAACTTGTAGTATACTGCAAACTGTTCATTTAATTTGAGTGCAAAAGATTTAATGAGCTTGACTTCAGCTCAACTTTTATGGATTAGCCTCAACTCTCAACTAACCAACACCACAAATGACATATCTCATTTAGATAAAGCTTGTACTTGTATACCTTTTCTAGTGTCTTGAGTTGGTCTTCGGTCGTGCAAAATGCAGACTAGCATTATTCTGTAGGCTAACATAATGCTTCATTGTATCCACAAGGCTTCTTTGCATATCTCACATTTGTATTGGGGCAAGTAAAGTCAAGCACTTGAAATTTAATGACAACCTGAATAATAAACGATACTTCTGAAACCCCACTGAGAAAATACTTGCGAGCATCAGACTTAAATGATTTTAGATTACAACAGTAGGCACTTGACGCAAACACCAACATAGTGGAAATTTCCAATCAGTTAGCAAGTTATTGTGATCCTGGGAAGCAAAACTTTCTCCAATGAGAGAGCGCGTACAGCGTCAACCCAACAATTGGAAAGAAATCAACCATTAAATATTTTGTTCAAATGCCTAAATAACGTAACTTATCTGATTAAGAGCACGAACTGTAACTCTGTAAGGGTGTAATTTAACAGTATGTTAGAAAGAAACACCATAAACAAGACAACATTTCATGTCTCATTGGCAAAAGCAAAAGCTTCATTAGTCATTGTATCTTTCTATACTAAGATCTAAGAAAGCTAGAATATATACATCAAAAACCTCTACTGCAACAAGTATAACAGACCGGAAAAAAAAAAAGAAAAAAAAAAGAGAGACTAATCAATACTTCTATCTTGATTCCGAACTCTTTAATAAAGTAGGTTCACGTTCCTGACGAAGTCGTTCCCTCTGAAAGTAGAAAACTACAAGGATACAAGATGTAAAAGAAAATCTACACGAAAAACTAACAAATGCATGCAATCCAATATTATCTAAAGTGTTTTTAGTTGATTATATTAATTTATGGATCACATCTGAGTATTAAAGGACGATCACATTTGAGTCTTAAAGGACTGATCGCATCACATCGATTAGCGAGATTAGCAGTAACTAAATAACATAACCAATCCAACCCAATCCAAACAAGTATGTAGTTTGCGACTTCACATAAAGCATAGAGAAGGTTGCTACAGCATGACTTCAGAGTTGATCAATGAGTTTGGATGCCCAACAGGTAAACCCAGAATGATAAACAGAGGGTTTCGGTTTGAGAAAGTGCCACGTATATAGTGGGTATGCATAGGATATACTGGCAATTAAAAATCAGCCAAAACAAACAACATCGCTATAAAACTTTAAAACAAGTGCTCTTAACAGAAATTGCCAGAACATCTGTGTTGCAGTTGATTGAAATACATATGTTCTTAAAAAGTTGTTGTTTCTTGTATTAATAATGCTTACAATGTAATACCTAAAAGACTAGGCCTTAGTTTAACTGAAAACAGCAATGAATTTATCTCAGTTTTGCAGAGGACAGTTGCATTGCTCCAGGAGGAGAATCCTAGCTAGCCCACCACTGATAAATCATAATCTTACCTTTGCATTGATGAAAGAAATAGTGCAACTCTAATTATTTGCAGTACGTTCCCTACCAGTCAACAAACTCGGAGAAAGTGAATGAATTGAATCCCTAGTTTGTGTTTGTCAAAGTTGGCCGGTTTGTTCTATGCATCTATGATTGCTTATTGAAGCCTACATATATTGGAAGCGTACAACAAAATAGTGAGCTCCTACATGAAACCATAACAACCATTGTACAGCAAGGAGAAAGGAGGGTACGGAGATGAGTGCACTTACAATTACCGCAATCAGATAAATAGTGCTCCAGATCCCACAAAATGGAAAAAGGCAACTACATTCTGTGAGCAAATTGCTCAGCTAAGTGGACTTCACCAATTCAACCTTTTTGCATTTACAGTGTTTTCTGCAACCTTCCTTTCGGCTCGATATCATTAAATTTTGAAATATGCGATCCAAGTTGGTGAGATAAGAACTTTCTGACAGTCAAAGCATTCCCTCTCGTTACTTCTTTTTCACAATTGATATGAAGGAAGAAGCTGAACACCTAAGATGAATTAAATATTTTAAAACTCGTTAAAGTTTTGTATGATTTCAAAGATGCATTAGAGCCTAAGAGACAACTAGCCTAATGCCAGTCCTATCTTTAAGCAACTTGTGTAGAAATTTCAATAAGCTTAAGCATATATTGTGGTGTGCACAATATAAATACAGGTAGGTAATAGGATTTAATTAGAAGGATCTAGAATCCTAATCAATGTAGAATTACTTTCCTTGTATGATTGAGATTCTATGCATTGTAATCCTCTATATAAAGAGGCCCCTATTATCAATGAGAATACACAGCGATTATCTCTCAATTTCTGATTCCCTAAAACACGTTATCAGCACGAGCCCTAACCCTAGCCCTAAAAACCAAAACTCTTCTCACCAAAACAGCCGCAAGCTCCTAGCCCTTGCTAGCCATGCCGTAAGCTGCCCCTGCAGCCCTTGCGCACCCATGTGCCACCTACTACCTGTAGAATAGCTGTAAATCTTATGTAATTATGATTCTTATTTATTTAGGTTATCATGTAATTATAGGAATGATTGTTTCCTATTAGGGTTAGACTACTTCTCTTGTCCTTGTATATATACCCCTTTGTGGGATGAATAGTATTATCATTGAAAACCTTAAAATCAAAGTATTCTTTTCTACTTGGTATCAAAGCAGGTTCAATCCTTTGAACTTGCCTGCATCCTTTGAATCCTAAATCCTGAATCCTGAATCCCAAAGCACACCATAAACCGCTGCGTACCACCACCATTAAAATCAAGCCATCCCTGAATTTTTTGAAACCCTAGAAAAACCAAACCTGAAAAAAAAAAAAAACAAACAAACAAACAAATCCCAAATTCCTCAATGGCCGGACCTGCAATTGAAGGCGAACAGTCAAATCCCGAGAAGACAATGGTGTCATCCTCACCGATCATCCATCACCACTACACCACCCAACAAGACAACTCTGCTTTCCCCACAAGTGTTGTCTTGAATGAATCCAACTACACCATATGGGCTCCTCTTATGAGAATGCGCATTGGAGCACGAGGGAAGGTTGGTTATCTGACCGGAGTAAAGGCTGAACCCGCCATGAATTCTGCAGAGTATGAAGCTTGGGCCACGGACAATGAAAAGGTGAAAAGTTGGCTAATTGACTCCATGGAATCCTCACTCATGAACCGGTATATTCGTCTTCCTACTGCGAAAGATATTTGGGAAGCTGTAGAGAAAACCTTTTATGATGATTCTGATGAAACCCGAATCTTTGAGTTGAATAAAAAGTGTTTTGAAGCAAAGCAGAATGGAAGGCCCATTCTGACCTACTACAATGAGTTAGTAGCAATGTTCCAGGAGATTGATCAAAGGGTGGCCTCTCAACATGATAATGTTGCAGTTGTCGTTCAAGAAACTTCAGCAATGTCCCGGATGCGTGTTCACTTGTTTTTGGGTGGACTTGACCCAGAGTATGATCAGGTGCGTAGAGAAATCCTACGCAAGGAGCCTAAATTCTCCTTGGAGCAGAGCTATGCTTACATTCGCAAGGTGCAATCAGAGAAACAAGCTATGGGGCGTTCAGTATCTACCGAATCTTCTGTTATGGCCGTTCAACGTTGACCAGGTCCTCCTCCAGGCTTCTCAGGTCCTTCTCCACGCCGTCCACATGACAAACCAAACTCATACGCAAACAAAAAATGTGTTGTCTGTGGGGAAGTAGGTCATACCAAGGAGCGGTGCTATGAAGTGATTGGCTACCCTGATTGGTGGGACTTCACCAGGAAACCGTGAAAGAATCCGGGCAAGGCGGCTATTGCTACTACAGAGGAAGAGCATCTCGACAATGCCTCCGCTAATGTAGCGCAGTCAGGTATGAAAGGTAAGGCTACTTTGAATAATACATGGATAATTGATACAGGTGCATCTGATCATATGACCAATGACCCTAGTCTTGTGAAAAACCTTAGACGTTCCTCTCAAAATATTGTCTCTACTGCTGATGGTACTCCAACTCCAGTCACCGGAGAAGGTTCTATTGTTGTATCTGATACCTTAACCCTTGAATCTGTCCTAGTTGTTCCCTCACTAGCTTATAATCTCCTATCTGTTGGTCAGATTATTTTAGCACTTGCATGTATTGTGACCTTTTATCCATCTTTCTGTGTGTTTCAGGACATTCTGACTTGGCGGATTCTTGGTTATGGTGTTAGAAGGGGAAAATTATACTACCTGGATCTGACAGAGACTGGAGAAAACCAGAAGCATCTTTTGGGGCAAGCTAATCAGATTAATAGGGTAGAGAATGCAAAGGAAGCAGTATGGTTATGGCATCGCCGTTTAGGTCATCTATCTTTTAGTTATCTTAAGAAGCTGCAACCTCATTTGTTTTCTGTTGTCAGTGATTTGGATTTCCATTGTGACATTTGTGAACAGGCCAAGAGCCACCGTATTTCATATTCACCAGGTCTTAATAAAAGTCCTGTTCCTTTTATGAAAATTCACTCTGATGTCTAGGGTCCTGCAAAGATTCCTTCTCTTTCAGGAGCTCGGTATTTTGTAACGTTTATTGATGATTGCACTCGCATGACATGGGTGCCATTACTGAAGAATAAGAGTGATGTATTTGGAATGTTTATCGAATTTCACAAAATGGTGGCAACTCAGTATCAATAATCCATCAGAGTGTTTCAGTCTGACAATGGTGGAGAGTTTGTGAATGGCCTTATGATTGAGTTTTGCCGGTCACATGGAATTCGTCATCAAACCTCCAATTCTTATACTCCTCAACAGAATGGGTTAGCAGAACGAAAGAACAGGAAGTTGATGGAAGTTGTTCGTGCTTCCTTATTTGGCATGAATGTACCTCGGTCCTATTGGGGAGAAGCAGTAAAATCTGCAGCCTATCTTATCAACCGTACTCCTTCACGGGTGATTGAGTTTCAGAATCCTCATCAGAAGCTTCATACATTTTTTACCATTCCTTCTATGCCTAATTTGGAGCCCCGGGTGTTTGGGTGCACAGCCTATGTTCATATTCCCAAGCCTCAACGCAACAAGCTTGATCCCCGTGCCCGTAAATGTATCTTTGTTGGTTATGCTGACTTCCAAAAGGGTTATCGATGTTATGATCCCCTTACTGGCACTTTACATGTCTCTCTTGATGTTGCTTTTCGTGAATCCGAGCCTTATTACTCAGGGGGAGCTTCTCAGTCTTCCCTTCAAGGGGAGAGAGGTTGTGAAGGGAATCCTCGTTCTATTATTGATTTTGATGTCTTTGAAGACTTGGAAAATTTGGAGGATACATTTCAGGGTAGAAATTTGGAAACAGAAAATGCAGTTGCCGAACAGAGCATTGTGAATTCCGAAATAGACAATGCGACTGCCGAACGAAGTGTTGCGAATTCCGAAACAGAAAATGCGACTGCCGAACAGAGTGTTGTGAATTCCGAAACAGAAAATGTAACTGCTGAACAGAGTGTTGTGAATTCCGAGACAGAAGAGACGACTTTTCTGGATAGTTTGAATCAAAATCAAGACGTATCTGAAGCTCACACACAAGATATTCCCCCTTCTACATCACCAACTGAAGATCCCGGTCAGAATGATCGATCCTCCTCAAGTACCCCTAAACTTTAATGAATCTTCTGGGTTAGAAAGTGTCGAACCTAGGAAATCACAAAGGGTTACCAAGGGAATTCCTAAGAAACAACATGAACCAGATATCAAAGCCAAAGCTAAATACCCTATAGCTAATTTTATGTCTAACCATAGGATTTCTGGGTCACATGCACTTGTTATTGATCAATTATCTACTGTATCTATTCCTAGTAAAGTGCAGGATGCATTGACGGATCCAAAATGAACAAAGGCGATGAATGAAGAATTGGAAGCTCTTCAAAAGAATGCAACATGGGAACTAGTACCTATGCCGGTTGGAAAGAAGACTGTAGGGTGTCGTTGGGTATTTACTGTGAAGCTTAATGCAGATGGAACTATTAATAGATACAAAGGCGAGGTTGGTTGCCAAAGGATACACACAACGTTATGGGATTGATTATGAGGAGACTTTTGCACCTGTGGCAAAGATCAATACTGTTCGGATTCTAATCTCACTTGCAGCAAACAAAGATTGGCCCTTACACCAGTTTGATGTGAAGAATGCGTTTCTTAATGGGAATTTGGAAGAAGAAGTGTACATGGATGTGCCCCCAGGTGTTAAGAATTACCCAAGTGAAGTTGGCAAGGTGTGTAAATTGAAGAAGTCTTTGTATGGCCTGAAGCAATCTCCAAGAGCCTGGTTTGGGAGATTTTCAAAGTCCATGAGAGCCTTTGGGTATAGACAGAGCAATTCTGACCATACCTTGTTTATCAAGCGCAAGAATGGTAAGATTACAGCTCTTATTGTGTATGTTGATGACATGATTGTTACAGGGGATGATCCGAAAGAGATGAATGAGTTACAAAAGTATCTGTCAAAGGAGTTTGAAATGAAGGATCTGGGGCAACTGAAGTATTTTCTGGGTATTGAAGTTGCGAGGTCTAAGAAGGGAATTTCACTGTCACAGAGGAAGTATGTTCTTGACTTACTTATTGAAACGGGGATGCTGGACTGCAGTCCAATTGAGACACCCATTGAGATGAATCACAGACTTGCCATTTATCCTGATCAAATTCCAACTGATAAAGGAAGGTATCAACGTCTTGTAGGAAGGTTGATTTATCTTTCACATACTAGACCTAATATTGCTTATGCTGTGAGTGTTGTCAGTCAGTTTATGCATTGTCCTAGTGAAGAACATATGGATGCAGTTTTTCGGATTTTGAGGTATTTGAAGATGGCGCCAGGTAAAGGATTACTGTTTGAGAAAAAGGATGAATTGGAAGTTGGGGGATACACAGATGCAGATTGGGCTGGTGATAAAACTGACAGGCGTTCTGCATCTGGGTACTTCACTTTTGTAGGAGGGAACCTTGTCACTTGGCGTAGCAAGAAACAGAAAGTTGTGGCCAGATCAAGTGCAGAAGTTGAATTTCGAGGTATGGCACATGGAGTTTGTGAAATGTTATGGATTCGTAATGTACTGAAAGATCTAGGTTACAAGCTTAGACAACCTATGGATTTGCATTGTGATAATAAAGCTGCAATTGAGATTGCACATAATCCAGTTCAGCATGATAGGACAAAGCATGTGGAGGTTTACCGTCATTTTATTAAAGAAAATCTTGACATAAAGGTTATTCGTTTTCCATTTGTAAACTCAGAAGAGCAGTTAGCTGATGTTCTTACTAAAGGAGTGTCCAGAAAGATATTCTACAGCTCAGTTGACAAGTTGGGCATGATAGATATCTATGCACCAACTTGAGGGGGAGTGTAGAATAGCTGTAAATCTTATGTAATTATGATTCTTATTTATTTAGGTTATCATGTAATTATAGGAATGATTGTTTCCTATTAGGGTTAGACTACTCCTCTTGTCCTTGTATATATACCCCTTTGTGGGATGAATAGTATTATCATTGAAAACCCTAAAATCAAAGTATTCTTTTCTACTCTGCCCTTGCAGCATTGCGGCACTCCTGCTGCCCCTGCAGCATAGCAGCTCGCTCGTTCTTGTGCAGATCAGCCTGCTTGCACGCCCCGAAACGTCTTTTTCGGGACCTCTGATCAAAATACTTTGTTCATCAAAGTTATTCATCTCTATCTCCTCTATCTGAACTCAAAATTTCAGCTCTATTGGAGACGTTTTGAGACCTGTACAGTATTCAAGGTGGGAGCTGTTCAGCATGCTCGTTCCTGTGCATATCAATCAGTTTGCAAGCCCCGAAACTTCTATATAGGATTTTCAGATCAAAATTCTTCCTTCATCAAAGTTGTTCACCTCGGTCTCTTCTTTCTGACTTCCAAATTTCAGCCCTATTGGAGACATTTTGTGACCTGTACACCAATCGGAGTGGGAGCTATTTAGAAGCGAATCTGCTCCGAATTTCAACAAGTTTGATTCGCCTAGAACTGAAGCTTGTTTGCAATCCTACAATGAGGATCGAATGCGATCAGCAATCCTAAGAGGTATGGTTTACTAAAAGTTCCCGTTTTTGAGTTTTTATTTCCATTTCTCTTTTTCTCGGGGACTTGCAACCTTCATTCTTCTACCCCCCTTTCTTCATTATAGGGGAGACCAAATTAAGCCGAACTGTGGGGGTTCGTGCTCACTCCAAGCTTAGAGCTTGTTGAGATCTCCAAACTTAGAGTTTGTAGAGAATTTATGATCGACCACTTACATCATTGTTTCGATCTAATCCAACCCCTCTTGGAAATTCCTAATTTCTTAGAAGCGATTACGCTAAAAAATTTCATATGTTTTCGTGGTAGCCTATTTCACTCCGAAACTAACCCTAATTTCTTGTTCTCTTTCAGGATGAGTAACCTGAACAAATTGGACTTTGCACCATTGGGAACAACTGGCTTTGGATATCACAGATGGGTTCGTGATATTCGCCAGCATCTCAAGGCTAATGGAATCCTGGATATGATTCTCGAGCCTAGCCAGGACGTGCTAACTGTTGAGCAAGCTCAAGCTTTGGAAGCAAATGGAGCAGCCTTAAAGGCAAATAAGGCGAAAGCCATCACCCTAATGACTCGTCATATGGATGATTTGCTCCAGTACGAGTGTATAAATGAAGAAGACCCCAGAAGGTTGTGGGTCTCACTCGAAGAAAGATTTGGCAACATCCGTGACTCCCTGCTTCCTGACCTAGAAGTGAGATGGCATAGCCTCCGCTTTTGTGATTTCAAGTCAGTTCTTGACTACAACTCGGAAGCACTTCGCATTAAATCCTTAATGGAATTCTGTGGTAAAGTGATCACAGATGCGATGTTGATTGAGAAGACTCTCTCTACCTTCCCCTTCTCTGCATTGACGGTTGCTAAGAACTATCGAATCGATGTTATTGCAGAACGAATCACAAGGTTTCATGAGCTCATTGGAGCTATGAATGTCGTTGAAAAGCATGACAACATCCTTGTGAAGAACTATAATTCGAGATCCGTGGAAACAGAGCATATTCCAGAATCCAATTATAGCCGCGCCCCTAAGAGAGGGTGCCAAGAGCGAAACCCTAATCTTAGGTATACTTCTGGACATTCTGATCCATATAATCACTCTACTTGGGAAGGTAACTGCCAAAATAGGCGAACACGAAACCGAAGAGGTAAATGTGGAAAGAGAGAGGGAGGCAACGCCTCTGGCCATGTTGGTGGCGCCACCAACACTAAGAGCCATCTAAATGACGCTTTCAAAGCGCCTCAATCAATGGAGTTCGAGCAAACAGATGTATGTTCTTGATGTGGAGTGTCTGAGCATTGGGCACATATTTGTAGAGCTCGTGAAGAACTTGTCATCGCCTACAAAGCATATTGTGAAGCAAGAGAAGCTCACTATGTGGAACAAGAAGATCAAGAAGATGATCTAGAGTGAAGGGTTGAAGACTACAAATCTGGCTGGGATCAATAGATCGCCAATTCTGTTTAAGTCTTTATTTTTCCAAGAGATGTAATAGGTAATTGCCATATACTTTGTAGTAAATGCCAATGGTTTAGTCTTTCTTCAAAGTAGGCTCACCAAAAGTAAGTGTGATGTCTAGGAAGGTTCTGAGATTAGTGGTACTTAAGCGAGCCTTGCTCCACCGACATCTCTCTACTCACCTGGTCACATTTATTTTGGAATTACCGAAAGAAGTTAGACGACTTCCATTGTTTTGCATTAGCTAGCATTTGGATTAGATTCTCCTAATGGTTAAGAGACAATGATGTACTTTGTTGGCTTATGAATAAAATTTCGAGTTCTTTTCATTATGACTCAATTTTGATTCTGAGCATATGACTTTGTGACTACGATGGCTGGGCCATCAGTATTTATTCAAGGACATGGAATAGCCCAAGTTCCCCTGACCAAAGGGCACCTTGATTACTGTCGCAAAAAAAACTCTCTACGATCTTAGGGCAAATCGCACCTATGAGTAGCCAACGGATTCCATGCGAAAACGCATGTAGAGAACGGAAATGAGTTCCTTTGCAATACCTCTAATGATTGCGAACAAAGGCGCATCTTAGAGAAGTTTATGTGTCTCTCTAGTGGACTTTATGTCACTATTCGAGCTATTAAATCCAATAAAGTTATGAGAGAAGATCTCTTGGATTTAGACACATATTGGCTTTGTCACGATAGGATAGATCATCCTAGTCATGATATGATGATCCGTCTACAAAAGACTTCACATGGACATCTTTTCTCTCGAGCGAAATGAAGCATGAATCAAAAGTTGATTCTTGGACTAAGTGTGACCGAAGCTGCTGCCTAGGGCACTGCCTCTGTCCACCACCAGCCTAGGGCTGGCGCAGTCCCTATCCATGACCCCATGGATGCATCCATCATGGTGATGGCGCCCCAGGTGATGCTGCAATCACCAACTTGCTTCAAATAGCATTTTAGATGCCCAGGCCTAACCATAATACTCAATGGTTGCTTCTAAGGTCTCTCGCTCGTTTTACAAAGCCCGTTCCTTAGGGAAATTAGGACTGAGACCGTCCTATGCAAAGGATATGACATTACTCATTCTGTTCTTACAAAGAATCCGTAGGGATTTTGTGGATTGATTCAACCAACATGCGGACGCTTAAATATTTCATGATATTGGTTGACACGCAAACACGTTGGTCACGTATTTTGCCATTGTCCACCTATAAATGCTGCTTTCGCTACACTCCTAGCACATATCATATGACAACGGGTTCACTCCCCAGATCATCCTATTCAGTCAATTGGATTTGACTATGCTAGAGAGCTTACATCGAAAGACTTTCGATGGATATTGCAATGGGCTTGATGTTGGACATCACATTCCCATGTACACACCTAATTGGTCTCACGGACACGACTACGATGGTAGTCCTAACATTGGTAATGCGCACCAATCTTCTTATATCCGCTTAGGGTGATGCAATATCACATGCAGCTATGCTAATTCGTCTACGACCCACTGCCACTCAATCTACCTCTACGATACAGCTAGTGAATGGGTACAAATATCGTACTTACGCATATTTGAGTGTGCCATTTATGTGCCAATTGCGCTGCCACAAGGCTCTATAATGGGTCCTTACAGACGAATGGGCAACTACGTTGGATTTGAGCTTCCAACAATCGTCCGCCACTTAAATGCCCTTGCTAGGCGATCTCCTTACCGCTAGATTTGCGGATGTCACTTTGATGAGACAGTCTTCCCGCCGTTAGGGGGAGATAAGAACAAGAATGTTCAACAGGAACGACAGGAATTGTCGTAGTCTGTCCCCACTATGTCTCATCTCGATCCCTGTTAAAGTGACGAGATCACACAAATATGCTGCAAACAAACCTGCAAGGAAGGACGTCCCTACGAGAGGACGTAGCGCCGCCCTACACGGAGGTAGGCATGGCGCCAATGCCAAAGAGAGTGGCACTCTGGCGTTACAGGCCATGGCCCCAGCTAGGATGCGTGGGAGGCCCGTGGGTTCGAAGGATACTTTGGCACATTCCAATCCTTTGATCATCAAGACTCAAAATCCGTCTTATGAGTATCTTCCGGG
Source organism: Rosa chinensis (assembly GCF_002994745.2). NCBI lineage: Eukaryota > Viridiplantae > Streptophyta > Magnoliopsida > Rosales > Rosaceae > Rosa > Rosa chinensis. The sequence goes on along the minus strand of NC_037088.1, from coordinate 17,741,338 downwards.
TTATGGTTATCGTTGGGGGACGCCTCAATGTCAGAACCTATTCCTGAGAATATAGAGCTCTATGAAACTTACACTAGTGTACATGAGACGTGGGATAGAAACTCCATCATAATTGATGATGTAGTTGCGTATTTCGTTGCGCATGAGTTTGTTGAGTCAGATGATATCGAACCACGCTCCATTGATTAATGAATGCCAACGTAGAGAAATTTAGCCTAAATAGAAAGATGCGATCTAGGTTAAGATGGATTCTCTAACAAAGAGGAAGGTTTTCGAGCTAGTGATGCCAACACCTCCTAACATAAAACCTGTTGACTAATGGGTCTTCGTTAGAAAGCGTAGTGAGAAAAAGAGATGGTAATCTCGCCTCATGGCGCAAGGCTTCTCACAAAATGCCCTGGAATCGACTACGATGAGACATATTCTCTCGTAATAGATGTCATTGCACTCCACTACCCTGTCAGTTTGGTAGTTTCCGAACAACTGAACATGCAGCTTACAAATGTGGTCACTACGTATCTCTATGGGGATCTAGATACGGAATATACATGAAGGTTCATGGTAAACTTCATTTATCCAAGTCAAGTGGCTCTAGACCACGGAGCGCGTTTACAATAAGATTAAAACGCTCACTAAAGTGACTACTTGATTGGGAAGGGATATGCCCACACGTTTCTATGACAAGTTTCGGATTCTATCGCGGTTCATGTTGGACATGATCTTCATTAGAAGCTCTTAAAGAGTTAAGGGAAACCGCTGAACACTTGAAATCCGAGTTTGAGATGAAGGATTTTGGGAGAACACGATTATGTCTCGGTTTGGAACTTGAGCATCGTGTTGATAGATGCTTAGGCATTTGACAAGGTCAAACCTTCAAGCACCCCCTTGATCGTTCGTAGTCTTGATCTTGAAAAGGATCCTCTTCATTCGAAGGATGATAATGAAGATGTGTTAGAGGTAGGAGTGCCTTACTTGAGTACAATAGGCGCATTATTGTACTTTGCTAAATGCACAAGACCGGACATCTCGTTTACAACGAACTTGTTAGCTAGATATAGCTCTGCGCCAACGCGACGCCATTGGATTGGTGTAAAAGATATCTTTCGATACTAGATGTACGACTGATATGGGCATGTTTTATCCCTACAGAGAGATGATGGATTCGGACCCATCACACACCAAGAACGCCGCCAACACTGGCCTGCGTCCACTGTCCCCATCCCAAAACGACATGTGTTTTGGAAGGTTTTGCTGATATTGGGTATCTCTCTGACCCACACAAAGGTCGTTCCCAAACTGGTTAAGTGTTCACTATGGGAAAAGACCATGATATCTTGGAGGTCTACAGAGCAGACCCTAATCGCTATATCTTCGAACAATGCAGAGATCATTGCTCTTCATGAAGTGGTTCATGAATGTATATGGATTGGATCCATAATTAAGCATGTTCGAAGCAATTGTGGTTTGAAGTCTACCACATATGAGCCTACGAGCGTTTAGGATAATGCTGCTTGTTTTGAACAAATGAGGCAAGGCTACATCAAAAGCGATAACACCAAGCACAATCAGCAACAATAGACTCTCCTCGAGATCAAAGTGAACTAGGTTCGATCTGAGGACAGTGAGGCAGACTTGTTTACTAAGTCATTGCCCAAATCCACATTCGAGAAACATGTGGTAAGAATTGGCTTGCGGAAATTATCTGAAATCCCATGATCGTAGTCATTAGAGGGAGGCGCAGACATCAGGGGGAGATGTCTACATGTTCACCTCGAAACGTGAACGGTGTGTTGTGCTCTTTTTCCCCTTCGACCGAGGTTATTTTTGTCCCACTGGGTTTTTGTTACTCGGCAAGGTTTTAACGAGGCAACGAGAGAAGCACCGCGTTTGGGCAACACAAGGGGGAGTGTTCAAGGAAAACCTAATTTGTGTTTAGCCCAAACTCTAGGTTACTTGACCTAGTGGTAATAGGATTTAATTAGAAGGATCTAGAATCTTAATCAATGTAGAATTACTTTCCTTGTATGATTGAGATTCTATGCATTGTAATCCTCTATATAAAGAGGCCCCTATTATCAATGAGAATACACAGCGATTATCTCTCAATTTCTGATTCCCTAAAACAAGGTATAGGTAAAGACAAAAAATCTTAGCATTTCCAAGTTTTCAAAAAAATTGCACTAAAGACTAAAACTATAATTAGCAGTAAACTAGTTATGACATGAGAAAGGTACAAGCAACAGAAACTTTGTTTTCAGTTGTATCCTGCCTAAAATGGTCTAATACTTTTTACGATCAATCTGATCACCATTCAACCTAAAGAAATTTTTCCACTGCTATTATTACTAGCTTTGCAAAGAAATAAATAAAAGGACAAGATTTCTAAACTAATCATAACAAGAAAGCATACCCGTCTTTCCCAAAAACGAAGAAAGCAGACGAAATCATAGACAGGAGTAATGGTTGAAACTAGGATAGCATTCAGTCCAGTAAACACCAAAAGTGCAGTCATAGGTCGAGTTCTATGTGGCATGTTTTTTGTCTGGGCTTTCTTCAGCTCTGCAAGCAAGAAAACGCCATTGAGAACATTTTCCCAGAAAACAACACACACATGCATGCCTGTCAGGCATATGAGTACGCTCAATGTACAAGGATGAATAAAAGTATTAGTACAGAAATTGCAAGAGAGGAAAGCTAAACCATCCTCTCTAAAGAGGACGACGACTTTTGAACGTCCTGTATTCCATCATCCTCTATTTCCTGAGGACAATTATTAACCATCCTTATGAAATAAACAAAATTTACTTTTCTGAAAGTCAAAAAGAAAATCAAAATGAGACAAACCATACTCAAATGAGAATAGAGGACGATTTTTTTTTATGACCGTCTTTGAGCATTATTAAATAGAATGCTTTCATAAAAACATGTCCTTAAAAGCCAACAAAGAAGAAACTTATTCCAAACAATTGCTTAAATGCCTTTTGAGAGAGAGAGAGAGGTAGCCTACCATGATGGTAACACTATATGAATTAGTCCATAAAATCAGTTCTATTTTATGCTTCCAAGTGACAAAGCCGGTTGGTGTTAAAGCATAAAAATTCAGACTGTTTTTTAGTCCCTTGCAAGATATTCATCCACGGAGGTACAAGACTTGTGGAGGAAAAAAAAAAAGGATATTGCTGTGTTGGTTAAAAAAATAAGACCCCAAGCTTGGATAAAATCCTTCTTACAGACCATGTAATTCCAAGTTGATCAAGTCATTCAAATGTTTCAAAAGATGTTGACTTATCCATAAGATGATCAGCTCTACTTCTTGCTTCACGTGAACATTCAAATTTCAAAACAAGATAATCTTCACCTCCTACAAATGGAAGACCAGGTCAAGATAAATGAGGTTTGAAATTCACAAACAACAGCCACCAGAAGCTTCAACGTGAATTGGTTATATTCATTTCAAATTCAAATTGACAAATGTGATAACTGCAATTAGAATTTGAATTGATAACTGTCCTATCTCAAGCTGATCCATTGTTGCCTATAAAAAGGCACACTTTCTACAACAAAAGACACAGGAAATACATCAAGAAAGAGGCGAAGCCTTGCTGCAGAGGAGAGAGGAAGTGTTCAGCAATTTTGAGCGAAGCAAGGAGCCAACAAGCAAACAACACAAGAGTTGGGGGCCTCTCTGATCCACCCGTGCTACTTTCTTTTTCTGTGCAGCATCTCTTTTACCTGTGTCACCATGGAGCTATGGAGGTCCTCGGAGCGGTCGCAATCCCGTTTACGATACATGTATATCAATGGGTGTATGACCAATCCGGTGGAATTTTTTAAGCCTTGATGAGTACCAACAAGTGTTTTGCAGCAGAAAACAGGGGCTTAATGAGTACCAACAAGTGCTTTGCAGCAGAAAACAGTGTCATCATACAAGGCCAATGCCCATGTGCCTCCACAAGAACTGTTTTGCAAAAGCAACAACGGTCACCACCAAAAGTCTTCTACCTCCTGCCTTCCCTTCCACCGCAACAAAACAAATGGCCTTGCACTTGCAAAACAAGCCACACAAAGAACAGACCAAGCAGGACATCAACCATACAGAAAAGAATGGTGTCCTTGAAACACTTCTAGCAACCTGCAAGCAAGAAAGGAGATCAGGAGCTTGAAGACCAAGTTGACGAAACTGTAGCTTCTCACTTCTCTGGACCCACCTTGTCCATTGAATCCCAGCAGTAAAATGGCGAAGTCCTTGCTTGCACTTGCACCTGCAGCACATACAAAGGTTTTGTCAAAAAGAATGGCTGGAAGAACGATTGATCATGGACAATTAATTATTGTTCTCAGTCTAAAAAAAGAAGAAGAAGAAGATGATGATATTGATGTGAATAACAAAGTCGAAAGCTTTAAACTCTTCGAAACCATAATTGTCAGATTGTCTTATGCTGCAACTTTCTTTCTTTTGAATAAAAGCTAAATGACAAAGAACAAGGCTATCTCCAGGTGCTTTGAAGAGTCACAAAATATATAAGTCAAATAAGACAAGATTGAGAGAATCAATTTTCTGATATATCATTACACCTATTCTGTGGTGTATATAAACAGATTACAATCGTACTACAATGTACTACTACAACATATACAAGGTAAGTAGTTACAACAATATTAGTCTATTCCTAATAGAGAACTATGACTCACACTAACACTCCCCCTCAAGTTGGCGCATATACATCAACCATGCCCAACTTGCTAAGTGAGTCATAAAACGCCTTCCTGGAAACTCCTTTGGTAAGTATATCTGCAAGTTGCTCTTCAGTTGGAACAAAAGGAAAACTAATAATTTTGGCATCTAGCTTCTCCTTTATAAAGTGACGATCAACCTCCACATGCTTAGTACGATCATGCTGTACTGGATTTTGTGATATGTCAATGGCTGCCTTGTTGTCACAATACAACTGCATGGTACTCTTGAGTTTGAAACCCAAGTCACGTAACAAATTTCTCAGCCACAACAATTCACACACTCCGTGAGCCATACCCCTATACTCAGCCTCAGCACTAGATCGTGCCACAACTTTCTGTTTCTTACTCTTCCATGTAACCAAATTACCTCCCACAAAGGTAAAGTAACCCGATGTTGACCTCCTGTCTGTGATGTTTCCAGCCCAATCTGCATCTGTGAAGCCACAAACCTCAAGAATGTTGCTGTGTTTAGAAAATAGTACTCCCCTTCCTGGAGCTGACTTTAAGTACTTCAAAATTCGCATAACAGCATCCATATGACTCTCACTCGGGTTATGCATGAACTGACTCACCACACTCACTGCATATGCAACATCTGGTCTAGTATGAGCCAGATAAATCAAGCGCCCAACCAACCTCTGATAGCGAGCTCGATCAGCAGGTACCTGATCTGGATACTCAGCTAAACAATGGTTCTGCTCAATAGGAGTATCAACAGGTCTGCAATCCAACAAACCTGTCTCTGTTAGCAAGTCAAGAACGTACTTCCTCTGGCACAGATAGATTCCTTCTCTCCCCCTGGCTACCTCAATTCCTAAAAAGTACTTAAGTTCACCCAAGTCCTTCATCTCAAACTCAGAGGCTAACTGTCTCTGCAGTCTATCTATCTCAACAGTATCATTGCCAGTGATCACCATATCATCCACATAAATAATTAAAGCTGTTACCTTCCCTTGTTGATGCTTAAGGAACAAGGTATGGTCTGAGTTGCTCTGTCTGTAACCAACCTTCCGCATGAACTGTGAAAATCTTCCAAACCAAGCACGAGGTGACTGTTTAAGACCATACAGAGATTTTCTCAATCTGCATACAAAATCACCAGGAGAAGCAACTACATACCCAGGTGGAAGGCTCATGTACACTTCCTCGGTTAACTCTCCATGAAGAAATGCATTCTTGACATCAAACTGTCGGAGTGGCCAGTTTAAACTAGCAGCGACTGAGAGCAGAACCCGAATAGTGTTCATCTTGGCAACAGGAGCAAACGTTTCATCGTAGTCAATACCATACGTCTGAGTAAACCCCTTTGCTACAAGGCGTGCTTTGTACCGATTCACTGATCCATCTGCATTATGCTTCACGGTAAACACCCAACGACAACCTACAGCCTTCTTGCCTTGTGGTGGAGGCACAAGTTGCCAAGTATTGCTCTTCTGCAATGCCTCCATCTCTTCCTCCATTGCCTTCCTCCACTTTGAATCCCCCAATGCATCCTGCACTTTGTTAGGTACTGATACAGTATATATTTGATTCACAAAAGATTCATATGACTTAGACAACCTCCTAGTGGACATATAATTGGCTACTGGGTATTTTGATTTGGCAGTAAGGGTAGGTTCATATCTTTTGGCTGATTGACCCCGAGTGGTCCTATTTGGTAACACATATTGCCCAACATTAGACTCATTACTACTAGTAATAGTGGGTGGACATACCTCAAATGAGTGATCTTCAGTACCAGGAAGCTGTGGGTCAGGGGTAGAAGCAACGGTAGGAGGGACAGTTGTGTCTTCAACATCATTTTCGGCCATAGAGACTGGTGCTTGGATGTTTGGAGTTGTATCTACAACATCATTTTCCACCATAGAAACTGGTGCTTGAATGTTTGGAGCTTCTCCTTCTGGCGGCGAGCTAATGGTCTCAACTGGATCCGTCAAAATACCACCTGCTTCTTCTCCTCCTTCTGAGTCCTCCCCCTCTCCATGGTACAGCTCTTCAAAAAATGAATTCTCCCCCTGAAGAGCTGTATCGGAAGAGGTAAAATAACTCATGTCCTCAAAGAAAGTGACATCCATAGTGACATAGTACTTCCGGGTAGGTGGATGAAAGCACTTGTACCCTTTCTGATACCCTCCGTAGCCAACAAACACACACTTAAGTGCCCGGGCATCCAATTTAGACCTCTGGTTCTTAGGAACATGGACAAAAGCAACACAACCAAAGACACGAGCTGGAAGATTATGAAATGAAGGTAAGGAGACATGAGATGCAAGAACCTCAAATGGAATTTTTCCCTGAAGGACACTAGAGGGAAGACGATTGATAAGATGGGAGGAAGCATATACAGCATCGCCCCAAAGATACTTAGGCATATGGGCACTAAAGAGAAGAGCACGAGCCATATCAAGTAAATGACGGTTTTTCCATTCAGACACTCCATTTTGTTCAGGTGTTTGTGGACATGTGGTTTGGTGAAAAATCCCATGGGTGTTAAAAAACTCTTGGAAAACATGATTAACATATTCCCCCCCATTGTCAGAACGAAGGACTTTAATGGTGCTATGGTACTGTGTTTGAACAAGAGTACGGAAAGTTTGGAAAGCTAGAAAGACTTCATCTTTGGTTTTAAGAAGGGCAACCCATGACAATCTCGTACAATCATCAATAAACAACACAAAATATCTCATACCCGATACAGTGGGCTCTCTAGAAGGTCCCCAAACATCAGAATGAATCAACTCAAAAGGAATAACACTTTTCTTAGACACTCTAGGAGAATAAGTAGCACGATGACTCTTGGCCAAAACACATGTTTCACAACGTAAAGCAGACTCATGCACACCAAGAAACAGAGTAGGCATGGTTGTTTTCATAAGACTAAAAGAAGGATGCCCTAAACGGCGATGCCATAACCAAATTTCACTTATCTTATCAGAATTTGAAGTCAAAGCGACTCGGGACCGTGCTCCTGGTTTCTCTCCTGCGTATGTCTGATCCAGATGGAACAACCTGCCCCTCAGATACCCCCGACCGACTATCTCCCTGGTGAGAAGATCCTGAAAAATCACATACATAGGATAGAAGGTTACGGAGCATTTAGACTCAGTATTCAACTGTGGAACAGATATCAAGTGATGAGACAAGTCAGGTACATATAACACATTATGAAGCTCTAAAGTGGGAGTAATACGCACTGACCCGGACCCTAACACAGGAAAAGCCTCACCATTGGCATTGGTGACATAGGACACTAGTGGGGAAGACAAGTTAGTAAAATATGATTTATCATAAGTCATATGATCGGAGGCACCAGAATCAATAATCCATGTATCAGAACCAACAAAGTTAGAAACCTGTAAAGCCCTACCAACCTTACCACGACCAGCTATAGAAGCTGTAGGAGTAGCCCCACCTGTCGTACGATGATCCTGTCCGGTCACACCATAGAAGTCTAGTTCGTGGACTAGCTGAACCGCAGCTATCTTCTCTTTAAGACGATAACCCTTCTTTTTAGGGTACCCGTTCAGTTTCCAACAAGTCTCGCGAACATGTCCAATGTCATTGCAATAAGAGCATTGAGGACGAGAGCAGTTGGTGAAGCCTTGTGGGACAGAAACCTCACCCTTCTGGACCTCATGGATCTTGAAACGCTGACCGTCACTTTTATCACCACCCATTGCAACAATAGCGTAGTAAAATCACACAATCACAGAGTATGCAGCGGAATAACAAGAATAGGAAATTCCAAAAAATAACAAGAACAGATCGTGCAATAATATTTCCCCCTTTTTTTTTTTTTTTTTTTTTTTAAGAAAAATTGCACGGGTTGACCTGATCTTTGGGACGGTGACCTGAGGAAAAAGTGCAGATCCGGTCTGGGTTCTCGCTAATCGTTTGGATCGGAGACACTGATGGCCTGAACGACAGTGCCGGACGACGGAGGTGCGCGACGGGTGGAGACCCGCGAACCGGAAGACGTCGCGAACTGGTGCAACGTCTTGAGCTGGTGCGGCGCACGTTCTAGATGACGTCGTGATCTGAACGAATGAGTCTGGGCACGATCGGAGACTGAGGCAAAGCCGGAAACTGGAGCAGATGACCGGACGGTGCAACAGGGGAAAACGATCTGGTCTGGGCGGAGAATTGACGTTAGCGACGGGGCTGCTGAAGTTGCGGGTCGGGTCTAATGCGAAACCGATCTGAGGATTCTGTCACCGAACGAAGCAGGAAGCTAGATGGTGCGATGGGACTGCTGAAGAAACCGATCTGGGCAAAAGGAGCGCCAGCGATCTTTGACGGAATCGATCTAGAGCGACGCTGACCTTTGGTTGAGGAAAAACCCGAAATCAATCTGGGCAAGACAAGGCCGGAATTGATCGATCTGGAGAAGATGACTGGGTCAATCTGAGCAAGAGGACGCTGAAGTCAAAGAAGAAGATGATTAGTCGTTCTTTGACGGACGTCGATCTGGGCGTCGGCTGAAGTGAAGAAGCCGGTCTGGGCTGTCGTCGGTCAGAGGTGGCAGATGACGTCAGCTTGAAGACAGCTGCCTGATGTTGAAGAAGGCGGCTGACTAATAACGTCAAAGTCCAAGAAGAAGATGGTCAGATCGTTCTTGGACGGATATAACGCCGTTAAAAGAACAATAATCCTAATAATGGGGTTTTTGAATTAATTCCTCGATCATGAAAATAGAAAATAGAAAATAAGAGACAAAGTCCTCTCGGATCTTTGCTCTGATACCAAGTCAAATAAGACAAGATTGAGAGAATCAATTTTCTGATATATCATTACACCTATTCTGTGGTGTATATAAACAGATTACAATCGTACTACAATGTACTACTACAACATATACAAGGTAAGTAGTTACAACAATATTAGTCTATTCCTAATAGAGAACTATGACTCACACTAACAATATATACATATATGTAATGAAGCTGAGCAAGAACGGTTGACTAGTTAAAACATGCTGCAAGTTGATATGGCATGTAAGTCAAACAACAAAAGACCAAGATGCCTAGCTAAGTGGTCTCTTCTCAATCAAAAGAAAACAAAATCCATACTGATCAAGGTGTAATGCAAGGCTGCTAGTCTACCTTAATTAATCATGGTGGATAAGCTTTTGAAGCCAAAAACAAAAACAAGGGAGACAAGCACCGATATAAGACAAGGAGACCAAGCGGTGGTGTTGCAGACAAATATAAATCAATTGAACTTTGATAATTGAATTATACAACTCACCTCTTGGGAAGCCACATTCAAGCTGATATGCCAGCACACAAAGAACAAAAGTCTTAATCAATCACTTGAGATTCATGTGGAGGTAGCTAGCTACAAGACAACAAATTTCATTGCGGTAGCAATTACCTGTCTTAGTGCCCACCAGGCATTCAGGAGAGAAGCACGAAATGCAATCCCAGCTCACCGAGTGTTCAGGAGAGAATCACGAAATGCAATCCCAGCTCACCAAGTGTTCAGGAGAGAATCACAAAATGCAATCCCAGCAAGGTAGGGGGAATAATACTCAGACGCCAGAAGAAATGCCCCGAAATTTTGAAGAAAGCTGGCAAGTGAAAACAAGCAAAATCAATTTCTCTTCAAATCAAAGAAGGTCAACAAGAAGGAGTTATTACCCGGTATGCATCCACGATTAGTTGAAGTGTAGAATCAAGAGGAGAAGGTCCTTACCCAATTTCTCACAGGAAGAAGCAATACATCAAATTTGGAGCTTCAAGAGTTGAGAAATTCCTTCTAGTTGAAGACCCAAGCGCTTCCATCTCCAGATCAAGTTACCTCTTCAAATCCATATCCAATTTCACTTGGCAAAAGCTTAGCACCAAGCTCGCAGTGTTCTGATACGGCAGTGCGAGGCGGTGAAAAGAGAGAAGCAGAATGGCCGAGGAGAAAAAGAAAAATAAGAAGAAAAGAAAAAGTGGACGACCAAAAATAGCAGCTGGGTGCCCTTATCAAATTTGGGTCTCCAATAAGCTTCTTACGGGGGTTTGAAAATAAAAGAGAAAAACTTCTTGGGTGTCACCGGTTTCAATATGAACACTGCAAAATGCGACCCGGAGTTCACTTGGCGATATGGGTGCCTATATCAAAATATCCGGACTTTGGTTCCGTGCACAAATTCTTCAAACTCAAAATGAGATTGTTTTTGGTACAAAATCAAGAAAAGATCAAATCTACAAATTCGTAATGAACTACAGTGGTTTGATCCCTTTACAGGGTATGTAGGCAGTCTAGCAACTCACTAAATGCAACCGCAACTCCAAACAGAATCCCTGACTCCGCCAGTCAAATTCGACCAATCCCAAATGAATCACTGACTCCAATCAAATTCTCCCAGCACCAGAAAATCAAATCACACAAAATTCAAAGGTTCTAAACCTTTCAAATCTCCCAAACACAAATCCAAAATAAATGGGTCATCTACCCATTTAAATCTCAAATGCTGGAACTACATGTGGTTTGATCCCACAAAGGGTATGTAGGAAATCTAGAACCAAATTTATCTAGATGCAACCACGTCCTAAACACAAAATCGAATCCCTGGTCCACTTAAACCAAATTCGTCCCAAACACTACTCTAATTCCAAAATCAAAGCTCTCCAATGAGTCATCCACTCATTGGAACTCTTGAACTACGAGTGGCTTGATCCCTCTCCAGGGGTACGTAGGCAACCCATTCAAATATCCGGATGCAGCCGCAAAAACAAACAAACAAACACACATCCTGTCAATTGGTTTCTTCATAAATGGAATCAGAGGGTGTTTCCGTGTAACAAGGGATTGTAATTAAGAGACACATTCTGTCTTGAATGGGTCGAACCCAAAATAATAAAAACTTTATTCACTAAATGAATACGAGTGAAATTATGTTGGGTAACATTTACGCTCACTGTATGCAATTTTATCTCAACACCTAGCTACAATCTAAATCAGATGGAGGCGCAGCACTCCTAAATATAATCATTCAAGAGCTCTGTAGCATCCCAATCTTATATGAACTGGGTGTGAAATACATGTTTTGCCTTCGGTGCTATTAATCGTTCTTTTTATGCCCCGAAACTCTTGATACACTCTTCCCTAAAAATCAATACCAGCTTGCCGAGTGTATTTCATGTATAGCATGGCAATGGTGTTGCTTCTTAATATTTGATCTGCCTTTCTCGCTATCTATCTATATTTAAACGTGTTGTTTATGACTTGGTATAAGATCACATCTCTTAATTGCATAAAATAGATGTTGAAATCATCTGGTTGGTAAAAAGTCTGTAAACCAATTGTTACTGTGCTTAGTAAAGTCTGTAAACCAATCGTTATTGTGCCAAATTACTACGCAGTTCTTTTAAAAACTGTTTGAGCCCCAACTTTCTCTTTTGATGATCTCATTAAAAAGTAAAAACTGCCAAGGTCAGTTTCATATAAACAGGCTAGACCAACTTTGACAATTCATGAGATCAGATGGTTCATATTGCAAGTCTGGCTGCTCGCTCATCTCAATTTTTTTGTTTTTTGTTTTTTTTTGGCAATAGTTCATTCTCATTATTGGGCAGAGGTTAAAGACCCTGAAGATCAGAGGCCTGTTGAGACTTCAAGGTCTAAACGTAATTTCCTCCTTGAGTTCAGAAGATGAAAGTATGAGGGAGTCCTTCTACATACAGAATTGGAGGCATGCTTCAGTGCCATAGAGCTCGACTTTTGAACTGGTGATGCTATCCGCTTCCAATCCCATCAAGTTTAGTCAATGTAGGAAGCCTTACCTACTCCTTCGCCATTGGCCATTGGAGATCTGGGAACCGGAAAATCCTTTATTCAGCTGGAATGAATGGTTAAAAGAAATTAATTGAAGATGGTTTACAAAACTAGTTAACTGTGGAACTACTGTCCTCCTTTAGCCATCAGGAACCTAGTGCTTTCAGGAAAGTCAGAAACTAGTAATATTGACTTTAACTTTCCGCAATGGTTTAAAGTTAAAACCCTCTACTAGTCTACTCTATAAATAGAGGAACAATTAATGGAGAACCGATGCAATACTACAAAATTTTGCATTAGATCTCAGAACAGCTCATAAGAAAAAAGCCTTTTTAAACAGAAGTGACAATTGTTCTTTGGTTTCTAGTACAATTGAATTGATTTACGAGTCCCAGTGATGGAACTCTTGCCCAGTTCTCGAAGAAAGCTTCTCCGGGATGGGGAGTGGAATTTATGTAAGAAGGCGGACGAGCTTTCAACACTTTGTGGTACCGATGTATGCACGATCATCTTCGAACCTCAGAAGACCAAACCAGAGACTTGGCCCCGAGATTGTACACAAGTCCACCTACAAGGCAAAGCTGGCGATGTAGAACAATGACATCAAAGGTACAAGAAGTCCTTCATCCCTGGGGACAATCAGAGACGTCACAGATGCTACTACTGCCCATTCTACTTGTAGTCATGAAACAAATAACAAGATAAAATTGGACTTAAATCTTTCTGATTCTTATGATTCCGAGTCGAGTGGAGATGATGAGGCAACGCTGCTTCACTGGAAGCTAAGCTGCAAGTTATAACCAAGAGAATTGGTTTACGGGAGGCAATGCATGATTAAATTCTATCGGATTTATGTAAATACTTGGCAAGGGCAATGCTGGACTATATGCATATGTACAGCTTTTCTTTTATGCACCGTTTCTTTTCAAGTAAGAACGAGTAATTGTTCAACATTTTCTTTTAGATCTTGATGTCTTCTGTCTTCTGCTTGAGTTTGAGCTTATGTCTTTGATTGTTCAACATTTTCTGTTAGCTATTTTTATTCCTCCCCCACCCCCCCCCCCCCCCCCCGCGCGCTTCTTTCAACCTCAAACTTGTTAATAGCTAATAAGATACCGGCCTCCCTCTAACCAACAGTCCATGTTATGCTGCACAATTACCTTCACGAAGCTTGTAAACAACTGCTGACCAATATGATACCAATCGGAGCATCTTCAATAATAACAACCAGTAGGAATTTAGCTACCCTCGGTAGAGACGAGAAGTTTTGTAGCAATAACTGCAAATTTCCCTCATTTTTTTTTATCAGCACAACCCGCTCTTGAATCCTTCAGCTACCACATAATCAACAACACCTACATTCATTGTTTAATATAGGAAATCCCCGAAAATGGCTAATCTAAAGTACATATAGAGAGCTTCAGAAGTAGTATAAGAAGTGTATATGCGGAGCATGGAAGAGCACTTATTAATTACTGCATAATAGGAAATGCCTGCTCCATTGTGAATACAAATATTAACTAGTACATCACTTCCTTTAATTTGGATTTTGAATCGAACTAATTGACTCTTGAGCTTCATTTTTCAATGGCAGTGATGATGACAAAGTTGTTTCCGAATCATCTTCATCATCCACTACTGGCATGTCTTGTGGATATAGGAAAGGCTTTGGAGGCATTTGAATGTATTCAAGTTCTCCTTCAAGCATCTCTACTACTCTGTTCATCGAATTAGGACGGTCACTAGGCTTCATTTGTATACACCACAATGCTACCATGAGCATTTTCTTTGTTAGTTTCTTTTCCTCATCCGTGGCATCTTCAATTTCCACCTCCTTTTCTTCATTGAACTGGTCATACACCCAAGAAGGAAAGTAAATTTGGCTCGTATTTGCTGCAAGTGCATTTAAATTCCTTCTTTTCCCTGCAATTTCCATCAACAACATTCCAAAACTATAGATATCAGCTTTGTTCGACACACCTCCAATATTCTTGTAAAACAATTCCGGAGCTATGTATCCAATGGTTCCTCTTGCTGCGGTCAAAGTTAAACTGTTGTCATCTAATGGGCATAATCTTGCTAGACCAAAGTCTGAAATCTTCGGAACAAACTTCTCGTCAAGAAGAATGTTGTGTGGCTTGATATCGAAATGCAAAATTTTCATATCACATCCTTGATGCAGATAATCAATACCACGGGCCACTCCTAGGGAAATTTCAAATGCTTCCTTGCAACTTAAGGAGATGAGTCCTTCCTTAGGAAATATGTGTTTATCAAGAGACCCTTTTGACATGTACTCATATATAAGAGCACGCTTTGATCCCTCAGCACAATAGCCAATTAGTCGCACCACATTTACATGATGAATTCTTCCAATGGTAGCAACTTCATTCATAAAATCTTGCCCATTAGCTTTGGAATTTCCCAACATCTTAACAGCAACAAGGTGACCGCTCCGAAGCTTTCCTTTATATACAGCGCCATAACCTCCTTCCCCCAATTTATCCTTTAATCCTTTAGTCATCTTCTTGATGTTGGAGTAGGAGTACCGTATAGGCATGAGGTTGTTGTGACTCTGTAAGAATTCTTCAATAACACTGTACATTGATAAATGTCGTCTTTTCAACTTCAAGATTAAAAACACAAGCACACATGGAATTCCGAGTCCAAGTTTTGCCAAAATCCACGCGGATACTGTAATTAAAGGAAAATAATTTAGTCCCGCGCTAGAATTACACTTGAGATCAATTATTCAACCGTTTATGACTTTTTATCTCTTTTTTTTTTTTTGAAAAAGACTTTTTATCTCTTTGAAAGAATGAAGCTTCGTTAAATTAAAAATATTTAATCAAGGTTGCTTCTAGAAAAAGAAATTAAGGATAAAACGCACCTGCCATTGGAAATATAGAAATGAATCGCATGAATATATCTGCAAGTAGAGAGGGATCAGTTATACTATGAGTTGATTATAAGTTGCTGCAAAAACAATAAGCTGGATTGACATAGTCCTTACCTGTTATAAAGTCCAAGACGGTGATGCCTGCATAGGTAGGATAAGGCCAGATGCCTGCATCATAAATATCAAGTTATCAACTCTGAATAAACTGAAAATAAATAATTGTGGTAAAGCTTGAAGAACAGAATGTTCCTTACTACAATTAACTTTGTTGGTATCATTGTCGAAATAGCACTCCCTAGACCAATTTGGACCTGATGTATACCTCTTCAACTTCAACCATGAAAGTTCAAAACCATAGAGCAGCTCGTTGTGGATGTCTATGTAGGAACTGTTCATGTCCTTTGTCCCAATCGACGATGATATCAAGACCATCAGCTGTATGCGACATGAATCCCACAAATCCGAGACATTTAAGCTTTCAGTGATAACAAAAGAATGCCCACTTTTTGCATTAATGCAAGGAGCAGTATCCATATAGAGATACGAATTCACAGGCCTAGTTTCACAGGTCATGAAGATTATAGGCTTTGACAGTTCCGACATATCCGAGTTCGACAAATTGGCACCTTTCCATATATGAATGCTGTATGGATCCTCATCACTGAAGTTATAGCTGGCCAACGAATTACGAGGGATTGAAGAGCAGTTACCCTTACGAACATTGGCATCCACAACTCGGATTGTGTAGTTTTCGTAATTGATCGACTGTACATAGTATTTTCCAGAATACAAGTATAACACAGTAACATTGGTCTCACAAGACAGGTTATACCTTAAGTCACCGCACTTCTCTGGATCATCATTGAATCGGAAAGGGAAACTTATGTTGTGGATGTCGCCGCAGGAAGAAGGCTCACAGAGATGAGGATCATCCTTAGCGTGGCAAGCTGCAGTGCACAAAACAAGAAGTAGAAGGACCAGTAGTGCTGGCATGGGTAGCCTTCCTGTGATCATGGGAAGATACATGGACAGGGGAGAAATATCTAGCTTTATGCCTTCGTCAGTTCCACAAAAGCAGAGATGATATAGGAGGAGTCTGTGGAATGCAGCCTGTGCAGTTACAGCCGGTCAAACCAGTATACGTGGAGCAAGGATAAAATAAAACTTGGGGCATAGTGTAATTTCACACAAATAGACCGTTACGTGCCTTCTGCAGAAACTTCCTCTTTTGCTCTGGTCGCATCACGAACTCTTGCATCGATCGTGCCTTTTGCTTGTTGCCTCGACGGAATACTGAATCCTGTGATTACTGTGATTACTACTGAAAACAACAAATCGATGCCAAATAGATTTAAATCTTTGCGGACACCTTTAATCTTTGCAGAAATTGCTTTGTGGTTGTTGACATATAGCCCAAAGAGGACAACGAAGAACGATGGTGTGGTTATGGAGAAAAGGTTTGTTAACGAGGAGATGAATAGGCCAACGAGGAGGAGGAAGGAGTAGATGAATCTAAACTGGATTGTGGTGGCTAATCACCAACGAGGAGAGTGGTAAAACATTTTTTTACCCTGTCAAAAGCCCCTCCATCTTAACGCGTTGGCTGCGTATCTTACAACCTATGTATTCCAGATTTCTCCGATGATATAAAGAAATGATATATGGAATAGAGAAGTTATGACTTGTAGACTAGTGGAAGTGGGTCAAAGTCCCAATTTCATTTGGAAAAAGAGTGCCTTATTGAGACATATCTCAACTTTGGCTCCATTTTTATTGCCTACTTCAGATTTTGTGTATAGCAGCACTGCCAACATTATTCGTTTTACTAGTCAATATGGAAAGATAGGTCGAGGCAAGCGGCCGGCCCTAACAAAAAATGTTATACTTGTTATACTTGTTTTTTTTTTTTTTGGTCTGATTTGTTATACTTGTTAGGTCGAGTAAAACCTAACGAGTATAACAATCTAAAAAAAATTTGTTATCGATACTTCTATCTTGATTCCAAACTCTTTAATAAAGTAGCTTCACGTTCCTGACGAAGTCGTTCCCTCTGAAAGAAGAAAAGCACAAGGATACAAGATGTAAGGATGCCAAAAAAAATCTACAAGATAAAATAACAGATGCAATGCAATATTATCGAAAGTGGTTTTATTGGTTGTATTAAATTATGGATCACATTTGAGTATTAAAGGACTGATCCTATCGCATTGATTAGTGGGATTAGCAATAACTGAATAACATTACCAATCCAATAATAAACTTGTGTGTACTTTGTGACTTCACATAAAGCATAGTGAAGGATGCCACAGCATGACTTCATAGTTAATCAATAAGGGTGGATTCCCAATAGGTAAAATCAGAACCATAAACAGAGGGTTTCAGTTTAAGAAACTGCTATGTATATAGTGGAGTATGCATAGGATATACAGGCAGTTAGAAATCAGCCAAAACAAACAACATCACTATAAAACTTTAAACCAAGTGCTCTTAACAGATATTGCCAGAACATTTGAGTTGCAGTTGATTGAAATACATATGTTCTACACAAATTGTTGTTTCTTGTATTAATAATGCTTACAATGTAATACTTAAAAGACCAGGCCTTAGTGTAACTGAAAACAGCAATGAATTTATCTCAGTTTTGCAGAGGACAGTTGCATTACTCCAGGGGGAGAATCCTAGCTAGCCCACCATCATAGATCATATTCTTACCTTTGCATTGACAAAAGAAATAGTGCAACTCTAATAGGTTCCCTACAAGTCAACAAATGCGGAGAACGTGAATGAATTGAATCCCTACTTTTTGTTTGTCAAAGTGGGCCTGTTTGTTCTATGTATCTATGATTGCTTATTAAATTGCCTAGGGAGACTGAAACCTACATACGTTGGAAGAGTTGCACAAAATAGTGAGCTCCTACATGAAACCATAACAACCAATGTACAGCAAGGAGAAAGGAGGGTACAGAGATGAGTGCACCTACAATTACGGCAATCAGATAAATACTGCGCCTTTAGATTTAGATACTATGTCTTGACTACACGACTAAGAGCATCTCCAACAGAATACTTATTTCAAAAAAATTTTGAAATTTAACTAGTTTTAGGCTAAGTTTGATCTCCAGCAGACTAGCTAAACAAAAGCTAAATTTAGCTTTAGCTAAAAGACCTAGCTATATTTAGCTAGAGAGGAGAGATAATTTAACTAAAAGTTAAATTTAACTTGAGTTTTAGGTATTTGCTGGAGCATAACACAATATTCAACTAGCTATATTTCAATTTTAGCTACTTTTAACTATCCAGATAGCTATCACTGTTGGAGATGCTCTAAGGGTACCTTTAGGCATACAGGACCAGTAAAAATCCCACAAAATGGAAGGAGGCAACTTCATTCTGTGAGCAACATTGCTCGGCCAAATGGACTTCACCAACCTTTTTACATTTACAGTGTTTTTTACAACCTTCCTTTCATC
Source organism: Rosa chinensis (assembly GCF_002994745.2). Taxonomy (NCBI): domain Eukaryota; kingdom Viridiplantae; phylum Streptophyta; class Magnoliopsida; order Rosales; family Rosaceae; genus Rosa; species Rosa chinensis. Next base: position 17,722,465 of record NC_037088.1, on the reverse strand, counting down.
CAGATATCATTAAATTTCTAAATATGTGATCCAAGTTGCTGAGGCAAGAACTTTCTCATGGTCAAAGCATTCTCTCTGGTTACTTTTTTTTCACAACTTTGTTTTACTATTGATATGAAGGAAGAAGCAGAACACCTAAGATGAATTAAATATTTAAAACTCTTTAAAGTTTTGTATGATTTCGTAGATGCATAAAGCCTAAGAGACAACTAGCCTAATGTCAGTCCTATCCTTAAGCACCTTTGTGTAGAAATTTCAATAAGCTTAAGCATATTTTATGGTGAGCACAATATAAAAATAGAACCCCACCAGGAATAGGTAAACAGACTCTTGAATCATTGAACTGAAAATCTTAGGATTTCCAAGTTTTCAAAAACATTGCATTAAAGACTAGAAATAATGCTAATTATGACATGAGAAAGGTACAAGCAACTGATTTACATGTAGCGCCACCAGTAAGACCAACATTTAATGTTTCAATCAGTACCATAACTTCATACACATACAGTTAACCAGTATCATGCATTATGTCAAACTTCCTTATGAGTTGTATCCTGTTCAAAATCGTCTAATACTTTTTACAATCAATCTGGTCACCGTTCAACCTAAAGAAATTTTTCTAGTGCTATTATTACCAGCTTTCCAAGAAAATGAATAAACAAATAAATAAATAAAAGAACAAGACTTCTAAACAAATCAAAAGAAGGCCTACCATGATGGTGACACAATATGAATCAGTCCATAAAATCAGTTCTATTTTATGCTTCCAAGTGACAAAACCGGCTGGCCATAGAAAGTACAAAAGAAGGCCTGATATGGTATACTACAACCAGGGGAGGAGGCAGATGTGCACTAGAGTACGCAGCTGCACATCCTGGAACTTAGTTTATTTAATATGTATATATGCAATCCCACCTTCAGAACTTTTTATTCTGGTCCATGCATTCTTCCTAATCAAAGTACTTAGGAATCTTGGGAAGCCAATCTCTCTCAAACAAGACAGCATCAAAGCAAAGAGAGATGCAAACTTTACACCAACATCAATAGCAAAAAGATCTATACTACCATACACATTAGAACATTGATCCAGTGAAATATTGAGCTATTGAAGTTTGACGGGAACCAAGATGAAACATCCTCTCCTAAAGCCGAGAATATCTCTTTACTGTAATCATAAAGTAACTAGGCATCTATTTCAGAAGTTGCCACTTACAGTTTTCCCTATCGAAAAATTCCCAAATCATCTCTAAAAAAGCAGTACAAACAGAGTGTAAAACAACACGGGATTGCATTTTCATGTGATAAACTGGTTATTAATGCATTGAATGAAAGGAAAAGAAGGAAAGGAACTCAATTCGTACATCACATTAAAGAAATCTTGAATAAGATTACTCTCACTTGACGGCAACTGACAGTGTTTCTCAGAGCCTAATTAATTACCAGTTACCAGACACCTGTGATAATCTTCTCTTTGTTAAGCACCCAATCAGCTTCATTTGTGAAACATAATCCATATGGAGGAAGTGAGATTACGAGAGTTAATGGGGCGAGATATGGCCTTAATTTTGGATTACCCAAACCGGAACACAATCAATTACACAAAAAATCATAATGCACAAAACGCAATTTCAATTGTATATCTGCGGCGTCGCAACTTTACCTTCATGGACGAATTCGAAAACCCTAACTCCAGCGCAGTTACAATTGACGAAGCTTCACTTTCTGTTTGCTTCGCACAACCCTCGCCTCTGTTCTCTAGAGAGAGAGAGAGAGAGTCGGACGTTTTCTTGGTTTTTTTGTTTTAATTTTCTCAAATTCTGAATTGGTCTAAGTTTTCTTTGTAATTCTCTAGGGTCCATTTTTCAGCCCGCGTAGGTGGCACATGTGGCGCGTGCGCGGGCCGTGACTTGGCCGATGAACCAATGTTGTGTATGTTATGGGGAATATGAAAAACGCAGGTGGGTGCACCAAAGAAACTGTCAATTTACCAGTAACGCTTTTACGGGGCTTGTTGTATAATGAGGTTTGAAGAAGGAAGTGGGGCGGACATGGTCTAACACAAGATGAACTAAATCACGGAAAACTGCTCGGTCATGGAAAACGGCTAGTTAATGTTCACCGAATGCGCAAGGCATCACACAAGATGATTCATGTCCAATTTGCCAGCGAGGTAGGGAATCTTTAACTCATCTCTTTAAAGATTGCCTTGGTGTGAAATATATTTGGAATGCTTTTCGCTTTTCTTTTTTTTTTACTAAAAGTTTCTCTATTCCTGTTTCTGTTGCTAATACATTTGCTATGAACGGGAAGGAGGGGCTTTATGCTTGCTCACCTTTATTGTTTTAGGGGAAAATCGTCGAAACAGTGTCTGAAATTTTTCAGATTATTAACTTTCATACCTATGTTTTGGAAAATATTAAAATGGTACCTGACGATTTAAGCCCGACCCAATATTCATACCTAGCAAAGGTAAAAACGTTAACCCTGTTAAATTTTCTCTGATATTTTCGTCTTTTCAATATTCGTCTTCTCCAAAACAGACAAATATAAAAAGAAATAAAAATATATAAAAAATTCACTTCTCAGGGGGGTCAACAATTGTTGGTAGTTAATCATCCTCTTTTTCGATAAACTAAACCTAATAATGAATATGTTATTAATCAGTAAGAACACCAAGAACACCTCCATTGAGAGCCAAAGAACTCGGCTACCTACCTCAGTTTTCTAGGTGAAGAAAGTCATTGCTTGGTGAATCTCCGAGGAAGCATATACGTTGTTCATGAAAGGAGATTCACTTGTGAAAAGAAGAAAGCAGGTTGTGATTGGCCAGAGTTAATGGCGGAGCTAGGATTTCAGAATGGGGTGGGCTAAAATTTTTTTAATAAAAGTTTACTAATTCTTGTAATTTTTTTTTTTTAAGTTTTACAAACCACATCTTAGATTAAACACATATCAAACAATCAAATAGTTAACTAATTAAAAGAAATTAACATTATAACATTTGATAGAAGTTCGAAAGTAAAGTTTAAGACAAAAAGAACATACCTACTCAAATTGCATCCTACACTCTTGAATAGAAGCAAAATCTTTAATTATTGATCAGCAAAAACAAGCAAATCTATAATCCCAAACCTTAATTGAAAAAAAAAATACAATCTAAGAAAATGATAAAGAATCCAATAATAATGACCCTAGTCAAACGTTGATCACTTGGTCAATAAAAAAAAAAAATATATATATATATATATATATACCTAGGTTGAATCTATTAGGGTTTTCAGTGAAAGCAAGCAAGCGGCTTTGATTCAAAGCCTTTGAAGATGCCGTTGGGGTTAATTATATATGTATATATACCTAATATACACGGCTTTGATTCAAAGCCTTTGAAGATGTCCTGGGGTTAATTATATATGTATATATATACCTAATATACTAACACCGCAACACATCTACGCCTTTCAAACAAAGTCAGAAAGCTAATATTATAGTATATTGATAAAGTAGCAATAGGCCAATAGTGCGATGGGACTCATGGATTTGATTAACTGATTAAGCAATTGTGAACTAAAAACAAAAAACATATGAATTAAAAAAAGAAGATGTGCAAAAGATCATATAACCAAGAGGAATAGAGGATGAGCTTCTACCTGAAGAGTGAAGAGGTCAAGAGGAAGAATGTAACGTCCCGAACCTAAATTTACCAATTTACTAGTCATTTGGACAGTAAACGATAATTTGTTTTACTTTTACTCTTTTTCGGTAACTTTAGTGACCCTAAAAGTCGACTTTTTTTCAGATCAGAATTTGAGAAAGTTTTCTTCACGGAAGTTGTAGATGACATTAAACCAAGCGCGTGCATATGTGGTACGTAAAAATCGGAGCTCGTATACGAAAGTTATAAGCGAAAATGTGAACGTTACTGTTCATGGTAACTTTCTATATATATAGAAAGTTACTGTGGTAGATTTCCATTTCCGGAAATCTACCTTCTTTCTCCTCTCCCCCGAACTCTCTTCTTTCCCTTTCGGGTCCTTCTTTCTCCCTTCGATTCCGCGCATTCCGACCACCAATCGGCGTGCAGCCGGCCACCACAAGAGCTCCTCCCTCCCCTCTGCACCCTAGCTAGTAGCCTTAGGTTGTGGCGATTTGGCCAAGAAACCTTGAATCGAAGCAAAGTTCCTCATAGGTGCAGTTTGGCTTTTTCCGGCAAATCTTCCATTTCCGGCCGTTTCCGACCACCAAATTGGGACCGTAGGAGCGCCTTGAGCCGGCGAACGTTTTCCCTAAGGCCTCTTGCTCCGATTTTTATCGTGGAGGTCGAATCGACGAAGAACATCCTAGGGTCTGAAGCTTGATTTCTGGGTTTTCTTCATCGGCTTAATCCGAGCTCTTAAAGGTAAAATTGGGACTTGTTGCAGTTGAGAAATTTGTTGGGTTTGTTGTTTTGCAACTACTGTCAATTTTTGGTGGCCATCGGAGGTGGTGACCGCCGGCGCGTGGGTCCCACGCGCCACCACTGTGGGTGGCTCGTGGAGGCGTGTTGGGCTGTGTTTTAATTCCAGTTTTTAGCCCATTAAATCCTATAAATATTGTAGAGCTTGTATATGAAATTTAGTGAATTTTGGAGAAGCTTGGAATTAATTATGAATTTTTGAAGTTTAGGGTTTCGATTATCGAATCACGAGAATCCGGCCGTCGGATATCTCTCGGTTCTGCCTTGGAACCTTTAAATTAACGAATTGGTATTAGTGGTATAATTTGGGTTGCATCCGAGGAGAAGTGGAGATGTAATTATGAGGAATTGATTTAGGAATCGTATTAATTTGTTGAATAACTATTCACGGAATATAATTGTGTACAGGGCGATGTACCGAGCTATTGCTCGACGAAGGAACTCGTATGTGTGATCTCCTGAATAGTACTGTGAGTGGACTTTTTTTTTTAAATAATGATGCATGCATTTAATTCTTGAATTAGTGCTCTATTTAATTATCATATTATCTTCTGAGCATAGGATTATTGTTTAAAATTTTGATTTATCTCGTGGAATTACTTTCATTGACGATTTTCATGAAGTGATTATGAATTATTCCGGTTGTGATTTTCGGATATTAATTTTGTTATGCTCGGATTTGAAATTATGATTTATGTTGTTTTTCAATAAAGTATTTTCTAGGGTATTTTCCAAAATGGAATATTAGTTCATTATTGAACTTCCTTGCTTATTCATTATTGACCCGAGAATATTTTGGCGTGTGGGACGCGCCGTTGATTTATTGATCTTTCCTATTTATTTATCGACTTTCGATTTTGGCATTGGGAATGCCTTGATGATGATTTTAGAATTGGTTTTGTTTCGGTTTACGGGGATTACGATTTATTATTATTTCTCGCCTTTTTGCTATTGATTTGGAGATACTTTTGGCGTGTGGGACACGTCGTTGGAAATTCTTTTACGAGAGATGGGGGAAGCCTTATGTATTTTGGATTTACTGGATTTTCGGTTATGTTTCCCTGTGCCATACTGAGGGGTGATTTTATCAGGCTAGCATTGATTTTTCCGCCTTTGTGGCGAGGTGATGGGATCACCGAAGCCCATCCGCCTTTGTGGCGTCTTTGTGATAGTAATGCTGAAACCCAGTATCCTAATCGCTACACTTAGTGGCGTGTGGGTATATAATGGGAGTATATAAGAGTACTTTAGCCTGGGAGGCTCATTCGTATGGCTATCATCTTCCCCTACTTATACTATTTTTGACTAGCGGGGACTAGTCTGAGTTTTCTTAACCAGCGGGGCTGGTCTTATATTTTCGAATATTGAAATTTCAATCTTTTACTCTGTTGTTGTGGCTAGCGGGGCTAGTCGGTTTTCTGGAGTTCAACGTTTTTCGGATTATTTTCTTAAGTATTTTATAAATGTTGCATGCATCCGGATTTTATATATATCGAAAAATGTGGGAAAGTATGAACTTTTATTTTTGTTTTATTCATATTATTTATTTTTGTCCACTCACGCTAACATGTTTTTCAATTACTTTCCCCTGGGCCCTTCGGTTTCAAATGCCCAGTTTGCAGGCTAAATTAGTTGAGGTCGGACGTACATTGGAGTTGAGGCATAGACAACAGCGTGGCTTCCGCGTTTTTATTTGATTTAGGTTTTCCTTGATCACCCTTGCTATTAGATTTGCTCTGATTACCTGAGGAAATTAATGTTATTTAAGTTGTGTTTTGTGTCATATGATTTTGGTTGATGTTGTTTGGGGGAGCAGGGTGGCTCCAGGAGAATAAGGATGGGTGATTTAGAAGTGTAAATTTTCTTTCTACAGGTTTTGGGTTGTCCACTTTAGGGGAAGTTCTGCCAAATTTTTGGCAAAATTTCTTCTAAGGTGGGCCCCGCAGGTCCACTTCGGATTTCAGGGTGAAATCCAGGGCGGGTCCTGTCAGAGAACGTTGGTCGACAGATTGGACAGAATACCACAAGTTTTTCGTCTGAAGTCTGGGAGACTGGGACTTATTGATTTTGGAGAACCAGTGAGAGAAAAAAGAGAAAAAAATTGACCTAATTACTTAAATAAAAAGATCTTTTTATGGGACTATGTCTTTTAAAGCAGAATAGAAAATAAAATCAAATCAAATACTTCAAGAAAAGAAATAATATATATGTGACTAAAAAAAGAAAAAAGAAAATATATGTACCAAGTTTAATAATATATGGGCTAAGTATAAAAATTGGGGGTGGACTAGTTTTTAATATTTAATTTGTTAAACTAAAATTAAGCTTTTAAATAATGTTTTTTCAAAATTTGGGGTGCGCTGTAGCCAACCCGAGCCCGTGTGTAGCTACGCCTTTGGGCCCAGAGTTGAGCCTGTTTGGTACAAAGAGCGCACCACTTCCAACATTTCCTTGTGCTGATGCAATTCAGAGGATCACTCCCGGAGGATGTTTATTCTAACTTTCTTAGTATAGAAAGATACAATGAGTAATGAAGCTTTTGCTTTTGCCAATGAGACATGAGATGTTGTCTTGTTTATGATGTTTCTTTGTAACATACTGTTAAATTACACCCTTTCAGAGTTACAGTTCATACTCTTAATCAGATGAGTTACGTTATTTAGGCATTTGAACATAATATTTAATGGTTGATTTCTTTCCAATTGTTGGGTTGACGCTGTACGCTCTCTTTTATTGGAGAAAGTTTTGCTTCCCAGGATCACAAGAACTTGCTAACTGATTGGAAATTTCCCTTGTGTTGGTGTTTGCGTGCCGTCAATACTGTTATAATCTAAAATCATTCAAGTCTTTTGCGACTCACTGTATTCCCTCAGCGGGGTTTTAGAAGTATCAGTTTATTATTCAGGTTGTCATTAAATTTCAAATGCCCGACTTTATTTGCCCCAATACAAATGTGTAAATGAGATATGCAAGGAAGCCTTGTGGATACAAGGAATCTTAGTCTACAGAATTATGTTGGTCCGCGTTTTGCACGACGAAGACCAACTCAAGGTATACAAGTACTCAAGCATTATCTAAATGAGAGTTGAGAGTTGAGACTAATCCATAGAATTGAAGTCAAGCTGAAGTAAAGCTCATTGAATCTTTTGCCCTCAAATTAAATGAACCGCTTGCAGTATACCACAAGTTATCAATTCTCGTTTGATAACTTGTTGCTTGTTTGGCTTTGTTTAAAGCCAGGTTTCTTCTATATATTCTTTCATTTACCAAAAAAAAAAAAAAAATGTTATCAATTCTCGATTTATAAATTGGGAACTTGACCCCTTCCAGTAGTCTACAAGTCATCACTTCTCCTTTCCGTATATGTTGACTAGTAAATGAACATTTCTTTATATCATCTCCGCTTGTGTGGAACAGATGAAAGGCATAAAGCCAGATAGATTCCCATGATCACAGGAAGGCTACCCATGCCAGCACGGCTGGTCATTCAGGATGATTCAACCACATAGCTTCTAACTTAAAAGTTTTCCCTTTCCTAGATACAGTAGGATTAATGGAAAGGAGAATACGGCCATGATCTAGATACTATTCCTTTTCCTAGATACATGAATGCTTTATCGTTATTTTTGGGTCATTTGTTTTTATTCTTTTCCTATTATGGCAGTAGTTAACTTTTTTCGTGCACTTGTTCTTGTAACTGGTATAAATATTATCAGGGCTTTGACTCCAACAAAACTATCAAATCCTCCGGCATAATTTCTTACTCAAACCTCACAAAAGATGGGAATATCAGTTTAGTGTACCGCTACAGTTATGGTTGCATTCATTTTGTTTACTGTTCATTCAGAACAAGATTCTAAGCAATATGACATCAGCTCACCTGATCTCAGCCAAATCACTGAGAAAGGTATAGTGTAATTTTGCTTGTATAGTTTTAGGAATCCAACTCTATTTTACTCAGGTTTTTATTTTTTATTTATTTTTTTATTAACGATGTTTTTTAAAGCAGTGAATATAACGAGATTGAGAATCAACCACATTAATATTAAAATTAGAACCATTCCACATAAGTAACAGACCTCCAGATTGTCCCACAGCTGGTATACAACAGAAGTTACTAAAGGGGAGCTTATTTACTAATTTCTTAGAAGCCTCCTCATCAAGTCTAGTGTCTAGAAGACACAATAAATCTAAATGCAAAAGAGAGATTAGAAATGTGATCTGAGCCGAAAGACCTTGCCGTGAACCTCTACGGCAGTTCCAGCATAACATTGTCATTTAGAAATACTTGGAGAGTAAGAATGTAAGATTCTTTATGACATTGCAGGCTGCAGGTTTATGATACATCAACCATGATTACATACACTTAATAATTATTTTTGTCACCTTTACATGCAAATTAAGTGTGCATACAGTATAAAATATATACATATTACTCTAACTCGGCAATTGCTTCCAGTTGAAGGTTTAATCTTCTGGCAGGTGTACTTGCACTTGTTCCTGTAGGACCTTGAGAGGAAAAAGGATTTGGAGGCATAGTTAAGTTTTCTCCTCCTTCCAACATCTGAACCACCCCTTTCATAGAAGGACGATCTACCGGGTGCCATTGGATGCACCAGAGACCGACAATCGCAAGTCTCTTTGCAATTTTAGCATCTCCTTCTTCCCCAACATGGATTCGAAGGTCTTCACCTTCTTCCAGTAGATTATAGATCCATTCTGGGTAGTAAACTTCAGTTGTGTTCTCTGTGGTTGAACTGATGTTCTTTCTTCCTCCTACCATCTCGAGCAGTACCATTCCATAACTATACACATCTGACTTATAGGATACATTTCCAAAGTTTCTGGAGAACACTTCAGGTGCAATGTACCCCATCGTTCCCCTAGCTGTAGTCATTGACACTATACTCTGATCCTTGGAACATAACTTGGCCAAACCAAAATCAGAAATCTTTGGGGTGAAGTTATGGTCAAGCAAAACATTGTGGGGTTTGATATCGAAATGGAGGATTCGTTGATCGCATCCTTGGTGTAGATATTCAATTCCTTTGGCTATGCCTAGAGCAATATCTTGCAACTTATCCCAACCAAGGAAAGAATTGTTATTGTCTGCTGATGAAATGAAATCTTGCAGTGAACCATTAGGTAAGAAGTCATAAACAAGAGCTCGTCTAAACCCATCAGCACAGAATCCAACCAAGCGAACCACATTGACATGGTGGATATGACCCATTGTTCCCACTTCATTTACAAACTCTTCCCCATCCCCCTTTGTACTATTGAGGACTTTGACAGCAACAAAACATTCAGAAGAAAGCTTTCCCTTATAAACAGTTCCATAGGCTCCTTGGCCTAATTTGTCCTTGAACTGATTTGTAATCCTCTTGATATCTGCATAAGAGTATCTGCTTGGTTTGAGAGCTCTGTAATCCTCTAAAAAAATTTCAATTTTTAATTGATTCTGTTTTTCTTTTCTGTCAGAACTATAGACATGATAAGCTGCAGCTGCAAGTAGTATGAGTACAAATGAACCCAGGGATGCACCTGCAAAGTGATACTCTTGAGTAAATATCCACAATGCATATGAGATATGAAACAAACTAAAGAACCTATTAGAAAACTCACCAGTGGGTACTAACTTTGTTTCTGAACCTGTAAAGGATAATAGAAAAATCAGACCATATTAATTTGTCAAATTAAGTATTTGAGTTGTGAGCTATTGCTAGTTTGCTACGACATAACTAATGGTGTAACATTGCAAGGACTATAGATGAAGGCTTTCAGAAAAGTAATGTGGGACCAACTGAGCTCCATATTTCCTGTGATACATTATGTGTGCAAATTTTTCAATTTTCTATCAAGACATCATGTGCAAATATGCTTGCTCAGAAGGAACTCTTATGTGCATATATATCCTAATATGTATCTCATTTCATGAATGCATGAATAATCATCATGTGCAAATATTCTTGGAATCTGTAACATATATATAGCAAAATTTATATACGTATGTTACCCTGTACCTTCTTTCTTCCTGGGAAGGCATTCAATTTCAGTACTTGTGGTGCCATTCTTCTTGAAATCACATGTCGTGCCGTTTGCTTCACATTGTCCACAATTTGGTTCAGACCATTCCAAATAAAGATTTGTTGGAGTTGGATGTGCATACGGATAGGGGCTGTATGGAACTAGTGAAAGATTACGCATCTTTGTACAAGACAGGAGGGGCAAGTCCTCAATGTTTTGGGAAGAAGAAACCGAGTAGATTTGGTAGCCAGGGCCATAAAAGCAGGGGATTGGATTCATATTGTACGATGATTGCCTTTCAGCTGAAGAACAATTGAATAAGGTAATATTAGCCATTTGGTATTCTGAGTAGTTGAAGGGAGAGATTGGCATGTTGTGGACTTTCAATAGCTTCCTCAGCAAGCAATTTTCTGGGTCATATAGCTGGATATACTGATTCTCATAGTCTATGGTTTTGATTGGGAATTTAACTGGGATTGGCAGCTCAAGAATGGTTTCCTGCTTTTCATTGCAGGATACAAGAAACCCAGGATACCCAGAATTTTCTGGGTGCTGGCTACCTTTGAAGCTAAAAGGGAATTTGATATCTGGGCCATGTTTCCCACACCTCGGTTTTTCACCAAGGACTTTGGAGGAGAAAGCCAGCAAGATGAAGCAAAAGGAAGAAATGAGAGTTTGCTGCATTTCTGAGGTAGTACTAGTTTTTTTCTGGACACAGAATGAAATGGTGTTTAATTTTCTGATATATGTGGATGCAGTATTGAAGTGGCTAGCTAGAATAATGATCGGATGGTATATGGAGATGATTCCAGCAGATAACTGACTAACTAGTCTTCCAAGAAAAAGTCTAAAGTTGACTGAAGACTCTAAAGTCTATAGTCTCCGGTTTAAAGTCTGATCACTATTCAGCTTGACTCCATGGAAATTTCGCTGAAAATACCAACCCAATACCAATTTTAACAAAAGTCTAAAGTTACGGCTTAACTCTAAACTGTAACTTACAGCCGTTGCATTCTAACCGCGCCCCCTTTTTACTATTGTTTGATTCGAAAAAAAAAAGTAATAAGAATAACAATAAGCATTAGAATAAAATACAAAGAAAAACGTGTTAGCACAGACATTGAGAAGAAACAAAAAAAATAAGAAAAGAATCCAGATCAACTCTCCATACTATTTTTTATGTTACCAAGTAGTGAAGTGAAAAATTGTGGAGAACTGAATTATTATCAAGTTAGCTTCCAGATTCACGCTACATTGTAATCAAGAAATTAATCTATATTGTAATCAAGATATCATAAATTTGCAGCCCTAAGGCCGTGTTTGTTTCACAAAATCTGGGTATTGGAAAAGGAAAGTCTTTCTTTTGCTGTATTTTCTTGTGTTTGGGATGGCCAAGGAAGGGAAAATGATTCCTAAAGGAAGGAAAAAGAGGAGGAAACTTGTTCCCCCTCACCCACCTCCACCCACTTGAAAAATTGATATGACTAAATTGTCCCTGCTTAAAATCATTATTTGCTAATATAACTAACTATATTTGTTGTTTGTATGATTTTTACATTACCCCTGCAGTGAAAATTAAAATGTGTATTCTGACTACATTCCTATTCTTTCCAAACACTGGAAAGGAAAATTGCTGGGAATTGCAATTTCCCATGCCTATGGAAAGAGCAAGGAATTGATTTCATTTCCTTTCCTTTCCGCGAACCAAACGCGGCCTAAGAACCCAAAAGGATGAATTCCTCTAAAAAGTTAATTGAATACAATTAATAGACCAATGAAACTTGAAGAGTTGTGTTTCTTCTGGCCTCAGTTCCCCGAGCCTTTGCTTTCAATAGACTTATTTTTCCACTCAAACCGAACTCGTGGGTATAGTTTCAGCCGTACTTTATACAAATTTGTGCATTTCTTTTGTCCACATATCCATGATACATAAAAAAAAATTAAAGTAACCATATTTTAAAGAGTAATCATTCTGAAACAACTTGACTGATACTAAATTTACAACTGGCTGGGAATTGAAGATTGACTACAAGACTACTTGAAAGAATTAAAGAATATGACTTTGTCATTTAGGGCATGGATAAAGTCATCAACATCCTCTCTAGTGTTGTAGAAGTAGAGACTCGCACGTGCACTTGCACTGACTCCCTACATGTCGATGAAGGGGTTGGGCTAAATGGTGACCTGATCGGGTAGCCACTCTATGCTGAATTTAAATATAAATCAGTTACATAACAGCTACTACTAATTTGAGATAATACTTAAATTAACAAATGCCAGGAATAAGTCAGAAATGAAGGAAATAAAGTCTACCAGTTTTGCTTCTTGCATAAAGATACCTATTGGTCAAGAAGAGTTGCCAAATCTGTAGGGTGTATGTTTTCAAAATTGAAAGAACAAAGAGCAGCGCAGTGCACATCTTCTGAAGGCACCAGACCATAAATTTTGAATGTTGGGTATTGAACAAAGACTATCATATAGATATTTGGCCTGCCCTGACAGGACCCGCCCCCGGATTTCACCCTGAAATCCGAAGTGGCCCTGCGTAGTCCACCTTAGAAGAAATTCTTCCAAAAATTTGGCAGAACTTCCCCTAAAATGGACTATCCAAAACCTGTAGAAATGAAATTTACACTTCTAAATCACTCATCCTTATTCTCCTGGAGCCACCCTGCTCCCCAAATCACAACATCGTCCAATTCACATAACGCAAAACGCAACTTGAATAACATTAATCACACAGGTAATCAGAGCAATTCTAATAGAAAGGTAAACATGGAAAACCTAATTCAAAGGCAAATGCGGAAGCCATGCTGTTGACTATGCCTCAACTCCATGTACGCCCGACCTCAACTAATTTCGCCTGCAAACTGGGCATTTAAAACCGAAGGGCCTAGGGGAAAGTACATAAAAACGTTAGCATGAGTGGACAAAAATAAGTAATTAAGATGATTTAAATGAAACAAACTTGAATACTTTCCCACTTATTTAAATTTATAAAACCTTGATGCATGCAACGCTTATAAAATATATTTCTTTAAACTATGAAATCTCGTGAAAACATACAAGCCCCGCTGGTTAAGAGAAATCAGACTAGCCCCGCTAGTTAAGTAATAATAGGATATGGGGAAGAAGATATCACCATACGGGTAAAGGAGCCCCTTAGGCTCTACCTACCCTCGACTGCCACCCACACATAGATTGTGTGAGGAGGAGAACTAATAACCTTGACTACCACTCACGTGAGGAGGAGAATCCTCGACTGCCACTCACAAACACAAAGTAAGTGAGGAGGAGACACAATCCGAACAACCCGAGTATGGTGAGGAAAACAATCGAAAACCAGTAAATCCATAAATCCATAAAGCTTCCCCAACATCTCACGAGAAAAAAATAAGTATATTCCAATGACGTAGCCCCGCACGCCAAAATATTCTCAAAATCATAACAAATAGGCGAGATTAAATTATAAATCGTAACTCATAAACAAAACCAAATCCACAATCATCAATAAGCTAGGCATTCCCAATTCCAAAACCAAAGGTCAATAAACAAATAAGAAAATATAACTTCATCAAAATCCCATTTCGAAAATCGTTCAAAATCTCAAATCGACGAATAGAAAAATAAAATATGAAATTTCAGAAATTACCTCGGAAAATAATTCGTCGAAAATCAACATAAATCATAAATTTGAATCCGAGCATAACAAATTAATATCCGAAAGTCATAACCGAGATAAATCATAATCAATCTCTAAAAATCATTATTGAAAGCAAAACCACGAGATAAACCGAAATCAAATTCCGAAATCAATTCATATGCTCGAAAAGTAATATGATAATTAAATAAAGCATTAATTCAAGAAAATAATCGCATGCATCATTATTTAAAACAAAAGTCCACTCACAGTACTATTTAGGAGATCGCGCATACGAGTTCCTTCGTCAAGCAATAGCTCGGTACATCGCCTTGTACACAATTATATTCCGTGAATAACTATTCAACAATTAAATATGATTCCCAAAATAAAATCCTCATAAATCATCTCTCCACTTCTTCTCGGATTCAACCCATATTCTACCACTCATGCCAAATCGTTAATTTAAAGGTTCCAAGGTAGAACCGAGAGATATCCGACGATCGGATTCTCGTAAGTCGATAATTGAATTCTAAATTCCTGAAATTAATAATCAACACAAAACTTCTCAAATTTTCAACCAAATTCACATCTACAAGTTCTACAACAATTATAGGATTTGAATGGGCTAAAAACAGGAATTAAAACCAGCCCTACGCACCTCCACGCGCCACCCACAGTGGCAGCGGGTGGGCCCCACGCACCGGTGGCCACCACCTCTGATGGCCATCAAATTTTGGCAGCAGCAACATCACAACAGACCCAACAATTTTCTCAACTACAACACATTACAATTTTTACCTTAAAGCACTCGAAATTGGCCGGTGAAGAAAACCCAGAAAAACCTCCGAACCCTAGAATTTGCAATCGTCGATTCGACCTCCACACTACAAATTGAAGTGAATGGCCTTAGGGGAAATGATCACCGGTTTGAGGCGCCCCTACTGTCCCAATTTGGAGGTCGGAAATGGCTGAATCACCGGAAAAGCTCAAACTGCCCCCGTGAGGAACCTTGCTTCAATTCGAGGTTTCCCAGCCAAATCGTCGTAATCCAAGGTCACTAGGGTGTAGAGGGGGAAGGGGCGTTCCTGTGGTGACCGGTTACACGCCTGTTGATGGCCGGACGGCGGTGAATCGAGGGGTAGAAGGGAGAGGCCGACGAGGAGAAGAGGGAGAGATCGGGGAAAGGGAAAGAGAGAGTTACCGGGTGGGTTTCCATAAATGGAAACCTACTGTGGTAACTTTCCATATATATATATATCCAATTTACCATGAACAGTAAATTCCGTATTTTACCCATAACTTTCGTATATGAACTCCGATTCTTACGTATCATATATGCATGCACTCGGTTTAATGTCCTCTACAATTTTCATGAAGGAAATTTTTTTAAATTTTGACCCGAACAAAAAGTCATCTTTTAGGGCCCCCTAAAAGTACCGAAACGACAGTAAAAGTCGTTTACAGTCCAAATGACTAGTAAATCGGTAAATTCATGTTCGGGACGTTATAAGCCCTATCTACAAAAAATAAAATATAAAATAAAATAAATAAATTGCAAACAATAATGAAAATTCAATACAAAATATAAACACATGATCTTCACACTCAAAATTTCTGAACACAATGTTACAAGCACAATCAAATCTAAATTCTTCCATTGATTGCTTTCCCAAAATAATCATAATATTTAAACAATATGTATATTTCCCCAGTCTACACTATCCCTAATCAATATGATACATGAAATTATAGGATTTCTTTGGATAACCAGAATGAATACAAACAATGCTCCCAACAGAATAAAAGAACCCAAATTCTTTCAGTTATATAACCTTATCAATACCATATATGAAAATGAAACGAACAGGAAGAATTGCAGTTATCAAATACTTTGAAAAGAAAAGAAAAGAAAAAAAAAATGGTTGTGGTACATTATATTCAATTCACATTGTTATATATGTCAAAGTCTTGTGATAAAAAATAAAAAGTTGCATATGTAAAGTTCAGTAGGCATGACCTTCTTGGGCTCACGTACTATTCTTATATATTCAATTTCCACAAAGGAACAAAAAAAAAATATATATATATATATATATATATTTATAGATAGGCCTCATCAAAAAGCCCGCAGATCAAGTGAGCCGATAGAGGCCCGCCGGCTCTGAGGGCCCGGCCTGTTAAAAAGCCCTGCAAAAGTCCGCCTCGGTGGGTAGTGGGCCGGCCCGCAAAAAGCCGGCCCGGCCCGTAAAAGCCCGTAAATATTATATATATATATGTGTGTGTGTGTGTGTGTGTTTATATATATATATGTAGATATGTGTGTGTGTTTATAAATATATATATATATATATAGACACATATAGATATATATTTGTGTGTGTGTTTATATATATATGTGTGTGTGTGTGTGTGTGTGTGTGTGTTATATATATATATGTGTGTGTGTGTGTGTGTGTGTGTGTTTATAAACATATATATGGAAGGTTGTAGAATCAGTGAGAAAAAATGGCTAGTTGGGCCTTCTGTTACTATCTTCTTCTCCTTGAGCTTGCTATTCTTTTTTGCAATATGTGAAGCTTCCAAATGTATATATATAGAAAAATATATATGCATTACCGCATAATAAATAAATATATATATATAGATATATGTGTGTGTGTGTGTTTATATATATGTATATATATATATGTGTGTGTGTGTGTGTGTTTATATATATATATATATATATATATATATATATCAATATGTGTGTGTGTGTGTGTGTGTGGAAGTTCTTATACTTCTATATAAAATAGGGAAAAATTCACCAACGGTGTCTGGACACTTAGGGGACTTTCAGAATGATACATGAACTTACAAAGTTATCAATGTGATACCTGGACTCATTTTTTCGTATCAACATCGCACCTATGACCAATTTCGGTAACGGCTCCGTGACGGAAATTGGCCGTAGGTATCACATTGATACGAAAAAATGAGTCCAGGTATCACATTGATAACTTTGTAAGTTCAGGTATCATTCTGAAAGTCCCTAAGTGTCCAGACACCGTTGGTGAATTTTTCCCAATTTTGCACGTGAGTCATTTAATGAAGACAAAATGACCGATTTACCCTCAAATTCTTTCTTTCTTTTCTTTTCTTTTTTTCTTTATTCTTCTTTCTTTCTTTCTTTCTTCTTCTTCTTCTTTTTTGGTTTCTTCTTCCCCTGATTTGAATCATCAAGATTCAAATCATCTTGCTCGTCCGATTCCCACCGCCGATCGCCGATTAAACACCGCCGCTGCGTCTCAATCCACCTTCATGCACCACAGATGTTTCTGGTTCCCCCAACTTCAAATCCTATAGCAAATTGAAATTGTGGATTGAGGCTTCACCGTTCACTCCGAGTTCATCCCCGCCGCCGCCGTCAATGACTTGACCACCACCACTCTCGTTCTCTCCTCCGACCCCCTTTTATACACCATTGATCAGAAACTCAGACCCCGCCGGCCCTGCACTCTCAAATCACAGCTCCAATCACACCCCTCCATCCTCTCCTTCTTCCCGACATGCAACACCACCTCCACACCATCCTCACCTGCAACTTCATCGGTTTAGCCGACAACTTCGGCCTCTAGCCCAACTTCGATCAGAGGCAATTTTCGGCAGACAAAGATTAACAAC
This sequence comes from Rosa chinensis, assembly GCF_002994745.2. Classification (NCBI taxonomy): domain Eukaryota; kingdom Viridiplantae; phylum Streptophyta; class Magnoliopsida; order Rosales; family Rosaceae; genus Rosa; species Rosa chinensis. The sequence continues at coordinate 17,704,679 of NC_037088.1, read as the reverse complement.
TTCATCCTCACCTGCAGAAAATTCAAGCTGTTCTTATTCACCAGCTTCGCCACTCCGCTGCTACCCACCATTGTGCCTCGCCGATTAGTAAACAAAGGACTCGGAGCCTCCACCATCGAGAAATTGAGGCTCACGTTCCGCGTGTCCTGCGCGGCCAATCGACGACCTTGCTAGGCTGGTCGTATCCAAGCCGGTCCTGCATGTCGTAGAATTGAATGGCGGTGTGGGCGACGAGCCTGATACTGCGATCCCTGGGGCCTTTGGTGGTGCAAACCTTGCTGTGGCTGTCCTTCCGGCCGGTGGCCCTTAGAATGTGGCCTTGAGCCTCCACGATTTCGCTAGCGGTGGAGGAAGAAGCAGTCCTTATCCCCAAACCCAATCGAGAAGCAGCGGAGGATGACGTTGTTGTGCGACGGTGGAGGTTGTTGTGGTCAAGTCATTGGCGATGGCGGCGGGGATGAACTCGGAGTGTGCGGTGAAGCCTCAATGCACAATTTCAATTTGCTATAGGATTTGAAGTTGGGGGAACCAGAAACATCTGTGGTGCATGAAGGTGGATTGAGACGCAGCGGCGGTGGGAATCAGACGAGCAAGATGATTTGAATCTTGATGATTCAAATCAGGGGAAGAAGAAACCAGAAAAGAAGAAGAAGAAAGAAAGAAAGAAAGAAAGAAGAATAAAGAAAAAAAGAAAAGAAAATAAAGAAAGAATTTGAGGGTAAATCGGTCATTTTGTCTTCATTAAGTGACTCACGTGCAAAATTGGGAAAAATTTACCAACGGTGTCTGGACACTTAGGGACTTTCAGAATGATACCTGAACTTACAAACTTATCAATGTGATACCTGGACTCATTTTTTCGTATCAATGTGATACCTACGGCCAATTTCTGTCATGGAGCCGTTACGGAAATTGGTCATAGGTACGACATTGATACCAAAAAATGAGTCCAGGTATCACATTGATAACTTTGTAAGTTCAGGTATCATTCTGAAAGTCCCTTAAGTGTCCAGACACCGTTGGTGAATTTTTCCCTATAAAATATGTGCTAATGTGCATATATATATTTTACATATCGGTTGACCAATCTGATCGGATTCGAAAATATGGTGAAATTGGCTAAATTTTTTACCACACTCATAATTTATTGTAATAAACTCATCCAACGGTCGGTTTTTCCATTTTCTTTGAATTGATAGGGGTTGCCCTTTGGAGTGTATGATATATAAATATAGGTTTATAAGAGTAACTACGTTTGACCTAGTTGATCGAATTCGAAACGAGAACCAAATTGGCTGGATTTTCTACAACCACCATAAAACATTACAATCTCTCCATCGAGCTGTTGGTTTCTCCGAATTCATTTTCTACTTCATGGTTGCTTTAGAATGAACCTAAATAATTTAAATGCAACGTATAAGTCATACAACTATAGGAATAAAATTGGTATAGACCAATGTGTTTGTAATTAAAATTAGTTTTTTTTTTTATCTTATGTCCACGCATATCCATTGATGGAATATATACAAACATGATGTGAAAAAATAAGCACGTTTCGCAGTTGTCACGGCATCGGTCAACCAATAAAACATATAAGTGACTACGGTTGACCAATCCGATCGGATTCGAAAATATGGTGAAATTGGCTAAATTTTTTACCACACTCATAATTTATTGTAATAAACTCATCCAACGGTCGGTTTTTCCATTTTCTTTGAATTGATAGAGTTTGCTCTTTGGAGTGTATAATATATAAAGAGAAAAATTCAGCTACCGTCCCCAAACTATTTTGCCAAGGCCAATTTGATACCCGAACTCTCAAAAGTATTAATGTGATACCCAAAGACCTAAATTGGTATCAACGTGATACTTCCGTCCAAAATTTCTGACGGCGCCGTCTGTTTGCTGACGTGGCAAGCACATGGGTCCCAAAAAAAAGTGAAATGACCAATTTACCCTTCTTTTTTTTTTTAGAAAAATTCATCTACCATCCCCAAACTATTTTGCCAAAGCCAATTTGATACCCGAACTCTCAAAAGTATCAATGTGATACCCAAATACCTAAATTGGTATCAACGTGATACTTCCGTCCAAAATTCTGACGGCGCCGTCTGTTTGCTGACGTGGCAAGCACGTGGGTCCCAAAAAAAAGTGAAATGACCAATTTACCCTCTTTTTTTTTGTTAATTCATTTTTTTCCTTTTCTTTTCATTTCTTTTTCTTTCTTCTTCTTCTTCTTCTTCTTCTGGGATTTTCTTCTTCTTCTTCTTAGGGTTTCGCGGCACCAAGCAGCTTGGGGCTGAAGCTTCCAATTGAACCCGATACCGGTCGAAGAACCTGCTGGTGCTGGGATGATCAACGACCCGTCGGCGTAAATTGGGGCCGCCGAGTTGTTGAGCGAGACGAGGCGTTCAGCCGGAAGGTACCGTGAGAGAGTGGTCGTCGAGGCGGAGTACGTACGGTCTCCGAAGGGAATGCTGTCCAGTTCTAGGGAAGCCATTTTAGCTATTCTTCTTCTTCTTCTTCTCTCTCCTCCTCTCTCTCTCTCTCCTCTCCTTCTCCTCCGCCTAACCATCACTAACGCCGCCGAGATCCTCTCCAATTCCTGCTACAAATCCATCTCCCTCGCACTCTTGTGGATTAACCACCTCCTCCCATCGCTTTCCCTGTCTGATCACTCAAGTCCTCCCGTTCGGCGCCAAGATCGCTACCATGCTCGACGGCCACTCTCTCACGGTACCTTCCGGCTGAACGCCTCGTCTCGCTCAACAACTCGGCTGCCCCAATTTACGCCGACGGGTCGTTGATCATCTCAGCACCAGCAGGTTCTTCGACCGGTATCGGGTTCGATTGGAAGCTTCAGCCCCAAGCTGCTTGGCGCCGCGAAACCCTAAGAAGAAGAAGAAGAAGAAGAAAATCCCAGAAGAAGAAGAACGAAGAAAAAGAAATGAAAAGAAAAGGAAAAAAATGAATTAACAAAAAAAATGGTAAATTGGTCATTTCACTTTTCTTTTTTTGGGACCCACATGCTTGCCACGTCAGCAAACAGACAGCGCCGTCAGAATTTTGGACGGAAGTATCACGTTGATACTAATTTAGGTATTTGGGTATCACATTGATACTTTTGAGAGTTCGGGTATCAAATTGGCTTTGGCAAAATAGTTTGGGGACGGTAGATGAATTTTTCTATAAAAAAAATAAGGGTAAATTGGTCATTTCACTTTTTTTTGGGACCCATGTGCTTGCCACGTCAACAAACAGACGGCGCCGTCAGAAATTTTGGACGGAAGTATCACGTTGATACCAATTTAGGTCTTTGGGTATCACATTAATACTTTTGAGAGTTCGAGTATCAAATTGGCCTTGGCAAAATTGTTTGGGGACGGTAGCTGAATTTTTCTCATATATAAATATAGGTTTATAAGAGTAACTACGTTTGACCTAGTTGAACGAATTCGAAACGAGAACCAAATTGGCTGGATTTTCTACAACCACCATAAAACATTACAATCTCTCCATCAAGCGGTTGATTTCTCCGAATTCATTTTCCACTTCATGGTTGCTTTAGAATGAACCTAAACAATTTAAATGCAATGTGTAAGTCATATAACTTTAGGAATAAAATTGGTATAGTCCAATGTGTTTGTAATTAAAATTAATTTTTTTTTATCTTATGTCCACGCACATCCATCAATGGAATATATACAAACGTGATGTGAAAAAATAAGCACATTTCGCGGTTGCCACGCTATCGGTCAACCAATAAAACATATAAGTGACTACGGTTGACCAATCCGATCGGATTCGAAAATATGGTGAAATTGGCTAAATTTTTTACCACACTCATAATTTATTGTAATAAACTCATCCAATGGCCGGTTTCTCATTTTCTTTGAATTGCTATATGTAGCTCTTTGGAGTGTACGATGTATAAATATAGATTTATAAAAAATTAGTGTCTTTAAAAATTTATTTATCAATAAATTAGTATCTATATATAAATATAGATTTTTTTGGGTACAATATAGTTATATAGATCTGTTATCTTTGGTTGTATTTGATCATTATCCATTGAATTTCCAAAGCTTGATTAAAAAAAAAAATACTTGTGTCTTTAAATATTTATTTATAAATAAGGCCCAAAAAGCCAGCAAGGCCAAGCCCGGCCTGGCCCGAAAAAGCCAGCAAGGCCAAGCCCGGCCTGGCCCGAAAAAGCCCGCAAGGCCCGCTTTATATGGACGGGCTTGGATCCTTTGATTTTTAATAAAGCCCGGCCCGCAATTATTTAAAAATATAGCAAGGCCCGGCCCGTTGACGACCCCTATTCATAGATCTATAAGCGTTGTGTAGGGGTAGGCAAATGTTGAGTTAAACCTAACTGACCCAACCTTACATGGTTGCAAACCAAACCCAACTGACCCAACTTTACATCTTTAAATCCTTCTTTTTCCCACTCACATAACTTCTTCAATGAGACTGGCAAGCTAGATGGTAGTGACTGCAAGTCAAACTCAGTATCTGAATATGGGCTAAACTGATTCCTTTTTTTGCTCCATACTTGCTTTACCACTCGTTTTTTTTTCAAATCAAGCAAACAATATAGTTAACCTTAGAATCACCACAATATATAGGTAAAAATATAATCATCGTATACATCTATACTTTTTCATCATAAATGATCAGGTTTTTCGTCCACATGACCCAGCTCCCCATAGCTTGCTTCACTGTCATGAACTCATCCTTTATCGGAAATGGAATCACAGCCTACTCCTCAATAGCAGCATAAATAGAAACACACAAATTTTCATCTCCTAATGGAGTCCCACAACACATTGCGGATGGACCATCACCTGTCATCACCGTTGCAATAACAACAATATGGCCAATATCACCCAATGCCAACTTGCATTCCTTCTCAGTAGGATTTACCTAGGCCAACAAGTTATAATTAGTAAGTTATAATTTATCATCACATACGTGCAACTAGAACAATATGAAAAATCATTCATAAAAATAAATATAACTTCCTTCGTTTCTCTATGGTCAAATCTACTGATTCTATTTCCTCTATATCATTGTTCACTGCAGCAACCCTTTCCTCTTCTCCTTGGCTTTATCTTCAATTTCTTGAGTTGGTGCTCCATCAATCTTGGCATGGGCTTTGAAACCTTTTGGTTCTTCTTCTTCTATTTTTTTGCCCCACATTTCTCTCCATCAAATCCAAGGCTTTTGTTAGTTGTCACTACTCCTTGTTCTATAAGGTTGTTAAGTTTAGTAGCAGCTGTAACGTCCCGAACCTAAATTTACCAGTTTACAAGTCTTTCGATGGGTAAACGACATTTACATTTACTTTTTGGCTCCGTTTCGACATTTTAGGGGGCCCTAAAAGTTGGCTTTTTATTCGGGTCAAAATTTGAGAAAATTTCCTTCATGAAAGTTGTAGAGGACGTTAAACCGAGCCCGTGCATATGTGGTACGTAAAAACCGGAGTTCGTATACGAAAGTTATGGCTAAAATACTAAAGTTACTGTTCATGTGGTAAGTTTCTATAAATAGCCAAGTTACTATGTTAAGTTTCCATTTTTGGAAACCTACCGGCTTTTGCTCTCTCCTCTCCCCCGATCCTTTCTCCTCTTCGGCCCGATTTCTTCTTCCTCCTCCGGCCACCCCACGAAGGAATCCGGGCACCGGCAAGCTCGCCTCTTCATCCTAGTCACGCCTGTGGTGGTGTTTTGCGGCGGCTCGGCCGGTGGAGCTCGGAATTGAGCCGTGAAGTTCACTGTAGCAGTTTGGGAGTTTTGTCGATTTCCGGCGATTCCGGCCGTCTCCAGCCACCAAACTGGCGTCGAAGGTTCAGTTTTTGCCAAGGATCATTTCGTCCCTATCCTTGAGCCACGATTTGCAGTGTGGAGGTCGAATCGACGATTTCAAATTCTTGGGTTCTTGGGTTTTTCTGGAAAAATTTCACCGGCCAATTTGGAGCCCTTCAAGGTAAAATTGGAACTTGTTGTAGTTATGAAAAATGTTGGGTCTGTTGTGTAGGTGGTGCTGCCAAAATTTGGTGGCCATCGGAGGTGGTGGCCGCCGGCGCGTGAGGCCCACGCGCTGCCACTGTTGGTGGAGCGTGGAGGCGTGTAGGGCATTGTTTTAATTTCAATTTTTAGCCCATTAAATTGTAGAAATGTTGTAGAGCTTGTATGTGAAGTTTGGTGAATTTTGGAGGAATTTGGAATTGTTTGTGATTTTCTGAAGTTTGGAGTTTTGTGATTGAATTGTGGGAAATCCGGCCGTCGGATTTCCCTCGTTTTCGTTGTGGAATATGTAAATCGAGGAATTGGTGTTAATGGTGAAGTTTGGATTAAATTGGAGAAGAAATGAAAATGTTGATTTATGAGAATAGGACATTGGAATTGTATTTAATTCCGGATTGTTATTCACGAATTATAATTGTGTACAGGGCGATATACCGAGCTATTGCTTAATGAAGGAACTTGTTTGCATGATCGCCTAAATAGTACTGTGAGTGGACATTTATTTTAAATTAAATGTGCATGCAGTATATTATTATTTTTCAATTGGGATTTAAATTATGTTTTGAATTATTGAGTTTTATGGTTTATTGAGCGTTGATTTATCGAGATTTATTTATGAATTACGAGATTAGTATTGAAATTCCTTCTCGAGGGCTTTTAGTAGATTTTGAGATAGTTATTCAGGAGTTATTGAGTTGAGAAATGATTTTCGAGAAGTGACTGATTCAGAAAATATTATGAGAATTATGGATTTCGAATATCAGTTTTTATGAGGATTTACGAGTACGAATGTTTCATCGAATATTTGAGCATGATTGAATTATCGAGATTTATTGAGCTTTGAGCTCCGCACTTATCAGCCTTGAAGTTAGATTGAGTTTTCTTTCCGAAAGCATTTATTGATTTACAGAGTATTTGATTTATGCTTTCGAGGATGCTTTCGAGGATTTATTGAGATATTGAGATTTGAGTTAGCGAGATAATCCTGAGTTATGCTTTCAGTGAATTTTTAATGTTTTATTGAAGTAACAGCGAGTTTCTTTCTGAAAGCAAGTAATAGAAAGAGGTTGTTTCCATTTTATTGAGGAGGCTATCAGTCAGCGCATGCATGCATTACCTAGTTGGCAGTCCCTTCCAGACTACAGCCCGGTTGGCAGTCCCATCCGATGCGTCACCGGGTTGGCAGTCCCTCCCAGGTGACATGAGGTAGTAGTTGGCAGTCCCTTCTCACTACCTGTGGTTAGTTGGCAGTCTCTTCTATCCACCGCCTCCTGTTCCAGTTGGCAGTCCCTTCCGATGCGTCATCTGGGTGGCAGTCCCTCCCAGATGGCATGAGATGACTAGACAGCAGTCCTTTCTAGTCATCAAACGAACCTCTTGAAAAGGATACTTTATGAAAAGGATTGAGGATGAGATTTTAAGAGATTGCAGTAAAGTTGATGATTGAAAGTATTTCCAAGATTGTTACTGCATGCGAGGTTTTAGAGAATAACTTGGGAAAGCATTAAGTTTTACTTATTCATTTGAAATTACTTATTTTTCGTCCACTCACTCTAACGGTTTTTAAATGTTTTTCCCTGGGCCCTTCGGTTTTTAATGCCCAGTTTGCAGGCCAGTTTAGCTTGAGGTCGAGCGTACTTGGGGTTGAGGCATAGCTGTCATACCTTCCGCATTATAAAAGTATTGGTCGTTTATCTTGTATTGCAGGCCAGTTTAGCTTGAGGTCGAGCGTACTTGGGGTTGAGGCATAGCTGTCATAGCTTCCGCATTATAAAAGTATTGGTCGTTTATCTTGTATTCTACCTTCTTGTACGCCTAAGAAATAGATTGCTCTGATAACTCTTGAGATTAATATTCTTAAGTTCTAATTGTTTGTGAAATGGGAGATGTTGTGATATAGAGAGCAGGGTGGCTCCAGGAGAATAAGGATGGATGATTTAGAAGTGTAAATGTTTTTCTACAGGTTTTGGGTTGTCCATTTTTAGGGGAAGTTCTGTCAAATTTTTGGTAGAATTTCTTCTAATGTGGACCCCGTAGGGCCTCTTCGGATTTCATGGTGAAATCCGGGGCGAGTCCTGTCAGCAGCCTTAGGGCTGGTCTTATAACAACTTGCTTGGCCGGATATGTGCTCATTTGCTCCAGCTTTGTCTTCACTAACGTGAGGAACTGCCACCTCATGCAAGGTTCCATTAATTTTTGCTTCCAATTGTTCAATCCGAAAACACCAATATACCCTTTTCGCTACCACTATCTTTTCCATCTCTTCAGCCAATATCTTCTCCTTTAACTCTTCCTCCAACTTCTGTTTATCTTCTTCAAATATTTTTCTCACGCTTTGTCTCACCGACTATTGGACGCTCTCCTTTCAGCGTTTTGGGAGGTGGAAGTAATCAGTTGGGTTTACATAATTCCCCACACCTCTAACTCTTCCAGCTAGGGTGCTCCGGAGTCTCCAAAGCTAATTATGTCAGCATATTGTCACTTCCAAAAATCGTCAGTTCTCCACTGCGTTCCTTCTGCTTAAGTGTTTCCTACCATATGCAATGTAAAGGAATTAAAATATAAATTTCACCATTCATAAACATGTACAGATCCAACTATAGGTACCCATTTATAAACTATAGTTATCTATGTATACATGTCTTCATATACATATGATTTTCAAAGTCACAGTGGCCAAAAAGCAGCTCATTCTATTTAACCATTCATAAACATGTGCAGATCCAACTATAGCGACCCATTTATAAACTATAGTTATCTATATATACATGTCTTCATACACGTATGATTTTGAAAGTCAGTGGCCAAAAAGCAGCTCATTCTATTCAATGTCACCATTTTACATTGATCTGTATTATTGTTAATCCATATATATTCTTATATATATTTATATCACCCATTGGACCAGTGCAAAGAGCTAGAGACAAAAGGCACATAAGTATAAGGTACGTACATACGATTTTATCAACTTTGTCCTTAATCGCATCATGTTTAAATGTCCTCTGTTTGGTTTGACGTCCTTTGATCCAAAGCATTGCCTTATCAATCTCCTCTAGCATGGTTTGAGACTGTGTACTAGAAAAACTCTATCAGTTTTACATTATTAGGCAATGACGAACACTTACAAATAATTTTTTTTTGACACTTGTACTAAGCAACTCTTCTCTCAGTCATGCGTATCCGTTACAAGACATATGGTGATCATACTGGATTCCACATAACTAGAACAATGAAGGTGAGCATAAAGCCACTCCTTCCAGTTCATAGCAAAGGTATTAGCAATGGAAACAGGAATATAGAAAAACATTCCAAATATATTTCACACTAGGGCAATCTCAAAAGAAATGAGTTAAAGATTCCCTACCTCGTTGGCAAATTGGACATGAATCATCTTGTGTGATGCCTCTGCGCATCCGGTGAACATTAGTTAGCAGTTTTCCATTATTTAGCGGTTCATCTTGTGTTAGGCCATGTCCACCCAACTCCTTTCTTCAAACCTCATTATACAACAAGCCCAACAAAAGCGTTACTGAAAAATTGACAGTTCTTGATCTTTGGTGCACCCACCTTTGGTTTTTATATTTCCCCATAATATACACAGCACCAGTTCATCGCCAAGTCACTGCCCGCGCACGCGCTACACGTGCCAGACGTGAGTTCTTTCCTAGAATATGAAATGCTATAATATGCTTGGATTTTACTCACAGCCGTCAAATATAAATTTAAGGCCAAGATGATGCCATATCAACAAGTCACTAACTCAATCCCTTGCCGTTTTCTTCCAAATTCTTAGCGATCTGCTTCTTTTCTTGTAATCCCGAACGGCAATCTAGGTTTCTTCTACACCCACAATTCCTTTACTCCATTCAACTGAGTGCATCTCGACATGGGAAAGCAAAAATTAATACCATATTGAGTTTCCAATCCACTCGACCTTCACCAAATTCAATACTCACTTGGCCCGAGTTCCGCATTTCATGATGGTTCTGACGTGGGTGCCTCGAATTGGATCACGATCTCACCAATCTGAGGTGTTGGAACTCTTTCCTTTTGAATGGGTATATGAGATTTCTTCAACTGAACTCTGTCAGGGGACTCATGGTTCAAGAGGAGACTAGAAAGAAAGCTGAAGAAGAAAAAGGAAAGAGGAGATGACAAACGGCATTAACAGAAAACATCTCAATTTATTTACCAAATACCCATTTAATGAGGTGGCGACTTGTTAGCCCTTAACTTAAAATGAATGGCTGATATTGAAACCCAAGCAAATTATAGTTCTAGCAGAGAGGCCAAATCCACACGTGCCACATACACAATTGCCAATTGCGGGCTGAAAAATGGACCGGAGGGAATGACAAAGAAAATGAGAAACCCAAACTTTGACCAATTCAGAATTTCAGAAAATTAAAACAAAAAAAAACCAAAAAAACGTCCCTCTAGAGAACAGAGGCGAGGGTTTTGCGAAGCAAACAGAAAGGAAATAAAGCCCTAGGGCTAGCGAGAAATCCCAAAACGCTGTGGAGCTTCGTCAATGGTAACTGCGCTGGAGATAAAGTTGCGATGCCGTAGATATACAATTGAAATTGTGTTTTGTGCATTATGATTTTTTGTGTAATTGATTGTATTCCGGTTTGGGTAATCCAAAATTAAGGCCATATCTCGCCCCATTGACTCTCGTAATCTCACTTCCTCCATATGGATTCTGTTTCACAAATGAAGCTGATTGGGTGCTTTAACAAAGAGAAGATCACTATATACAAGTGTATATGTGAAAATTATCTCAGGTGTCTGGTAAATGGTAATTAATTAGGCTCTGAGAAACATTGTCAGTTGCCGTCAAGTGAGAGTAATCTTATTCAAAATTTCTTTAATGTGATGTACGAATTGAGTTCCTTTCTTTCTTTTCCTTTCATTCAATGCATTAATAACCAGTTTATCACATGAAAATGCCGAAATGAAATCCCGTGTTGTTTTACACTCTGTTTGTACTGCTTTTGTAGAGATGATTTGAGAATTTTTCAATAGGGAAAACTGTAAGTTGCGACTTCTGAAATTGATGCCTAGTTACTTTATGATTACAGTGAAGAGATATTCTCGGCTTTAGGAGAGGATGTTTCATCTTGGTTCCCGTCAAACTTCAATAGCTCAGTATTTCACTGGATCAATGTTCTAATGTGTATGGTAGTATAGATCTTTTTGCTATTGATGTTGGTGCAAAGTTTCTATCTCTTTTTTGCCTTGATGCTGTCTTGTTTGAGAGAGATTGGCTTCCTAAGATTTCGAGAACTTGGTAGGCTATATGAAAATCACTCAAGTTATATAACTCCATTCTGTACTAGAAACTGTACAATGATTTTTTGTGGTGTAAGCGGGAAGCGGGAGGAACGAAAAAAGAAGAGCTTTCAGTTTTTGCACCATCTTGCAGCTATTAAAAGTATTTACTAAAATTATATATTAAGTGAATCACACCCGTGGGCGGTAGTGGTTGTGGGACATAGTTAGGAAGTTATCCTCATATGACATGGGAATTAATCTTATTACTACTCATAGTAAACTCGTAAAATATTGAGAAATGGATTGACCTGATTGGAGCATATAATAGATTGCTTTTCATTATTCTATATACAAACAGTAACAATATATCCCTTGAACTTTAGAGTTCTGGATATTCTTGCTGTTTAAGAAATGATTATTTGTTTGCAAGGATTAAGTGCAATTTATTGTTGTAGTCAGTGGCAGAGCAAGGAAACCATACCTGGGGGTGCGAACCCATTGCGTAGAGTACTTAACTAGGCACAATGATTGATAAGGCAGGAAACTGAGTTTAGAGAACCAAAATTTTGAATTATGTCTGATTGATACACTGAAGTGGAGTAGTGATATTGACTTAAACTATAAAGACTAAGAGCAAGTTCACCCGTAGTCAAGAAATGTCAAGGTCGAGAAGTCAAGAATTCGACCAGTCAAGATACTGTTCACTGCCACTGGACATGGGTTAGCACCCGTTGTTTTTCTTGACCGGTCAAGACTGTTCATCGCGGGGGCACTGTTCATACATTACTGTTCACCAATTTCACTGAGGTTTTAGTCTGAAATCTGCACTGTTCATGTTTACTGTTCATTGTTCATTTTTTTGGGGTTTTTTTTTTTTTTTTTAAATAAAATATATTTGATGCTACTAACATGGATTTATGGATAATTAATGTCATAATTATGCAATTTTATTTGGTTTGTATTATGTTTATTAGGTGCTATGATTTTGATAAGAGGAATGTGCTTTAATAATAGGAATTTTAAAATACAACTTTTATTTCATTAAATAGTAGCTTACATAAATGAAAAACTGTGAATAAGTACAATACAATTAACAACATGCATAATCAACTAATTATTCAAATCATAATCATAATCCTCATCTTCTCTAGACATCCAATTTGCGTTTGAATGGTCATCATGAGGGTTAGGGTTGGTAGAATCATCCGTAGAGAAAGGTGAAAATTGTGGTTGTGTAGGATATCCCCCGGGGTAAGGTGGTTGCGGATAGTATCCACCCATAGAAGCAGAGGGTTGTGGGAATCCACCCATAGAAGCAGAGGGTTGTGGGAATCCACCGGTGAAGGGAGGTGGTGGGAATCCACCGATTAAGGGAGGTTGTGCGAATCCATCGGGGTAAGGTGGTTATGGGTATGCACCGGGGTAAGGTGGTTGTGGGTATGCACCGGGGTAAGGAGGTTGTGGGTATGCACCACCAAAATTTGGTTGCGGATAGTATCCACCCATAGAAGGTGGAGGCTGCTAGTCAAGATCTTCTTTCTCTGCTATCTTCTTTTGTTTTCTTGACCAATAACGCTTTTTATTTGGCGTCATTTTACTTGTATCAATCTCCATAATACGCTCTTCCCTCTCTTTAATTCGATCTTGCCTTTCTTGAAATAGGAGTTGCTCTTTTCGTATTTCGATTTGCAAGAGGATACATGCTCTTTTCTCTTCCTCTTGGAGACTTCGAGCGAATTCGTCATCGAGTTTTTTCTTGCCCTTGGTTGCCTCTATTTGGTTGTTCGCTATACTCTCGAGACTGTTTGACAAAGGACTTTGATCTTTCGTTGCCTTCTTTCCTTTCCGTATTGCTTCTTTGGCAGCCTTCCTTCCTTGAGGCCTCACATTGGGATTTTGCAGTTTCACCTGCAATTACCTCATCTACATCCATGTCCAAGTTGATGGGAGAATTTCCAGGAATTGGTTGTGTAGGCGTATGTTGATTTCCTTCATTTGATGTTCCTCCATATGTATGACTAGGAATGTCTTTAAATTGTTGAAAACCCTCCACAACAGCGTAACTAGCAAAACTCTGAAAATTGTGTTTTTTTGGCTTCTTTTTTCTCTTCATCCCGGCATGCCACAATTTATGTGCTTCATCTCGCTACGAAATAAATAAAAACAATTACTACAATTAAAACGATATTATAATTACTACATTATTTATCAAGACATATTTTACTATAATGTATCAATAAGATTTATCAACAAATATAAAGGTCATAATTTTAATGAAGACATATTTTAATTATAACGAAAAATAATTACTACAATTAAAACGATATTATAATTACTACATTATTTATCAAGACATATTTTACTATAATGTATCAATAAGATTTATCAACAAATATAAAGGTCATAATTTTAATGAAGACATATTTTAATTATAACGAAAAACAATTACTACAATTAAAACGATATTATAATTACTACATTATTTATCAAGACATATTTTACTATAATGTATCAATAAGATTTATCAACAAATATAAAGGTCATAATTTTAATGAAGACATATTTTAATTATAACGAAAAACAATTACTACAATTAAAATGATATTATAATTACTACATTATTTATCAAGACATATTTTACTATAATGTATCAATAAGATTTATCAACAAATATAAAGGTCATAATTTTAATGAAGACATATTTTAATTATAACGAAAAACAATTACTACAATTAAAACGATATCATAATTACTACATTATTTATCAAGCCATCTTTTACTATAATGTATCAATAAGATTTATCAACAAATATAAAGGTCATAATTTTAATAAAAAAGTATCTATCCTGTTTTACAATAAAAATCAATTAGTACAAATATAAACATCGTTGTAATTACATCATTATTTATCAACTACATTATTTATCATGTAATATTTTAATTTAATGTATCAACAAATTAAATGATTTATCAAAAAATTCATACCTCATCAACCGCATTCGAACCGCTCTTGTACCAATTTTTCGCTTGCCTTAATGCACAATGCCACTCAAAGAGTTCAACCTTCAAAATTTTCCACCTTCCTTGCAAAGAGGAAGCTGATCGGCTTTGGGGCCAATTTGCGACAAAGTGTCGCCTCACACGCATCCATAAGTCGTTGTTTTTCTGATTTGTGCCCACAGCCGGATCTTGCCCAACAATTTTCCAAGACTTGCACAATTGAACATCTTCCTCATCCGTCCATCTCCTTTTGTCTTGAATATTATCATCTTCATTTTGATCTCCCTCTTGTCCGGCCACTGGACCTGTGTTTCCCCTTTCTTCAGCCATATTGGATATAAATAAATTTGGAAGATGAGAGCTATATGAAGAGGAGGAAGCACAAAATTGGGTTACTATGAAAGATAAATTTTTTGGTGTGAGTTGTAAAATAAATGGTAGGTATTTATATAGAAATGTTTAGAATTTTTAAAATTTTTTAGTTACCGTTTATTAACGTTACAAACATATATATATACATGTTAATTGTAAGCCGTAGGATTGCCCATTTAATTGAAATGAAGGGCTGAGATTTCATGACCGTTGGGACTACAATTCAAACATATATATATACATGTTAATCCTCAGCCGTAGGATTTCCCATTTAATTGAAATAAATGGCTGAGATTTCATGACCGTTGGGATCAGATTTCAAATAGAACCAACGGTTGGATTCCACGTGGCATGCCGGCCCCATCTCTCCCTTCCATCACGTTGCGGCGCCACGCGTCATCATGGTGGCGTCCACTTCCTCATCCGGGCGCGTCTTCGGCAGCAAAACAGGTGCTCACGTCACCCACGTGAAGGCTGGGCTTGTGTGGCCTTCCTTCCTTGATCGGTCATGGAAATAGTCAATTCCATGACTATTTCTTTGGCTGTAGTCATGAAGGGGTGGAGTTTGCCCGGGCAAGAATCCTCCGCTGCAAACCTGTTTCTACCATGGCCAGTCACCACGTCAGCGTTTTCTTGACTATGACCAGTCAAGGTGAAACCAGTGCACTTGCTCTAATAGAAGATAAGTACTTTGATTAGGAAGGATGCATGGACCAGAATAAAAAGTTCTGAAGGTGGGATTGCATATATACATATTAAATAGGGAAAATTTTGCAAACAGTACACCAAATAAAGGCCATTAATAATTCTTATACACAAAGTTTCAAACCAAACATTTCGGTACACGAAATCTGAAACCCGACCCACTAAGTACACGACGTCAATTTTTGATACCAAAATGTCCATTATGCCCTGAGTTCTTCTTTCTTTAATAATTTTTTTTTTGTTATTTTTTTTCCTTCGTTTTTATCTCTTTCTTCTTCCTTCTTCCGGGCTCACTCCCTCATTCGATCTTTCACCGTCGGGGACGGCTCTATTCCCGGCAAGGCTTTCGGCTCCGGGACCTCAATCTGGCTGAGCGGGGCCCACGAGCTTCAGTTCAACAACTGCGAGAGAGCCAAAGAAGCCCAAATCCACGAGATCGAGACCTTGATCTGCATCCCAACTTCCGACAGTGTTCTTGAAATGGGTTCCTCCGGTTTGATCAGAGAGAACTGGGGGTTGATCCAGCAAGCCAAGTCGTTGTTCGGGTCGGATCAGCCCGACTCGAAAACAAGACCGCTCGAGTTCATCAACCGGAACTTCTCCATTTTTGACATCGGCATCATTGTCGGCATGCAGGAAGAGGATCACAGCTCGTACAATGACGACAAGAAACATGTTTTTAGTTCTAGCAAGAAGAAGAACGGAGCTCCAAACCCAAACCCGGACTTCGCAGATTCCGACTGCCAGATGAAAAGAGCACCGAAGAAACAGGGCCTGAAACCCGGGCTGGGCCGAGACACGCCGCTCAACCACGTGGAGGCGGAGCGGCAGCGGCGGGAGAAACTCACCTCGCAAGGGCGGTGTTGGAAGCGAGGGAGTGAGCCCGGAAGAAGGAAGAAGAAAGAGATAAAAACGAAGGAAAAAAAAATAACAAAAAAAAAAATTATTAAAAAAAAATGAATTGAGGGCATAATGGACATTTTAGTGTCAAAAATTGATGTCGTGTACTTATAGTTGGTCAAGTTCAGATTTCGTGTATAGAAATGTTTGGTTTGAAACTTTGTGTATAAGAATTATTAGTGGTCTTTACTTGGTGTACTGTTTGCGAAATTTTCTCTATTAAATAAACTAGGTTCCAGGATGTGCAGCTGCGTACTCTAGTGCACATCTGCCTCCTCCCCTGGTTGTAGTATACCATATCAGGCATTCTTTTGTACTTACTATGGCCAGCCGGCTTTGTCACTTGGAAGCATAAAATAGAACTGATTTTATGGACTGATTCATATTGTGTCACCATCATGGTAGGCCTTCTTTTGATTTGTTTAGAAATCTTGTTCTTTTATTTATTTGTTTGTTTATTCATTTTCTTGAAAGCTGGTAATAATAGCACTAGAAAAATTTCTTTAGGTTGAACGGTGACCAGATTGATTGTAAAAACTAAAAACGTATTAGACCATTTTGAACAGGATACAACTCATAATGAAGTTTAACATAATGCGTGATTCTGGTTTACTGTATGTGTATGAAGTTATGGTACTGATTGAAACATTAAATGTTTGTCTTACTGGTGGCGCTACATGTAAATCAGTTGCTTGTACCTTTCTCATGTCATAATTAGTTCATAATTAGCATTATTTCTAGTCTTTAATGCAATGTTTTTGAAAACTTGGAAATCCTAAGATTTTCAGTTCAATGATTGCACAGTCTTTTTACCTATACCTGGTGGGGTTCTATTTTTATATTGTACTCACCATAAAATATGCTGAAGCTTATTGAAATTTCTACACAAGGTGCTTAAAGATAGGACTGACATTAGGCTAGTTGTCTCTTAGGCTTTATGCATCTACGAAATCATACAAAACTTTAAAGAGTTTTAAATATTTAATTCATCTTAGGTGTTCTGCTTCTTCCTTCATATCAATAGTAAAACAAAGTTGTGAAAAAAAAGTAACCAGAGAGAATGCTTTGACCATGAGAAAGTTCTTGTCTCAGCAACTTGGATCACATATTTAGAAATTTAATGATATCTGATCTGGATGAAAGTAAGGTTGTAAAAAACACTGTAAATGCAAAAAGGTTGGTGAAGTCCATTTGGCCAAGCAATGTTGCTCACAGAATGTAGTTGCCTCCTTCCATTTTGTGGGATTTTTGCTGGTCCTGTATGCCTAAAGGTACCCTTAGTCGTGTAGTCAAGACATAGTATCTAAACCTAAAGGAGCAGTATTTATCTGATTGCCGTAATAGTAGGTGCACTCATCTCTGTACCCTCCTTCCATTTTGTGGGATTTTCGCTGGTCCTGCATGCCTAAAGGTACCGTTAGTCGTGTAGTCAAGACATAGTATCTAAACCTAAAGGAGCAGTATTTATCTGATTGCCATAATTGTAGGTGCACTCATCTCTGTACCCTCCTTTCTCCTTGCTGTACATTGGTTGTTATGGTTTCATGTAGGAGCTCACTATTTTGTGTACTCTTCCAACGTATGTAGGTTTCAGTCTCCCTTGGCAATTTAATAAGCAATCATAGATACATAGAACAAACAGGCCCACTTTGACAAACAAAAACTAGGGATTCAATTCAATTCATTCATTACTCCAGGGGAACCTATTCTTACCTTTTCTTTTGTCAATGCAAAGGTAAGAATATGATCTATGAATGGTGGGCTAGCTAGGATTCTCCCCCTGGAGTAATGCAACTGTCCTCTGCAAAACTGAGATAAATTCATTGCTGTTTTCAGTTACACTAAGGCCTAGTCTTTTAAGTATTACATTGTAAGCATTATTAGTACAAGAAACAACAATTTGTGTAGAACATACGTATTTCAATCAACTGCAACACAAATGTTCTGGCAATATCTGTTAAGAGCACTTGGTTTAAAGTTTTATAGTGATGTTGTTTGTTTTGGCTGATTTCTAACTGCCTGTATATCCTATGCATACTCCACTATATACATAGCAGTTTCTTAAACTGAAACCCCCTGTTTATGTTTCTGATTTTACCTGTTGGGAATCCACCCTTATTGATTAACTATGAAGTCACGCTGTGGCATCCTTCACTATGCTTTATGTGAAGTCACAAAGTACATACAAGTTTATTATTGGATTGGTAATGTTATTCAGTTATTGCTAATCCCACTTATCAATGCGATAGAATCAGTCCTTTAATACTCAAATGTGATCCATAATTTAATACAACCAATAAAACCACTTTCGATAATATTGCATTGCATCTGTTATTCTGTCTTGGTAGATTTCTTTTGGCATCCTTACATCTTGTATCCTTGTGCTTTTCTTCTTTCAGAGGGAACGATTCGTCAGGAACGTGAAGCTACTTTATTAAAGAATTCGGAATCAAGATAGAAGTATCGATTACAATTTTTTTTTTAGATTGTTATACTTGTTAGGTTTTTGATGTATTCTAAGATCTTAGTAAAGAAAGATGCAATGAGTAATGAAGCTTTTGCTTTTGCCAATGAGATATGAGATCTTCTCTTGTTTACAATGTTTCTTATCTTGTTAGCGTATTGTTAGAATACAATCTTAAGAGTTACAGTTCACGCTCTTAATCAGAGAAATTACGTTATTTAGGCATTTGAACATAAATATTTAATGATTGGTTTCTTTTCAATCCTTAAGTTGATGATGTGCTTGCTATCTTGTTGGATCAAGATTTGCTTCCCAGGATCACAAGAACTTGCTAACTGATTGGAAATTTCCATATGTTGATGTTTGCAAGCGTCAAGTGCCGTCAACAGACTGCTATAATATAAAATCACTCGAGTCCTTTGCGACTCCACTGTACATCAAAGTTTGCAAGTGTTTTCTCGTTGGGTTTCAGATGTATCGTTAATTATTCAGCTCGTCATTAAATTTCAAATGTCCGACTTTATTTGCCCCAATACAAGTGTGCAAATAAGACAGGAACTTGATGATTTGCAGCGTCAATCACCCTCCTCTGGAATCATGCAGAAGAGAAGGGAAGTGGAAATTAACTTAGACAAAGTGTTGGAGAGGGAGGAAATTATGTGGTGTCAAAGATCTAGGGTTAATTGGCTCCAACATGGGGATCGGAATACTAAATTTTTCCACAGCTATGCAAGGCAGAGGGGACGTACCAATAAAATTTCGGGTATATTGGGAGAAGATAATCGGTGGAGAACTACTACGCATGATATTGGATATGAGTTTGTAACTTATTTTCGGCAATTGTTTTCCTCTCCTGGTGGGCAGTTCAATGATAGTATGTTCCAGGCCATTAGTGTAAGAGTTTCTGAAGCTCATGTGGATTCGCTTTCAAAAAATTTTACAAGGGCAGAAGTGGAAAGGGCTCTCAAAGGAATGGGAGCTACGAAGGCTCCGGGACCGGATGGAATGCCTCCCATTTTCTATCAGAAGTATTGGTCTGTTGTGGGTTCAGAGGTGGTAACGAGATGTTTGGATTTTCTAAATGGACAAGGTTCTATTGCGGAGCCAAAAGTTGAAAGTCCAAAGAAGGTGACGGAGTTTAGACCAATTAGTCTCTGTAATGTGTTATATAAGTTGGTGTCGAAGACTTTGGCTAATAGATTGAAGTTGGTGCTTCCGGATGTTATTTCTGATTACCAGAGTGCATTTATACCAAACCGGTCTATTCATGATAATGTGATTGCGGCCTTTGAGGTAATTCATAATCTGAAAAGGCGAGGTAAGAAGAGTAGACAGAAGGTGGCATTGAAGCTGGACATGGCTAAAGCCTATGATAGAGTGGAATGGAATTTTCTGAAAAAGATGATGGAGGTGTTGGGTTTCCCTAGCAGATTTGTGGAGCTTATTATGGAGTGCATACAAACTGTTACTTACTCTATTTTACTCCAGGGCAAACCTTTTGGGATGGTGAGGCCTAAGCGTGGACTTAGGCAAGGTGATCCGATTTCCCCATATCTCTTTATCATTGTTGCTGAGGGCTTCTCTTCTTTATTACGAAAAGCAGAGGCTGATAATCAGATACATGGTGTTGCAATAGCGAGGGGAGCTCCTTCTATATCTCATTTGTTTTTCACAGATGACAGTTTACTTTTCTGTGATGCTTCGAAGGAGGATTGCATCCGGCTAAAGGAGGTTTTTGGGTTGTATGAATTAGCTTCAGGGCAGAAAATTAATACAGATAAATCTGCTGTTAGTTTTAGCCCGAGAACGTCATATGGGGTGAAGGAGGAGTGTTGTGAAATCCTTGACATGAAGATGGTACCGTGCCATGAAAGGTACCTAGGATTACATACAATTACAGGGAGAGATAAGAAACGTACATTTCGAGGTGTGGCGGATAAAGTTTGGAAACGAGTTCAAGGTTGGGAAGGCAAGATCTTATCCAAAGGTGGCAGGGAGATCCTTATCAAAGCAGTTGCGCAGGCAATTCCTACATATACTATGTGTGTAATATTTCAGCTACCAATTGGTACATGTGAGGAGATAAATAAACATTTAGCACGGTTTTGGTGGAGCAAGCCAGGTGGTAGAGGAATTCATTGGAGGAGTTGGGATCGTATGTGTATGAGTAAGAATGAAGGTGGTTTGGGTTTTAGGGAGTTCCAGCAATTTAACAAAGCTCTTGTGGCAAAACAAGGATGGAGACTATTACGTTATCCTGACTCCCTAGTTGGCAGAATGCTCAAGGCTTGGTATTTTTCAAAATCCAGTTTCCTTGAGGCTGAGGTGGGGAAGAATCCTTCATCTATATGGCGGGCTATCGTTTGGGGTGGGGAATTATTGAAGCAAGGGTTGAGATGGAGAGTGGGTAATGGCGAAGGTATAAGAGTCTTTCTTGACCCGTGGGTACCTGATTTGAATGGTTTTGGTGTGACTTATAAATCTGGTGTGAATATGTCAATGAAGGTGTCAGAATTGATATAAGTTTCAGGAGGATGGGATATATCCAAGTTGGAGCAAATAGGTACGGCTCAGGAGGTTGATGCTATTCTACGTATCCCATTAGTGAGGCTGGGTGGACGTGATCAATTAATCTGGAATCAAAATCGACATGGTAAGTACTCAGTAAAGAGTGGGTATTGGTTGGCTCTTAAGAATGTAAGAGGGAGAAGAGAGTACCAGAATCCGGCACCAGTGGCCGCAGATTATTGGCGTCACCTCTGGAAACTTAAACTCCCTCCAAAGATGTTGCATTTTATTTGGAGGTGTTCAACGGGGACTATGCCATGCATGAGTTCTTTATACACAAGACGCATTGTGAACGTTCCTATGTGCTCTAGATGCCAGCAAGCTTATGAAACACCTTTACACGCAACATATCAGTGTCCGTCGAGTGTTGCGGTGTTGGAAAAGGTGTGTTTTTTCTCAAAGTTGGGCTATGGTGCATGGGGCAGCTTTATGGAGTTTCTAGAAGATGCTAGAAGGAAACTATCAGTGGATGAGGTTAGTTTTTTAATTGTTCTCCTTTGGGTTAATTGGAAAGAAAGAAATGCTGTTTATCATAGGGAGCAAGGAAAAGATCCTTTGGTGGTATATGAAATGGGTGCTTCCATATGGGAGAGCATTAAGCAAGTAAAGCTTCGTGGTAATGGGGGTCACGTGATTGACTATAATGGAGATGGTTATGCAAATATGATTTGGGCTCCACCACCAATTGGAAGGGTTAAACTAAACTGTGATGCATCAGTGGCTGTTAATGGTGAACAAGTGGGTGTTGGTATTGTATGCCGAGATAGTGAAGGAAATTTTGTGGCAGGATTGGGAGAGAGGCTTGTTGGAAGATTAAGTCCATGTGCAGCTGAGTTGTCCTCTATATTGAGGGGTCTTGAATGGGCTATGGACCAGGGGTGGAATGGTTTGGTAATTGAAACAGATTGCTTGGAGGCTATGAGGATGGTAAACGGAAGTGATGAATGTCTTGCAAGTGAGGGTATCCTGGTGGAGCGAATTAGAGAGATTTTGGCCGCTTTGGATATCCCCAATATTCATCATGTTCCAAGGGCGGCTAACATGGCGGCTCATATGGTGGCAAGAGTTGTAGCCCGGGGTAATGGGCGTAGTAGTTGGTTAGGGGTTGGGCCTCCTTGGCTCATGGATGTCATTGTTAATGACGGACCCGTAATTGGTTCAGGTTCTAGGGAGGAGAGTGGGGAATTTTCGTCCACCACCGGTTATTCCCATGTTTTGTAATTTGGTTAGCTTTTGAATAAAAGTCTCGTTATTCTCAAAAAAATACAAGTGTGCAAATGAGAAGCTCAGTCTACAGACTAGTGTGTGTTAGTGTTTTGCACTACCGAAGATAAACCAAACACACCAGAGTAAGTTTACAAGTACCAAGGTTTCTAGGAACTAAATTCTGTAGAGTATAAGTTCCTAGAGGCTTTTATATAAAACAAATGGATAGATTGAAGGATTTTGCGAGACAAGATTGAACACAACCTCTCTGATCATTCTCATTCTTTTATGAAAGTTTCTATTGGGACCTCCAAATCTGCTCACTTGATCTCACTCTATTATTAATTTTTAAATGACATATATAACCTACTATAACATGACTATTAAGGACAATAATTATACTAAAAAATATTATATTTAGTTTATGTAGACTTTCCAATTCAATAATATTATATTGTATTTCTTATTATTTTCCTTATCTATTTTCATTTTCCAATTTCACTACATACTCATTAAAACATTCATATATATTTAATAAGAATTAAAAATATGATTAAGATCATATGACATAAAAATGTATGATATATATGTTGAACGCATATTGGTGAGTTTATGATTTATGACCTAGTGGTACAAAAAAATAGAGAAAAAAAAAACATTAAAAACAAATGATTTTTTTTTTTTAGAACAAAAAAAAAGATTTTTTTTTTTGCATAGCAAAAATAGAAAAAAAAATTATAAAAAAAAAACAGAATAGTTCATGGCATTTTCTTATTGATTAGACATTAATTTTTGAAACCCAAGTTTGATTAAGAAATGTATATTTAGTTAAGATTTATAGAGTGATTAAATCATTGAAATGACTAACTTTTTTATTTTAAAGATAACAATTTGTTTGCAAATTATATGATTGAGGTTATTTGAGGAAGTTTAGTGAGTAAATTTAGTATTTGAAAATTTGATAAGAGGTGTAAAAAGCATAGAGGTCAAGTGAGCAAATTTGGAGGTTCCAATAGAAAAACTCTTCTTTTATTTATTTTTTACCATTAAATTGTTTGAACCGCTAGAGGCTATACTTGTTAAACACCGCGAGGTCATTAAATCTTTTGCACCCAAATAAAGAGTTTTTCTATTGGAACCTCCGAATTTACTCACTTGACCTCTATGCTTTTTACACCTCTTATCAAATTTTCAAATACTAAATTTACTCACTAAATTAACTTCCTCAAATAACCTCACTCATATAATTTGCAAACAAATTATTATCTTTAAAATAAAAAATTTAGTCATTTCAATGATTCAATCACTCTATAAATCTTAACTAAATATACATTTCTTAATCAAACTTGAGTTTTAAAAATTAATGTCTAATCAAGAAAATGCCATGAACTATTTTTTTTTTCTATTTTAGCTGTGCAAAAAAAAAAAATTTGTTTTTATTCTCAAAAAAAAAAATCACATGTTTTTTAATGTTTTTTTTCTGTATTTTTTGTACCACATGATTAATTATTTAAATATTTTTAGTTTTTTTTTTTTAAATATAATGGATTGACTTAGATTTAGGTCATAAATCATAAGAGGATTTATTTTGTTTTCTCTCACTAATATGCGTTCAACACATATATCATACATTTTTATTAGGGCTGTCAATGGGTCGTGTCAGGTTGGGTTCGTGTCGGGTCAAGGTATTTGTCGTGTCGCAAGATACAAACCCAAACCCAACCTATTTAATAATCGTGTCAAAAATTTAAACTCAAACCCAACCCATTTATTAAACGGGTTACCCGTTTCCAACCCGCTTAACCCATTTAATAAATAGGTTGTGTCGTATTTGACAAAATGACTCATTTAAGAGTTAACAATGCGACCAATTTAACTAAAAAAATGCATATATTGATTAAATTCACTAAATACTCCACAAGACGAAGAATATAAATAATTATATATAATTCATAAATAATTAAATCCAATAATTATAAAGAAAAATATTTCAAATTGTCTAATTTTATGATCAAATACTCCCAACGTCTAAAATTTCAGGATAAAGTATAGCATAATCAAGTTATACGGGTTCACTTCGTATTGGCGGGTTGACTCGTGGCCGACCCATTTATTAAATGGGTCATGGCGGGTTGACCCATGGCTAACCCGCTTTTTAATAGTGTGGGTTCAACCCGCTTTATTTCGTGCAAGTTTCGAGTCGTGTTATCGGGTCGTGTCGGAATTGACAACCCTAATTTTTATGTCACATGATCTTAATCATATTTTTAATTCTTATTAAATATATATGAATACTTTAATGACTATGTAGTGAAATTGGAAAATGAAAATAGATAAGAAAAATAATAAGAAATACAATCGAATATTATTGAATTGGAAAATCTATATAAAATAAATATAATATTATTGAATTGGTATAATTATTGTCCTTGATAGTCATTTTATAGTAGGTTATGTATGTCATTTAATAATTCATAATAGAGTGAGGTCAAGTGAGCAAATTTGGAGGTCCCAATAGAAACTCTCCCAAATAAAATGTCGGCAGGTTGCGGTATTCTACAAGTAGTTATGACTTATGACTAATGCTCGACCTATCTTTCCATATTGACCAGTAAAACGAATAATGTTTTCAGTTCTGCTATCCACAAAATCTGAAGTAGCCAATAAAAATGGAGCCGAGATGTTGAGATATGTCTCAAATTTCCAAATGAAATTGGGACTTTGACCCACTTTTGAGTCATTACTTCTCTTTTCCACGTTGAATACGCAGGTTGTAAGATGCGCAACCAACGATGTTAAGATGGAGGGGCTTTTATGGCAATTCTATGACAGGGTAAAAAAATGTTTTACTACTCTTCTCGTTGGCGATTAGCCACCACAATCCAGTTTAGATTCATCTACTCCTTCCTCCTCCTCGTTGGCCTATTCATCTCCTCGTTAACAAACCTTTTCTCCATAACCACAAAGCAATTTTTGCAACCGCATGAAAACTGATTAAAGGTGTCCGCAAAGATTTAAATCTATTTGGCATCGATTTGTTGTTTTCAGTAGTAATCACAGGATTCAGTATTCCGTCGAGGCAACAAGCAAAAGGCACGATCGATGCAAGAGTTCGTGATGCGACCAGAGCAAAAGCGGAAGTTTCTGCAAAAGGCACCTAACAGTCCGTTTGTGTGAAATTACACTATGCCCCAAGTTTGATTTTATCCTTGCTCCACGTATACTGGTTTGACTGGCTGTAACTTTCAGCCTGTGCATTCCAGCCTCCTCCTCTATATCATCTCTGCTTTTGTGGAACTGACGAAGGCATAAAAGCTAGATATTTCTCCCCTGTATCATCTCTGTATCTTCCCATGATCACAGGAAGGCTACCTATGCCAGCACTACTGGTCCTTCTACTTCTTGGTTTGTGCACTGTAGCTTCCCACGCTAAGGATGATCATGACTGTGAGCCTTCTTCCTGCGGCGACATCCACAACATAAGTTACCCTTTCCGACTCAATGATGATCCAAAGAAGTGTGGTGACCAAAGGTATTCCCTGTCTTGTGAGAACAATGTCACTGTATTACACTCGTATTCAGGAAAATACTATGTGCTTGCCATCAATTATGGAAACTACACAATCCAAGTTGTGGATGCCAATGTTCGGAAGGGTAACTGCTCTTCAATCCCTCGTAATTCGTTGGCCAGCTATAACTTCAGTGATGAGGATCCATACGACATTCATACGTTGAAAGGTACCGATTATTGGGGGTACACGACGTTGGAACTGTCAAAGCCTATAATCTTCATGACCTGTGAAACTCGGCCGGTGAATTCGTATCTCTATATGGATACTGCTCCTTGCATTAATGCAACGAGTGGGCATTCTTTTGTTATCACTGGAGGCTTAAGTGTCTCGGATTTGTGGGATTCATGTCTCATAGAGCTGATGGTCTTGACATCATCGTCGATTGGGACAAAGGACACGAACAGTTCCTACATAGACATCCACAACGAGCTGCTCTATGGTTTTGAACTTTCATGGGTGCAGAGCTACGGCCGATCAGGTGATTATTGCTATATCGAGGGTGATACCAACGAAGTTTATTGTTCTGCAGGTAAGGATATCAAAGATTTTTTTCTGCTATCATCGCAAGCTTGACTACTTATCCACACTTCTTTATTTGCCACTTACTTTTTCAGAGAGTTTATAGCTTGATATTATATATTGTTGTCTTTTATGACGCAGGCTTTTATTTCAAAGATATTGTGTACTATCTAGAAGGTGACGACTATCTCAATCTTATTGTTTTCAGACCATCTTCAATTATCAATTCTCAGAATAACTTCTCTTGTTGAAGAATACTTGACTTTAGTGTTCCTTATCAACTCTTCTCTCTCTTTCTCGCAGTGTCAGCTCGTGTCATTCTAGCTGCAGGTGCTCTCTCTCATTTCTTTCTGCACAACCAACCTTGATTTGTACATCTTAATTTCAGACCATAATCTTTCCAACAGATCGATACAAAGTCATACGGGTTCGAATAGTTGATCTTTAGCAATAGTTACTAGCACCTTAAAAATCATTTTTATGACTAGTTTTTATTTCCTTTACAGTGGTTTTGTGGACTCCAACAAAAGTGATATTCGGAACTCCATGTGTGGTCGTCCTTTTAATCTTAAAGTTGAAAAGACGACATTTATCAATGTATAACGTTATTGAAGAATTCTTACAAAGTCACAACAACCTCATGCCTATACGGTACTCCTACTCCAACATCAAGAAGATTACCAAAGGATTTAAGGATAAATTGGGGGAAGGAGGTTATGGCTCTGTGTATAAAGGAAAGCTTCGGAGCGGTCACCTTGTTGCTGTTAAGATGTTGGGAAATTCCAAAACTAATGGGCAAGATTTTATGAATGAAGTTGCTACCATTGGAAGAATTCATCATGTAAATGTGGTGCGACTAATTGGCTATTGTGCTGAGGGATCAAAGCGTGCTCTTATATACGAGTACATGTCAAAAGGGTCTCTTGATAAACACATATTTCCTAAGGAAGGAATCATCTCCTTAAGTTGCAAGGAAGCATTTGAAATTTCCCTAGGAGTGGCTCGTGGTATTGATTATCTGCATCAAGGATGTGATATGAAAATTTTGCATTTCGATATCAAGCCACACAACATTCTTCTTGACGAGAAGTTTGTTCCCAAGATTTCAGACTTCGGTCTGGCAAGATTATGCCGATCAGATGAAAGCAGTTTAATTTTGACCGCAGTAAGAGGAACCTTCGGATACATAGCTCCAGAATTTTTTTACAAGAATATTGGAGGTGTGTCAAACAAAGCTGATATCTATAGTTTTGGAATGTTGTTGATGGAAATAGCAGGGAAAAGAAAGAACTTGAATTCAAATGCGGTCAATACGAGCCAAATTTACTTTCCTTCTTGGGTGTATAACCAGTTCAATGAAGAAAAGGAGGTGGAAATTGAAGATGCCACGGACGAGGAAAAGAAACTAACAAAGAAAATGCTCATGGTAGCATTGTGGTGTATACAAATGAAGCCTAGTGACCGTCCTAATTCGATGAACAGAGTAGTAGAGATGCTTGAAGGAGAAGTTGAATTCATTCAAATGCCTCCCAAACCTTTCCTATATCCACAAGACATGCCAGTAGGATGATGAGGATGATTCCGAAACAACTTTGTCATCATCACTGCCATTGAAAAATGAAGCTCCATATCCAAATTAAAGGAAGTGATGTACTAGTTAATATTTGTATTCACAATGGAGCAGGCATTTCCTATCATGCAGTAATTAATAAGTGTTCTGCCATGCTCCTCATATACACTTCTTGTACTACTTTACTTTTTTTGTTCCAAAAGGGGCAAACAGCCCAGAAAACAAAGGAAACAAGAGAAAACTAGTCAGCATCGCTGGCATTGAAACTCCTAGCTCTAGGAGCTCCAATAATATCATCTAAAAGTACTTCAGTGATCAAGGCTGGAGGATCATGAAGGGTGCATATTCCTTTAGCATGAAGAGTACTATTCTTAGCCAAAAGATCAGCAGCCACATTGCGCTCGCGATGAATGTGCTGGAGTTGAACAGACTCAAACTCATTCATAATCTTCCTGCAATTTATAATCAAGGTTCCCAAAGGATGTAGCTCAATATTGTCACTATTCATGAGATTCACCAATACAGCAGAGTCAGATTCCACTTCTAACTTCATAATGCTTAGGCTCAAACCCAACTGGAGACCATGAAAAAGGCCCCAAGCCTCAGCTTGAAGGACATCACCAGGACCAATGCAAACCATAAAGCCACCACACCAACAGCCAGCATCATCCCTAATAAGTCCCCCAGCTCCAATAGCACCATTACTCGTTCGTGAACCATCAACATTAAGTTTATGTGCACCAATAGCAGGCTTAGTCCAAGAGAGCATTTCAACAACCTTATTTTGCACTATGTTAGGCTTAGCAGTAGCCCTAGTCCATTCCTCAGCATATCTAAACACAACTTCAGGAGGATTGTAGGGATAGTGAAAAGTAGAATCAAAAATGGAATTACATCTCCATTTCTACAAGAACCAGCAGCAAAAAATGAAGAAAATATTCCAGTTCAAATTTCTCATATAATAACCCTTTTGCAACAAATTAGCCAGAATCCAGTCCTTCCAATTTAAAGTGAAGGTGGCTAACATATTTGTAGGTATAGCAAAGGAATGCCATACCTGTTTAGCTTTAGTGCAGTCCCGAAAAAGATGCAACATAGTTTCTTCAGTATTGGCACAGAATTGACAAGATGAGTTGCTTGTGAGTCTTCTTTTAAAACGTTGCTCATTAGTTAAGAGCTTGCTTGAGACAAAGGACCACAGAAAAATCTTGAGCTTTGGAGGAATAGGAAGGGACCAAATCTTGCTCCATAACTGATTTTGGTTATCTTGGTCATCACAAAGAAGCTTGTAAGCAGACTTCACAGAAAAAGTACCCGAGGAAGTGCCACCCCATATGAGCTGATCAGGCATATTATTATTAGCAAAGGGAATAACAGCAATTTTATCAACAGTCTCAGTAGGAAGATTATCATACAACATAGGCAGAGTCCACTCATTATTGATCCAAAATTCATTCACAGTAGCATTCATATCAATATGAGTAAAGTTTAGAGCAGAATTACTTAGAACACCACAAGGAGACCACTTATCAGACCAGAATTTGGTAGAAGCACCATTTCCAATTCTCCAAAAGAGCCCTTTCCTTAAAAGATTAGCACCATACACAATTCCAGACCAACTATTGGAGCAGTTGAGAGTTTTTTTGAAATTCTCATGCACAATAGATTCAGAATGAAGATACTTAGCTTTATAAATCTTGTTCCATAATCCCTGATCATTTTGAGTCACTCTCCAACTGGCCTCTGCAAGCATAGCTTTGTTCATATCAGCTGTCTTCTTAATTCCCAATCCACCATTACACTTAGGTCTCCACACCAAGTCCCAACTAGTAAGATGTACCTTCCTTTTTTGCTCAGTATCACCCCATAAGAAATCTCGATTGAGCTTGTCCAGTTTATCACAAATCTGCACAGGAAGCTTGGCTGTTTGCATTGCATAAATAGGAATTGAGGAGTTAACAGCTTGAATGAGAGTCAAAGGACCAGCCATATTCAAAGCTTTACCCTTCCAACTAGCCAACCTAGCTTGCACTTTATCAACAATCCCTGCATAGGTATTTTTAGTAACTCTGGAATGGATCAAAGGCATACCAAGATAAACACCAAGGTCATCAGTAAGAGGGGAGCCACAAATCTTACTAATAGCCTTAGAAACGTCACTCTTTATATTTGGAGAGCAATAAACCAATGACTTATCGAAGTTGACAGATTGGCCGGAGAGACCACAAAAGATATCCATGCACTTCTTTAAGATCATAGCCTGTTTAGTGCTAGCTTCAGCAAATAAGATCAGATCATCAGCAAAAAATAAGTGAGACACAAAAGGTCCAGATTGAGAGGATTTAATCGGTTTCCAGTGTTAGACTTCTACAGTAGATCTAATCAAGTGAGATAACTTTTCCATGCAAAGCACAAAAAGATATGGAGACAGAGGATCACCCTACCTAATACCTCTCCCACCACTGAAAGAATCAGAGAGCTACCCATTAACAATGATTTGATAGATAGCACTAGAAACACAACTCATAATGAGCTTAACAAGCAGGTCAGGGATGTTAATTTCATACAGTACCTGCTCAATGAAAGACCAACTAAGCTTGTCATAGGCTTTGGATAGATCAATCTTCCAGGTCATAAAGCCTTTAGCCCCTTTAGAATTTTTGCACTTATGCAGGATTTCCTGAGCAATCATGATGTTATCAGATATATGCCTACAAGGAACAAAGCTCACCTGATTCGGACTTATCCATTTCCCAAGCATAGGTCTGATTCTTCCAACAATAATTTTAGAAATTATCTTGTAAACAGTACAACATAAGCTAATTGGTCTAAACAAATGCATGTGCTGAGGTGCTTGCGTTTTTGGAACCAAAGCAATCAAGGTATGATTAAGGCCAGAAGGAATTTTACCAGTATGGAAGGCAGTCTTAATAACGTTGATGATCTCAGCGGAACAAAGAGACCAATGTTGCTAATAGAACAAAGCAGGAAAACCGTCAACTGCAGGGGCTTTTAGCCTGCCAATCCTAAACAAAGCATCATGCACATCTTGATCAGAAATAGGTCGATTCATCCGTTGAAAATTATTAGTATCAATGTCAGGGAATAGCCAAGGGATGTGGAATCTCAATTCATGATCAACTACTACAGTAAATAAATTCTTGAAAAAATCAGCAGCAATTTGCTTCATAGCAGCAGGGTTATCTGTCCAAACTCCAGAAGCATCAAAGAGGCCATCAATCTTATTCCTTCTCCTCCTTATCATTGTAGTTAAGTGGAAGAATTTTGTATTTCTATCCCCCTCACAAAGCCACTTATCTCTAGACTTTTGTCGCCAAAAAAGGGCTTCAGCATCTCGAATTTGCTCATATTGAGAGATCAGATCCTTCTCAAGGTTTAGAAGAAAAGGAATATTTTGTCTTCCCAAGCTCCTTTGGATCCCACAGATTCTAGCCAAAAGAATCCTCTTCTGCTTGAAAATATTACCAAACACTTCTTTATTCCAAATGCTGAGAGAATGGGCAAGAGTAGTAGTTTTAACCTGTAAATCACCAGAGCAGTTGTTCCAAGTTTCATTAACCATATCCATATAGCTCTCATGCTGCATCCACATAGCATGAAACCTGAAAGGAGAATTTCTTCTGGTGGTCCTACTGCTGTGGTTGTGTTTGACAAGAATAGGACAATGATCAGATTTCATTCTAGCCAAATGCATAATACAAGCATCAGGAAAGAGGAGCCTCCAATCACAGGAACAAAAACCTCGATCAAGTCTTTCTTTTACAAAGTTATTTTTCCAAGTATAATCAGCACCTTGGTATCCCATATCAATTAAACCATTCCTACACACCCAATCTTGCATACCACCAAATCTGTAGTGCTGAGATCCACCAATCTTATCAGAATAGGACAATAGTTCATTAAAATCTCCCACAATCAACCCAGGAAGCTTAACTCGATTAGCCAGGTTATCCAAGTAACTCC
Source organism: Rosa chinensis (assembly GCF_002994745.2). Classification (NCBI taxonomy): domain Eukaryota; kingdom Viridiplantae; phylum Streptophyta; class Magnoliopsida; order Rosales; family Rosaceae; genus Rosa; species Rosa chinensis. Next base: position 17,672,513 of record NC_037088.1, on the reverse strand, counting down.
ACAAATTGCTTCTAGAAGTATTACAAGGGCTAGCATATATGCCAGTTAACATCCAGCTTTGAGAGAACCATTCCAACCAACTCGCACAGAAATGGATTGAAAAGTAGTATCAATAATATCAATAGTAAACTTGTTTCTGTTCCAAAGTAACCAAAGGCCACCAGAAAAACCATTGGCTTCCATCACTTTATAGTCAGTGAAACCAAGAGAAAGTAAGTATTTCCTTGCCCCCTCAAATTGGATACGAGGCTCACAAACAAACAATAAATCAACATTGTGCATTTTCACTAAGTCCTGAATTGAGGACCTGAATTTCTCACTCCTAGCTCCACGAGCATTCCAAAAAAGGATGTTGTTATCCATAAAATTAGTTAGGAGGAGATGGGTGGAAACCCAGATTAGGCATCAACCATACCATCCCCAACTTGGGAAGGCAGGTTATCATCATTGGTCAGAATGCTATTGTCAGCAAAGATCTTCTCGATAAAACACTCAGAAACAAGGTTATTGGAATTTTGGATGTCATTACCAGCTATATTATCCTCAGGGGGACAGTGGCCAAAGATAGCAGAAATTCCCTTACCAAAACCATTAGCATCCACATTCTCGAAGGAAAGCTTCTTGAACACATGAGGCTGATGTTTAGTAGTGGAAGAAGTGGTACCTTTGGATTTCCTTTGGTATTGGAAAGCAGATTTTCAAGTATTACAACTGTCAACATTGTTGGACACATCTTTCATTGGAACTCCTGCCATAGTTTTCAAGGTCCCCGAGGATGAGGTACCAATACCAATATCATTGGTTGCTGAATTGGCACCAGCTTTAGCAGCACTTGGCTTGTTGAAATTCTTCTTCTTATCCTGGAAGCTAGTCCACAATTTCACAATGGGAGGGGTTAAAGGTTTGGTTGCATTATCAACAATAGTCTCAGGTTCATGAGAAGGCAGTTCCTCCTCATCTTGTAGCACAGTAAATCGAGAACCCTTATTGATATTTATCTTTGCTCCCCCACTATCATTGGTTCTCCTCTTATTCCTGTAATTCATTAGCATCCATGGCCCCATGGCCCCATGTCCTCCTTGAGAATAGAATGAGCTTGGGAAGTGTCCATGTCCTGTTGAGAATCAGAAGTTGCTTTAGGCACCATTGCCTGTTCATTGGTGTTACTACCGGCATCCTGATCTTGAGAGTTAACACTTGGTTCAGTGTGCAGAGTTGGGCACTTGTCCTTAGCATGACCAAAACAACCACATTCAAAACAGATCATAGAGATTCCTTCATAAACAACATGGTAGGCAACAGATTCCACCTCAACAAAAGGACGCAGGGGTTTGCTAAGATCAACTTCAATACAGACTCTGGCAAATTTACCTCTAGCTTGGCCAATAGTAACTTGATCAACCTTAACAACATCTCCTAGAATTCTGCCAATTTTAGCCACAGTATAATCCTTAAAGAATTTGACAGGCAAGCCACAGATTCGGACCCATAAAGCCATTTTCCCAATAAACTCATTCAAAGGATCAAAATCAGGTCTCCACTTTCTAACAATCAAGGTTTGACTAGCCAAAATCCAAGGTCCACCACACAACACACTATTCATATCTTCTTCCAAATTGAATTTGACAATGAAAAAGTCATTAGGAAGATCAATGAGGTGCCAACCCCCTTTGACTTGCCATTTCCTTCTTAACCCTTTCAACATGAAATCGAAAGTATTCGTAGAGTTTGGTTTACCCATGAGCTTAACAACAACAGCACACCGCCAATCAAAGTCAAGTTTATTGTGTACCTTCTCAGAGAACGAGACATTTTGGCCATGTTTGCCTTGAGTGTAGGAGCAATCCTCATTAGTGAATTCAAAGTCCTCCGTCATGGTCTTGCTGTAGCGATTGACTGGGTTTTTCAACTTGCTCGCAAAGCTCGCATCAATTTGCTGAATTGGAGTGGGTTGAATGGAAGAATCAAGATCTTCCATGCGAAGTGCTTCGAGGTCAGACGAAATATCGCCTCCATTCTTCGTACGTTTCCGCTGCATCATCTGAAAATCTCTTACTCCGCCGCTTCCCGGTGGAAGGGCGGAGAACACAAATGCCGAAGTCGCCACCAATGCCTTCAAGAAGCCGGAGATAGCTCAGGGAAGGCGAGATCGACGGCCAATCGGGAGAGGAGTTGAGTAACAGCAAATGGGTTTTGGGAAAAGCGCGTGAGGCGCGTTCCAGAGAGTCAGAGGTTGCTTCTTCTGTATTCTTCTTGTACTACTTTATTAATTCTATGCTCTCTATTTTTTTGTTTTTTTTTTTGTCTGAAATTGTCTATATGTACTTTAGATCAGCCATTTTCTGGGATTTCCTATTTTAAACAATGAATGTAGGTGTTGTTGTGCTGAGCAAAAATTGCACACGGTGAGCGTAAATGTCACCCAACATAATTTCACTCGTATTAATTAAAAGAATAGAGTTTTAATTAATTCGGGGTCGACCCATTCAAGACAGAATGTGTCTTTTAATTACAATCCCCATTACAGGGAAACACCCTTTGATTCCTATTATGAAGAAATCAATTGTAGGGATGTGTATGTTTGTTTATTTTTGTTGCTGCACCCGGATGTCTGAATGGGTTGCCTACGTACCCTGGGAGAGGGATCAAGTCATTCGTAGTTCAAGATTTCCAATGGGTGAATGACCCATTGGAGGGTATTGCTTTTGGAATAGGAATAGTGTTTGGACGAATTTGGTGTAAATGAACTAGGGATTCGATTTGTGTCTGAATTGTTTGGGGAGGCTATGACGTTTCCTGGTGTTTGGTGGAATTTGACTGATGAGGTCAGGGATTCGAATTGGATGAACCAGGGAGTCAGGTTTTTTATTTGGACTTGCGGTTGCATCTAGTAGGTCGCTAGATTGCCTACATACCCTCAAGGAGGAATCAAACCGTTGTAGTTCTTGAAAAATTTGTATTTCTGGTGTTGGGAGAATTTTGTGTCGACAGATGTACATATATATATATATATATATATATATATTTTGAATCCGTCGGATGTATTTCTCTGCAGACGTCGGAACTTAATTTGGGCACCCGATGTGTTGAATTCTTGTACTGGGCCGAATAAATGGGCTTTTGTGTTGTCGACAAACAAATTTAGCTGGGCCCGAACATCAGGATAAACTGACTTAAAAGATGATCTGTATTTCTGGGCCTTTCGTTCCATGCTGGGTCAGGTCCAAATGATTTGGGCACCCAACTTTCTTTCCAGGCCTTTAGCTCTATTATGCGTTAGGCCCAATTGTAATCTACATTAAAATCCACGAGGTCAAACTGGTAGGTTCCGTCTTCACTTTGGCCAAACTGATCAACTGGAGTCCTTGTGGCTAACCCAAACGGATAGGTACCAAATCAGAGATGGGACTATGGGAGTCGATCTCAATTCGAATTGGAGAAGGAGACACCTTCCTGTATTCCCAATAAAAGGAGGGCTCTATAACAATGCTTTACGCCCCTGCTTCTACACAAAGAATCGGAAATTACTCCCTTGTTCGCAAAAATTAGGTAATGGCTTCTCGCTTCTCACTTCTCCTCTGTAGCTCCAATTTCTTGTTCATGTACTGATTGCTCTGATTGATCATTGCTACCCAGCTTTTCTGCTACTGGTTCGGAACGATTCATCAAGCAACTGGCGCGTACTCCCACAACTTGTACGAACTCATCTTGCTACTTTTTCCTGATTATCAATTGCCTGGGTTTAGTTGGAATTCAGCAATGAAGCGCCTTCTTTCTTTTGATTCTTGTTTTGATTGAGGGATGAGCACGTACTTGCAGCATACCTGTTCAATTATATATTGCGAACTGACTTGCAGCTCCCCTTTTTTGACAAGCTTTTATATGATTAAAGCTATTTGTCATTATTTACAGGTCTCTATAATCAAAGTCTCGGAAAGGTAAGCTCATTTGCACAGCATCCCTCCTAGAGGCCAAGCAATTGTCCACCGCTACTCACCGAAAACAATTAATGTTGCTGCATTTTGCCTTTGTTGTTGTCTTCCTACAAAGATCAATTAATTAAATCAGCCATCTTTTTGTCCTCTAGCTTGTAACATCCAAAGTTTAAGCCTTTACTTGTCTCTTGTCTTCTTACTGACTTTGTATAGCAAGTATCAGATTGAAACAATTAATTGAATCATACTTGCCACCGTTTGGCTTTTGCAAGTTCCAAGTTGAACATGTTTTTTTGTCTTCTTGTCATCACTTTGATTTGACCACCGTTTGCAATATATGTAAAGGGTTTTTTGCACCAACAGTGTCTGGAGACTTGGGTGACTGACAATATGATACCCAAACTTATAAAGTTATCAAAGTGATACCCAGACTCAATTTTTCGTATCTCTGTCATACCTGAGGTCATTTTCCGTCACATTTCCGTTAATTTGACCACGTGCAATGCATGTGACTGGTTAAATGAGGCTAAAAAGACTGATTTGCCCTCAATTCGTTTTTTTTTTTTTTGGAGAGAACATTCAATTCGTTAAATTTTCTCTCTTATTCATTATCCTCTTCCTTGAAACAGATTGGAGTCACCCATCATTGTTCTTCCATCAAATTCAACCTGTTGCAATTTGCTTTCCCATTCAAATCCACCACCAGCCCCATCTCAGTGACAGCAATCAAGATAAGTATTTGAACCTAGAAATTCTTCATGTTCATCTTTTTAAACCCAACAAAAAAGCAAAAAAAAGAAAAAAAAAACTAAGAAATCCTAGCATTTGTTCATGTTCTTGAACCCATTCATATTCATCTTCTCAAACCCAGCAAACCCATCTGAGCTTTCGAGAGAAGAGAGATTGCTGATGGCGGGATCACTCGATCCCAGCCTCACCTCTTCCAGCCCGCTGCAACACCAACAAGAAAACGAAAACATTAAATGCGCCTCTTCAACAATCTCCACCCAATAAAACCACCCAGCCATATACTGTTGGTGCCACCAGCCACCCATATCTGCAAGTCCAAAATGGCCGTCGACACCGCCTAGCCCACCTCCTCCCCTTGACCCACAACCCAATTGTCCGAATCCGCCTGGACCCGGACCCAAACCCGACCCACCTTCACCTCCTCCTCCTCCTCCTCCAAGCCCTCCACCTCCAGCTCAAACACAAGCTACAAGCTCTCCTCCACCGCCTCCACCTCCAGCCAAACCTCCCTCGCCAGCTTCCACCTTTCCCTCCCCGAAAACCCTAACCTCTACGACCTCTCCGAAATCTGCGCCGCCACCAACAACTTCCTTGCCAAGCGCTTCAGCTCCTCCTCCTTCACCCCCTCCTGGCGCTGCACCCTCCGCGGCAGAGACGCTGTCGTCTTCCAGAGCAAGTTCTACCACAGGCTCGAAACCGAAGAACTCAAGAACCGGCTCTCCATGCTCTGCCGCAGCCACCACACCTCCATCGTCAAGCTCTTCGGCGCCTCCATCTCCGGCGACAACGTCTTCTTGGTCTACGAATTCGTAAACAACTGCGCCAGCCTCGCCGCGTGTCTGAGACACAAGAACAACCCCAATTTCACCGTGCTATCGACGTGGGAGTCAAGAATGCAGGTCGCCGGCCAGGGCCTCAATTATATTCACAATAACACAAGCCTCAATGTCCCGTGACCTCCCTCTCCACCGATTGAGATTTTTGGTTAATAAAACAAAGTAATAAAAATAAATTTTCAATATAATAATTTATTCAAAAATTTGAATTTATTTATTTAGAGTTTGATATAGTGGAAAAGTCTATTTTGCCCTCATTTCGCGACTCATGTGCGTCACACATGGTTGAGATTGACGACGCCGTGACGGCAATTTGACGTAGGTATGGCGGAGATACGAAAAATTGAGTATGGGTATCACTTTGATAACTTTATAAGTTCGGGTATCATATTGTCAGTCACCCAAGTCTCCAGACACTGTTGGTGCAAAAAACCCTATATGTAATTATGCAATACATGTTTAAAGCCTCTAGTTTTCTTGCTGCACTTCAAGTTTGACTTCATGTTGTCATCAAGTTACTGACCATAGCAGCTGATCATTAATTAAAATGCCACCACATCTTGCTTTGATTTGCCACCCCGTGCAACACCGCTTCGAACGCAAAACATTCACCAATCTTTAGCTTGTCTTTTTGTTGATTCTTGGAACAAATATATGAATTTAATTATTCCTATCTTGGTATTTTGCCTTTCAACTAACAATTGACACGAAAGCTTCTGCATATGTAGGATCAATTGAATCTACACCGCCAAGCTCCAGAGATCAATTTCAGAGTGGTAAGTACTGCAAAAACCAGCAGTCTGGCTAACTCTCTTCTTTTATTTCTCTTCCTTTGTCCGCGGCTCTGCCTTCTGACTTTCTTCTTTTATTTCTTTCTTGTATGCAGGTTACAGAGGCGAAACATTAAGGGTGAGGCTTTGTATTTCTTTGCTTGGCATTTTGGATTGGTATTTTAGGCTTTGTATATCTCTTTGGAAGTGGTGGTGGAAAAGTTTTGATACGGTGGAAGGATAAAAGCAAAGCAGCAAGGGAGGCATTTTATGTGATGGGTTTTGCTGCATTTGGAGGAAGAGCATGTACTGCATAGGTTGTGATATCGGAACTCGGCCGTTCATGAACGACCCAATGTTCCAATAATTAAAACCCCAGCAGCCGTGTTGCATTAAGACGTCGGCCGTTCATGAACGACCATGTTAGTCTTAATTCAAGAGAAGATTATTCGGCCGTTCTTGAACGACCATGGTTGTCTCAAAAGGGTGTTGGTTGTTCATGAACAGCCCCCTTTTGCCTTGAAGAAAACCTGTTAATTCCCTGCCGAAGCAAGCAAGAGCAGCATGATGCAGTGTATACCTGAACTTCTCCCTTCGAGCTGCTTCGATTTCGCTCTCTGTTTTGGCAGAGTCTTGGCCTCTTGTTTTCTGAATATTTTTATCCTCTCTCTATGTGTCTCTCCGTGTGTATTTCTTTTCATGTTATTGTCCTTTTATAATAGTATAGCTGCTCCTCAGATAACTTTGCTTTCCGCAGGACTTGTAACTTTGAAATTTGAATGACAAACTTTGAATTTTGGATAACAAGCTTATCTTGTATTTTGACCAGCAACAATCCCGAGTTTGCTTCACGTTTGAAGTCTTTTTCAAAGCTAGTAGACTTTGACTGTCAGCATATCTCTTTTGCTTCATTTTGAATGGCCTATTTTCCGTTTGAAATGGTCAAGGCTGTAACAATATGTATAAATTTATCCATATGGGATTTTGAATGTAATTCATGGCTTTGTAGCAACCAACCTCTTTTTTATTTATTTCAACAGTTGATCGTAACTGTTATTTTTTATATCTCAACATGTTGATTATGTGGTGGCTGAAGGATTCAAGAGCGGGTTGTGTTGATCAGAAATCATGAGGGAAATTTTGGAAGTTTTGCACAACACCTCGTCTCTACCGAGGGTAGCTTAAGTCCTACTGGTTGTTATTGAAGATGCTCCGATTGGTATCATATTGGTCAGCAGTTGTTTACCAGCTTCGTGAAGGTAATTATGCTCAGCATAACATGGACTGTTGGTTAGAGGGAGGCCGATGTCTTATTGGTTATTGTCAAGTTTGAGGATTGAAAGAAGAAGAAGAAAATCCTGTAAGCATAAGCTCAAGCACAAGACATCAAGATCAAGCTCTGCCTCATCATCTCCAATCAATTCTGAATCATAAGAATCAGAAAGATTTAAGTCGAATTTCGTCTTGTTATTTGTTACATGACTACAAGTAGAATGGGCAGTAGTAGCATCTGTGGCGTCTCTGACTGCCCCCAGGGATGAAGGACTTCTTGTACCTTTGATGTCATTGTTCTTCATCGCCAGGTTTGCCTTGTACTTTTTGATAATGCGGTGGACTTGTGTACAATCTCGGGGCCAAGTCTCTGGTTTGGTCTTCTGAGGTTTGAAGATGATCATGCACACAACGGTACCACAAAGTGTTGAAAGCTCGTCCGCCTTCTTACCACAAATTCCTTTCCCGATCCCGGAGAAGCTTTCTTCAATTGTACCAGAAACCGAAGAACAATTGTCACTTCAGTTTAAAACTGCTTTTTTCTTATGAGCTCTTCAAAATTGTTTAGTTTCTGACTTTCCTGAAAGCACTAGGTTCCATAGAAGCCTTGACAATGTTCGACGGCATTGGAGCCGCCTAGTCCTTCCCTCCCGGCATCAACTCTCTCAAGGTACCAATCGCTCTCCATTGTCATTTTTCAATTTCAAATTCTCAGTTCGTAAATCAAAATCAAATGCTCAGATATCTCTCTCTCACTCACTCGCAGCGTCTCTCAGATCAGCTCGCTGCTCTGTCTTTGATTCCCAAGAAGATCAGCTCGCTTTTCTCTGCACATTAATCCCTTCGCTTCCTGCAATGCTCCTCCGATTCTGATTACAGGTACTGTTTTTGGACTTATTGTTCGTTGCGGTGTTTTGGTTCGGAAATTGGAAGCAATTGTATGGGCAATTGGAAGCAATTGAGTGTATGGCTATGTGGAATCGAATGGGCTTCATTAATGTAGCAATTGATTAGAAATGGAATTTGTGACTAGTTAGCTGCAACCTGTGACTAGATTTCTGCATTTTGAGAAAATAGGTAGAGCAGAGTAGCATGGAATTTTGACATTTATGCATGTTTCATGTTGAACTCCAGAGGATATATGCATGTTTTCATGTTTTCCTTTTCTACTTCAATGGTAAAAGGAAGACTAAAGAGAAATCATTCTCTTAAATTCCTTTTCATGTATTGCATTGAGAAATTGCTGCTTAAGAGTAGTTTCATCTGATAATCGCTTTTAGCAGGTTTTAATGGGATACTGGATACCATCTGGATACTGCTTAATGTTTTCTTTTTGGTGCATACTAGATAGCATCTCTGAAATGAAAAGGAAAATTTAACTTTGAAAGGTTGAACTGAACTGAAGGCTAAATTTAACTTGGTGCATACATGATGTTTGATTGGTCTACTTATGGTGTTCATGGTGTTTGTGAGTTTGAATTTTGAATATTGAATATTTGCCTGGACTGATTTTGTGTTTTTCTGATTTTAGGCTTACCAAGTTGAATTGGAGTAATTGGGGGTTGAATTAGACGAGAAGAACGAGCGGCATTTGAAAGAGAAGGTAATGAAAAATGCACCTGCTCTTCAATTGTGTTATTTTAATATGTGCTCGTCTCTTATTCGTGAAATGTGCTTTTCTATTCTAATGGCCAGAATTTTATGCTCTTTAATCTTTCCCACATGGTAGGATGAACTTCAACAACACAATTAGTAATCTATTATTTCTGTTCTGAACCTCTGATAGTCAAATACTTCATGATACCCACAGGGTCTATGATGGCCATACATTGGTCAAACAGCCTCCATTTATATCTGGCCTCCATGGGGGTTATGTTGGTAGCACTGTTCTCAGCACATATATCAGTAGTTTTAGATTAGAAAGTAGAAGAAATTTTTCATTCATAGAATGACATTGGAAGCTTTGTTTTTGAGGTTTTCACTTTTAACTTGTAGCATGTATTTGTGTTGAACTTATAATAGACCATGCATTCTCACATTGATGGTAAAAAATAGACCATGCATTCTCATCAAGGGATATTGGTCTACTCCCCTGACACTTGTTTAGTGTCAATATCTCCGCCAGTCTGTGGTACCTAGGATAATGGCATGCTTTTATAATTTATGAAATGGAAGGACATCCATTCTAAAAAGTTATAACTTTAGTAGTAATATTAGTCTGGTACGATAGTATGAGTCGTCTACTCGTCTTGCTAACCAAATATGTTCATCAAATATTAGTCTGGTAATATTTCAAATATGTATTGAATATCAGTCGTCTTGATTTAGCCCCCGTTTTCTAAGAGTCTGGTAATATTAGTCTGCTTGATAACCAATTACTAGATTCTGTTTTGACATATAAGTTCAAGTTTAGGTTTAAGAGCTTAACGCCAACATTCTGTTTCAGTACGTGTTAAGGGCTTAAGGCCAACATTCAACTATAGACAACATGCCAAGGGTGTAGTTACAAATACAACTTGCACTTGAAAAGTTGTAAAATATTTACGACAACGTTCAAAGCGCCTGGTTGAATAATAACAACAACTTGCTTCGCCTCTTTTTGACAACGTGCAAAAGGCAATGTTTAGGTCTCTTGGACTTTTAATGACTCTGGCATCTAAAACATGCGCCGAATATTGTCCAAAGTGATTGACAACATAAAAATTGCATGTTGTTAAACATTTTTTTCTTGTAGTGTTTGTTGGCTTGTAAGGACATGTTTTTATGAAAAGCATTCTATTTAATAATGTTCAAATGCAGTCATTAAAAAAAGAAAGAAAAAAAAATCGTCCTATGGTTTTTGTCTTATTTTGATTTTCTTTTTACTTTCAGAAAATTAAATTTTGTTTATTTCATGAGGATGGTTAGCAATTGTCCTCGGGAAATAGAGGATCATAGAATACAGGATGTTTAAAATCATCGTTCTCTTCAGAGAGGATGGTTTAGCTTTCCTCTGTTGCATTTTCTGTACTAATACTTTTATTCATCCTTGTACATTGAGCGTACTCATATGCCTGACAGGCATGCATGTGTGTGTTGTTTTCTTGGAAAATGTTATCAATGGCGTTTTCTTGCTTGCAGGGCGTTTTCTTGCTTGCAGAGCTGAAGAAACCCAGACGATAAACACGCCGTATAGAACTTGACCTATGACTGCACCTTTGGTGTTTACTGGACTGAATGCCATTTTAGTTTCAACCATTGCTCCTGTCTATGATTTTGTCTGCTTTCTTCCTTTTTGGGAAAGACGGGTATGCTTTCTTGTTATGATCTGTTTAGAAATCTTGTTCTTTTATTTATTTTTTTATTTGTTTGTTTATTTATTTTATTGGAAAGCTGGTAATAATCGCATTAGAAAAATTTCTTTAGGTTGAATGGTGACCGTATTTGATCGTAAAAAGTATTAGACCATTTTGAACAGAATACAACTCAAAATGAAGTTTAATGTGTGATACTGGTTTATTGTATGTGCATGAAGTTATGATACTGATTTGAAACATTAAATGTTGGTCTTACTGGTGGTGATACATATAAATCTGTTGCTTGCACCTTTCTCATGTCATAATTAGTTCATAATTAGCATTATTTTTAGTCATTGGTGAAATGTTTTTGAAAACTTGGAAATGCTAAGATGTTCAGTTCAATGCAGTGGCGGATCTACACGGTAGGCTATCTAGGCTCAAGCCTAGACAACTTTTTGGCCAAAAAACGACAAAGTATATATGTATCTATTAATCTATCTGACATCAGCCCATACCCAAAGAAAAAAAAAAAGGGTTAACTACAAAGCACTACCAGACAACATATTTTTTGACAACTAAGTCCACAACCTTTTCCACTATACAATTAAGGACAGACACTATTCTCCTTTTACCTTCTTTGCTTTTTACATAGTATCAGCTACAGTACACAGTATCAGCCTATTTCTTTTCCAAACTAACACAGTATCAGCCTAAGGACTAGCCTTCAACATGCCACAATTTCACCTAACGACTTCCTGTCTAAGCGGCTACTACCAGGGCGGAATCACTGCTGCCTTAGTATGATAGGGGTCATTTTTTATAGAAAGACTGCTACTGCTTACTGACTGCTACTGCTACCAAAACATAGATGCAAAAATAGTAAAATATTTTTGTGACAGAGTACTGGGCACAAACTGAATTTATTTATTCAAACATAAATACAGATACAGAACCCAGAGCCTCACTCTTGGGCAAACAGCTAGAAGCTGTTTTAGCTACTCATAACTGATTTACAAACACTTACTTGTAATAGAAAGCACACTGTGTCCACAGACGGACTGCTACTGCTACTGAGATATGCTGATCTTAGAGATTTTCGAATATAGAACTAATGCCTTTTTTCCCGAATCCCTTCTAAGGGAAGCTAAAGCTCCTTATATAGGGAGCGGAACTCAAATTACAATTCAAAACAACAAAATGTACAGAACGACTCCGTGATTTCCTGCTTTCCTTAGTGCTCCTGCTGGTGGAGGTCGACCGGGGAAAAAGCAGATTCCTTTAGGTGAAATGTTTTTCACCTGCTTTTTGAAAAGCAAAAGTCACTTTTAGGAAAAATCCAAAAGGACTTTCGGTGTTTTCTACACCTGCTGCTTCACATGTTCTCGTCGGTTTCTGAATTGTGACCAAGGACAAACGAGTCGTTATCTGCCTGGGCCATCCTTACTGTTGTTGCATTGTCTTCGACATCTGTATCAACATACATCTTGTAGTGGTTGTCAGTTTCAAGTTTTTCCACCCATCGTAAGCATGCCAGTGTCGAATCTATCTCTTTTCTGGTAAGAGATAGAAACAAGTCACTGCTGACTACGTCAGGATGATCGTAAGCAGTGATGATAGTTTTCTCTCCTGCTGCCAGGAAGGTATTGTAGGTATCCTCAGAGATGATCTTTTTGATATATTCTAGAGTCATGGCTTTCATCCAAGGGATGCTTGAGTTTGGTTGGCCATTGTACCCTACACAGGCTGGTTGAAGATATTTCCTTTGAATAATTCTTACATAATGATAAGGAGGAATATATTCAACTTCACCGTTTGCCTTCTGGATCCATTCTGGAGGAGTGGATCTGAACTTCAGTCTAAGCATACAGTCATTTTTTCTTACATTTTTGACTGTATTAACAATGATAGGCGGCAAACCTTTTAGATCATCATTTGTTTTAGTCCACAGATTATGGACAAAACCATTTTCAACAAGCCAGAGCTTGTGTTCTTGAGGATGTTCACTCTGAACATTAACCAGGTATCTTCCAACATAAGGACCTGAAACAATAAAGAGAGTTGGAGGAACTAGGTCTTCTGGATTATGTCTTCCTATCAGACTGTGGAATTCATGCCAGTCTGATTCATTAAGTGCCATGACAGGAACTCTAGCACTTTCTGGACTTTCAAGGAAGAGAATTTTTTCTTTTCTTACAGCACTCTGCTGTATATGACTTTCTTCAAATTGTGGTCTGGCGTTCTCATATAGTTCTTCAGCTAGTGCAAAGAGTGCCGGGAACATTAGACCACTACTTCTTTCTTGGAAAGCAAATAAGAGATTATCTAAGATTGCCTTCTGGTGATAAGCTAGTCTCCTGCCAGTTCTGAACACAGGACTGTCAAAAGTTCTTAATTCATAATTAAAAACATTTATGACTCCAGTTGGAGTTGGTCTGCTTTTTGGCAAAGCAGCAGCCGTCAACGGTCTTGATAAGCCTTTACCGTCTGCCGTTTGAGACGGGCTAGCCAATCCTTTACCCTGGGATTGATCAGTTGAGGCTAGTCCTTTAGGACTTAGCAGAAACCTTTTAAGCACTTTTTCTTTGGTTTCCATAGGATCTTCTTGATGCTCATGTTCTTTCCCAGTCCTTCTGCTTCTGGGATTACGACCTTCGTCGTCTTCTCTTTGGCTAAACATTGCCATTTCCCTGGTCAATGCGTCTGGAAGATAATTCTTGTTTCCTGCAATTAATTCAACATTATAATCATATTGGTTAAGAAATAATTGCCAGTTTGCTAATCTTCCTCTATCAGCAGCTTTATCAAGTTTAAAATTTTTGAAATTCTTTACTCTGGCACAATCGGTGCGGACAGTAAAGGTTTTTCCAAGAAAAGCTGGTGAATTTAAAATCGTTTTCTTAACAGCCAAAATTTCTTTTTCCCCTGTGGGATAATTCAGTTCTGCAGGGCTGAACTTGCCACTACAAAATTTGCAGATCTTTTCAATGTTAGTTCCAGGCGCTCTTGCCAGAACAACACCGGACCAGTAATTATCGCTCGCATCTGTCTGGAGGATAATTTCATCATTCTCTTCTGGTTGTTGGAGAGGAGGGAGGTTTTTGCAGAGATTTTTTATCTGCTTCACAATCTTTTCATCATCTTCTGTGAAGTTCCATTTTCTTTTGGAACTTGTCTTAGGAGATAACATCGCTGTTAACCCTGAGATTTTAGGGATGAAATCTCTCCCATAATTTATGACACCAAGGAATCTCTCTAGACTCTTAGCATCAGGAATTTTGTCTGGGAACTTCCAGATCTTTTCAAGAATATGAGGTTGGAGTTTTATTACTCCATTTTTGATGTTTATCCCTAGGAAATCAACTTCATCAAGGATAAAGAAGATTTTCTTTTCACCTAGGATGATTCCATGCTGAACTATCAGCTTTACTACCTCATGGAGGTGTTTCATGTGTTCTTCTTTGTTTTTGGAGAAGACTAGGATGTCATCTATGTAGACGACGCAAAACTCTGCCACATGCTTGAAGATGTTGTCCATCTTTCTTTGGAAGATTGAGGGAGCTTGCTTTAGACCAAAAGGCATTACTAACCATTCATAATGGCCTTGTGGTGTTCCAAATGCAGTGAGAGGTATGCTCTCAGGATGCATCTTGACTTGCCAGAAACCCGACTTTGCATCGAATTTCGAAAAGACTTTGGCTCCTCTGAGCTGGTTGATCAGTACTCTTACTTGAGCAATTTGATAACCATCTTTGACAGTCTTCTTGTTGACATCTCTGTAGTCAATCACCATTCTAGCTTTTCCTCTTAGAGTTTCTGCATGATTTCTCACGTAGAATGCTGGAGCATGATGAGGGCTAGTGGAAGGTTGAATCAATCTCTTGTTCAGGAGATCTTCAATATCTTTCCTGAATTCCTTTTGATCTTCCTCTTTGTAATGAGGAATGGCTTTGACATGGCAGATAGCATTCATGTCATGCAATTTCAATTCACAGACCACTGGGTCTTTTTCCCAAAACTTTTGAGGATTTGTATCCACATTCTGCTCGAGTAGTTTCTTGATTTTTTCAAGAGTGGGAATTTGCTGGGACTCAAGCTTATTCTGAAAGTGCTTGAGGTTGTGTTCATGGATGAAACTAGCTTCTTCATCTTCACTAGCTTCTTCTTCTTCTTCTTCTGAAGATTCTTCAACAAGCAATTCTTCTTGTTGTTTGATTTGGAGTATGGGCTCGAATTTGGGTTTGTAGGGGGGAAGATCACCACTATTCTGTTGCGATCTCTGATAGTGAGTAGTAAAACCGGGACCTACCACACTGAATGCATGTGTGAGTCGGTCTGCCCAGAACACCCGTCCTCCTTTCCTGAAGCCTATCGCTTCTTCATCCTGAATAAATCTTTGTTGGAGAATAAAATCATTTCCTAACAGGAAATCAGATCCTTGGCCTTCTGACTGCCAAACATTCTGGATGATAAATGTTCCTCCACCAATGGTGATATGAACATTTTTTGCTACTTTCTTCATGGTGAGATGGCTTCCATCAAATGTAACACCAGTAGCAGACTTTTTCTTATCTTCTTTCCAGAGTTCGTCTGGAATTGCAAATCTCTTTGCAACAGTAAAACCTGATCCATTATCTACAAAGGCATGTAGATGATATTTCCTGTGATCAGGGAATTTGAGTCCGATCTCTATGTAGTTGCTGTATCTACTTGTAGAGACGACTTTCGATTGGTGAGGCTCATTTTCTTGAGCTTGCTCTTTTGGAATGAATGGTTTACATTCTTCTGAAACATTTTCCTGCATGGGTGATTTATCTTCACTATCATTCCAGTTTGTAGGAATTATCTCTTTGATGTCTGGATCACTGAACCAGGACGGAGGATCATATCTGACTTTATAATCATACTTGCCAGAAGGTTGGCCAAGTAGATCCCATGTGTCAGTAGCCTCTTGTCTTTCTAAGAGATGTACCGTTTCTGGTGGTTTCACCAGTTCTACATTTTCTGGTATTTCAACCAGTTCAATATCTTCATCGACTTTTTCTTTATCGACAATTTCTTCCTTTTTCGAGGAAGACGGTTCCATGGTTTCCTGAAAAAGAGTTTCAATTTCTTTTGCCTTTTGCTCGGCAAAATACTCTTCATATTCTTGCTTAACTAATTGGCTGACAAGACCATTCTTGGTTTTTCTTCTCGCTTCAGCTATGAAGCATTCTTTGTGATAAGTCTTCTTAGACTCTTCACAAAACATTGGGAGACCATTCTTTTCGTGACAAAAGCAGTAGTCACAAACGAATGTACCAGGGTTCACCTGATAAGAAGACATGAAGGATTCTGTCTTGCTTTCTTCCCAGTTTTTTATTCTCAAAACATTCAGTTGTCTAGATTCGAAGTACTCTACTTCAGAATCAATCTCAGACTCTTCTGATGAACTTTCTTCTTCTCCAGACCAGGCAGAGTAGACTGAGCTGTCGTCATCTTCATCATCAGAATAGGCTATTTCGTAGCCTTTCATGTTTGCTACCTCTACTATTTGCTCATATTCTTCAAAGAGAGCCTTAGTAGATCTTTTACCCTTTTCCGGACATTCATTTGCATAGTGTCCTTCAGCTTTACACAACCAACATCTGCAAGCTTTCTTGCTAGGCTGTTTATGCTGATGAGTATTCTTCCTTTTGAAGAATTTCTTTTTAGGATCTTCATCCTGTTGCTTTTTGTAATTGGAACTTCTCTTGAATTTCCAATTCTTCTTCTGATTACTCTTTTTAAATTTTTTAGAGTAATATTTTTCTTTTTTCTTCTTTCTGTGGAATTTGGAGTCATGGCATCCCCAGTTTGTGGGCATATCTAATATTCCATAACAGAAATTTTCAACTCCTTTGAGTTGTTTCTTGGCCATCTTAGCTCTAAGATTGGCTTTGCATTGCTCTTTCAGTAATTGCCGGATTCTGTCGGCAATCCCTCCAACTGAAAATCTTTCAATTGGTTTTTCAGCTATGCTTTCTCTCACAGCTGTTCTCCATGGTTCAGGGAGTTTTCTGTGCAACAGATTAACTAGATCAGTATTTTCTAGTTCACCAATTGTACAGTAGTACTCTTGAAACTCATTCAAGTATTCTTCGAAATATCTCATGTCACAGATTTTAAGAGCATAGATATTCGATTTTGCCGTTTCTTTGGCTTTTTCACTCAGATTTGAAAGATCTCCACAGAACTGATCATACAATGGTACTGCAAAATCATACGGAGATTTTGAATTTTTGATTTCTTCCAGCCAGTCTTTTCCTCTGGCAGTTTCTTTGAAAGATAGGTAGTACTTTTTTGCTACTCCAGTGAGAGTAGTTTCATAGTACACCTGCAGATCTGGTGCTTCAAATTTGCCAAGGGTGAGTGCAGAAGCCATCATCAGGCTATCTACCCATTGGTCAATGGTTTTTCTTTTGTCTAGACTCTTGTCTAGATTTAACCATATGCCATAGTTCGTGATCGGAACTCTAGGCAGATTGTCCTCTGGGACAAATCTTTGAGAATTTCTTTCTCCTTTTTTACCCGTGGGGGCTTTCTGAAATGGGAGTTTTATTTCTTTTTTTTCTCTGCTAATGAAAGTTCTGGAGCTTTCTCCTTCTTCCATTTCAATATCTTGATAAGGAAAGACTTTTCTTGTCTTTCTGAATTTGTATTCTTTCATTTCTTCGATTAGTTTTTCTAATCGTTCAGGATTTTCGCAATTCCCAGCTTCTTCATAAAGATCATAGAGCTTCTTAGTTCTGAACATATGGACTGGTCTGTTCAGGTCAGCTTCCAATTCTTCTTCAGAAATTGGCTCTTCAATAGTGGGTTTTATACCACTGACACTAGCTTCTCTAGTGCTGTAGCTTCTTCTTAGAAGATTGTTCTTGTTTATCCTGAGATTCTCAGGACTGACATCACTTCTTCTGTGATTGTCAAAATTAAGACTAATTTCTCCAGTCTTTCTACTCTCGTAGATCTTTGCTTTTGCTCTTTCCGGCTGCTTCTTTGGACCGGATAATTTCCATTCAAGAGGAAAAGTTACTTCATTCCAAGTAACTTTGTGGATTTGTTGTGAATGGTTCTTCTGATTGGTGAGGAATCCAGTAGTAAGACCTGGGATATTTGTTATCCTTGTCTTAGGGGCTACTGTAGTACTCATCAATTTATAGTATATTCTATATACTATAGCAAGTTCTTGCATATCTTCTTTCATGGATATACCATCTGTCTTGACTCTCAGTCTGAGACAATGAGCTGCATCTTTTAAGCTGGTGGTGAAGTTGGGGAAGCAGTTGAAATATGCTACTTGGTCGCATAAGGATGCTTCGAGTGTTCCCAACAGACTAGCTTGGAAGTCTATTAACCTGTTGTCCTGTAGGACACATAGGACCGAACAGTTTATGCCTTCACGTGCAAGCAGATTTATGCCTACTTGGACTGCTCCAATATGCATAAATTGATATTTTTTGCTTGAGCTCTAGCAACTTCTGAAGGAGTGATTAATAGAAGATCAGTCTCTCCTCCTGCTGTAGCTGGAGTTGTAATTTCCAGAAGTTTAAAATAATGGCTATCCATTAAATCAAACTTTCCCCTTTTGTAGATTTGTTTAAAATCTAACTTTGGGATTGAGGAATTTTTTACCTCTTGTTCGATTTCGTTGAATTCGAATTCTTCAGCATTTAGGAGCTGTACTCCCTTCTTTTTCCCAAAGATGCTTAACATCTTCATTTCTCTATTTTCCGGATTTTCATACCGGATACTAGTCTGACTAGTAGATGGTTCCAGAAAAATCATATTTGGAATACGATTTGTGTCTGGTTTTTCTAACGGTTTGAATCCATTAGTTTTCTTTTTTACTGTAGGCACTTTCTTGTCATTCAGTATATTTTTCATGATATCCAGCGTTTTTTGCTGTTCATTGACTTTTCTACTGACAACTGTCAGCTTTTCTTCTTCCACTTTTGGAAGTTCTTTGATATAATCCAGTTTGTTTTCCAATCTTTCTAATTGGTGGATTATAGCAGGTAATTTTTCTAGATGAGTTTGACATCTAGATATTTCTAGTAACAACTTCTGATATTTCTCATCAGAAGATTTCAATAGAGAATTTATTTTTTCTAATAACAATTCTGACATTGTCCCCATTAAGGAGGGGTTCTCCTTGAGCTATTTTACAAGCTCTGATACCAGTGATGTGCGGATCTAACCAATGCTCAAATAATCAAGAGGTTTTTGTTCCTCTTCCAGAACTTCTAAGAGATTATCTATCTCCTCTTCTATTCTATAGATTCTAGTCTGTAGTCTATAGATAATATCCCAGTAATTGGGAGAATCTCTACTAAGATTATCTCTATAGGTTTTTAATTTTCTCAATTTCTCTCTCTCCTTTTGCAATTCCTTAGTAGTAATTTTGCAGATAGCAATCAACTCAAGTCTATCAACAATCGAAATTATGAATGGTAAAAATAACTGTTTACCTTCGAGTATAGAGGATGGATTTATACCTGCAATATGGTTAAACAAACAAATTCAAAAGCATGGGCCCACTACGCTCCGTCAATTTTCTTTTTACTGAAAGGAAAGATAAAAACTTGAAGAGAAAGTGAAACTTGCTAAAGACAAAATGTCCTTAAGTGTCTAAAAACAAATGTAGTGGAGTTTTTTGTGTTTTAGAGTTTGGTCAAGGAGGTGGGTGTAGTTTCTCCAAAAAAAAAAAAGAATAGAGAGGTAAGAGGTTTCTCCGCGTTCTCCCCCAGCCACATCTTCGAGAGTTTGAGACGTCATCACGTCAAGCAGTCCTCTGACTCCTCAGTCCTCTCATCTCTTCGCGACTTCGCCTCCACTGGTCCTCCCCTATTTTGCACAGATCGGAAATATCAGAGTATCAGGTGATTCAGGTCCGCCTTTTCTTCTCCAATCTCCACCTCTCCCTTCCATTGCCCGATCTAATGCCCAACTGCCCAACAGCCCAAGGTTTCTCTCACTCTCCTAGTCTCCTTTGCGCCAATTTCTTATCTTGTTCGATTTTCTTAATGTGGGTTCACTGGGTATATTCCATTTCACTGGGTATCTTGTTCGATTTGCAGATTTGCAGAGATTCTTGGCTTCTTGCAGAGTTGTAGACTGGAGTGACCGAAGAGTTGGCTACTTGGCTGATTGCCTGGGTTTCTGGAAGAGTTCTGGACTTCTGGCCTTCCATGGCTCCATGAATTGTGAGTTGGGATTTTGAGTTTTGGGTATAAGTAGATGATTGGGATTGTTGGATTTGTGATGGGGATATCGGTTTTGGCCTTTTGGGTTTGTTTCACTCGGCTTAGTCAGTTTATTTGTGCAGTAGGCTAATATTGTTCAATGCGGTTGATAATGCATTTTCACCCCTCACAAGATATAAAACAATATTTGATATTGTTTTTGGACTTAATTGACTGTAAGCAAATAGTTTCAATTAGATTGTTATAGTATAATACAATATCTAAAGGGCATAAAACTGTCTTATTATTTTGAATGCATGTTCTTGCTCGTTGGCCACAGCCCACAGCTCTACTTCTTTAGATATGCACCAAGTAAAAATTCTGAGATTGTCGGTCCATCTTGCAGGTTTTTTTTACTAATGCTACTGTGGAGACGGACAATCCTGATCTGAGAGATCGTGCATACATATATTGGCGCCTTCTATCAACTGATCCTGAGGTGGGTTTTGTCTAATTATGTGTATAGTGTCTAATTAATGTCTGCTGCTAGTTAGTAACTAATAATAATGTATAATTAGTTGTAGTTGCGTTATGTATGAAATGTGCCAGAACATAAAAAACAAACTTCGAAATAAGATGGAAGATGAGTTTTTTGATGATTTGATGATTCTCTACATCGAAAAAGAATTTGCCGATAGCATTGATAATGATTCTGTGATTGCTGAGTTTGAACTCAGTGGGTCTAGGAGGGTACGATTTAGTTAGTTTATTGTTATTTTACAACAAATGTATGCTTGTAGTTTTTAATTTACGGGGTTTGGTTTTATGTCCCCTCCGTTGTATGTTTTGATCCAAAATAATAAAGGCGTGAGGATGAGCCTCCCACTGAGTTCCAAACCTCAAAAAAAAAAAAATTATTGTGCCCTTCTAATTAGCCTAGACAGGAATTTGATCCTGGTTCCGCCACTGGTTCAATGATTGCACAATCTTTTTACCTATACCTGTAGTTATGATGGGGTTCTATTTTTATATTGTGTGCACCACAAAACATGCTTAAGCTGATTGAAATTTCTACACAAGGTGTTTAAACATAGAACTGACATTAAGCTAGTTGTCTCTTAGGCTCTAGGCATCTATGAAATCATACATGCCTTTAACGATTTTTAAATATTTAATTCATCTTAGGTGTTCTGCTTCTTCCTTATATCAATAGTAAAACAAATTTGTGAAAAAGAAGTAACGAGAGGGAATGCTTTGACTGTCAGAAAGTTCTTGTCTCACCAACTTGGATCACATATTTCAAAATTTAATGATATCCGGCTGAAAAGAAGGTAGTAGAAAAAACTGTAAATGCAAAAAGGTTGAATTGGTGACGTCCACTTGGCCGACCAATGTTGCTCACAGAATGTAGTTGCCTCCTTCCATTTTGTGGGATTTTTGCTGGTCCTGTATGCCTGAAGGTACCCTTAATCGTGTAGTCAAAACATAGTATTTAAACCTAAAGGAGTACTATTTATCTGATTGTGGTAATCGGAGGTGCACTCATATCTGTACCCTCCTTTCTCCTTTTTGTACATTGGTTGTTATGGTTTCATGTAGGAGCTTACTATTTTGTGTACTCTTCCAACATATGTACGTTTCAATGTCCCTTGGCAATTTAATCAGCAATCATAGATACATATAACAAATAGGCCCACTTCGACAGGCAAAAACTAGGGATCCAATTCATTCACTTTTTCTGAGTTTGTTCTTGTAGGGAACCTACTGCAAATAATTAAGATTGCACTATTTCTTTCGCCAATGCAAAGGTAAGATTATGATTTATGAGTGGTGGGCTAGCTAAGATTCTCCTCCTGGGGAATTGCGACTGTCCTCTGCAAAACTGAGATAAATTCATTGCTGTTTTTAGTTAAACTAAGGCCTAGTCTTTTAAGTATTACATTGTGAGCATTATTAATACAAGAAACAACAATTTGTCAAGAACATATGTATTTCAATCAACTGCGCGCAACTCAGATGTTCTCGCAATTTCTGTTAAGAGCACTTGTTTTAAAGTTTTATAGTAGTGTTGTTTGTTTTGGCTGATTCTTAACTGCCAGTATATCCTATACATATCCACTATATACGTAGCACTTTCTCAAACCGAAACCCTCTGTTAATCATTCTGGGTTTACCTGTGGGCATCCACACTCGTTAAATAACTCTAAAGTTATGTTGTAGCAACCTTCACTATGCTTTATGTGAAGTTGCAAACTACATAGTGTTTACCTGGTCAGTTGCTGACCAAAGAATTTATGCTCAACAACCCTTATATTTACATCCAAGGGTGGAAAACAAAACACCTTAACTTAATAATAATTCTCTCTGCCCTTGGATTTACATCTAAAGGTGGTTGATCATTATTTTCTTAGTCAATAACTGACCAGGTGAACATTTTCGCATGCTTATTATCGGATTGGATTGGATTGGTTATGTTATTCAGTTATTGCTAATCCTGCTAATCAATGCGATGCGTTCTGTCGTTTAAGACTCAAATGTGATCGGTCCTTTAATACTCAAATGTCATCCATAATTTAATATAACCAACTAAAACCACTTTAGATAATATTGGATTGCATCTGTTAGTTCTTCTTGTAGATTTTCTTTTACATCCTTACATCTTGTATCCTTGTGGTTTTCTTCTTTCAGAGGGAACGACTTCGTCAGGAACGTCAACCTACTTTATTAAAGAGTTTGGAATCAAGATAGTAGTATTGATTACAGTTTTTTTTTTTCAGTCTGTTATACTAGTTGCAGTTAAAATTTTTTGATGTATTTAGACTTTCTTAGATCTTAGTGTAGAAAGATACAATAGGTAATGAAGCTTTTGCTTTTGCCAATGACACATGAGATGCTCTCTCTTTGATGTATCTTTTAACTTACTGTTAAATTACTCCCTTACAGAGATACGGTTCATGCTCTTAATCAGAGAAATTACGTTATCTAGGCATTTGAACATTATATTTTAGGGGCTGTGACCACTTACCCAATTTCAGCTTAAGAATTGCCCACTTACTCCACCAAGAGTTTTTTAACCTCATTTACCCAATCTAACATTTATTGACAGTTTTGCCCTTAACTCAATTAATTAATTACACTCCCTGTCTCTCTCCACTCTCCCCCGATCTGCTATTTCTCTCTCATCCCCAATCTCTCTCTCTCTCTCTCTCTCTCTCTCTCTCTCTCTCTCTCTCTCTCTCTCTCTCTCTCTCTCTCTCTCTCTCTCTCTCTCTCTCTCTCTCTCACTCTCCCAGAGTACGAAGCCCACCTCTCCTTCCTCCCCTTCCTACCAGATCTCCCCTTCCTGTCTCTCTTTCTATCCCTCTGAAACTGTTCGATCTACTCCCACCGGCGTATGACACATGCGTCGCTCATGGAGAAGATCTACTCCCACCGTCGCTCGTCGCCGTCTTCCGACGATACTCACTGTCGGTGGAGGAGTAGCGCTCATCGATGTCAGTCTGGTAGTCCGGCTCATATCTGGTGACGATTGGGTTGCCGGCGGTCAGTTCAGGTAGGACGAGCTCGCTGAGCGAGGTAAGGAACTTGAACGAGGGTACCCATCGAGTGCACCGTAATCTATTTCCGGCATGAATTTCTGAGGTTCTTCCGGAGAAGACGCTCATCGCAGCCGTGTGAAATTTGGAGCAGAAGAGGTCGATCAAGGAGTATGAGGTGGAGTTTCTGAGGTTGGCTACCGGAGCTGGGGAGTCGCCAAAGTGGAGCGATGAGGAGTTAATGAGGCATTCTGGTTGGAATTCGGTGAAGAAGTGACATGATAGGGAGGTTGAGGTGGTTGGGGCGATTCAAGTAGAGGTAGAAGACTGGGGAATTTGGGTTTTCACGATCAATTTCCATTGTAAGTCTGTAGCTCAAGTCTGAAGATTTTTTGCAATGGAGGAACAAGCTGTTGGGTGCCCAAATCATGTTTTTTTTTCAATTGTTTTTTTACAATTCAGCTTGTGTTGTATATGTGTTGGCAATAATACGATTATTGGGTGTCAATAATACGATTATTGTGTGTCAATAATATGATTACTGGGGGCAATAATTATATTACTGGGGGCAATAATCGTATTATTAGGGGCCAGTAATACGATTACTGGGGGGCAATAAATCAATTGTGCCTGTAGTGTATTCATTTTGGTTTTGGGATTTATACAATTCACTGGAGGGCAATAATATGATTATTGGAAGGCAATAATATGATTACTGGGGGGTAGTAATATGATTACTGGGGGGCAATAATAGCCGGATTCCGGATTCCGGTCAAAAGTCGCCGGATTTCGGTTACCGGTTCCCAGAATCAGGTCATCGGTCGCCGGAGACCACACCGGCCACTGGTCACCGGAGCACAGCAAGGTGGAGGATGACTTCTCTCTCTAAGTGAGAAAGAAGGAGAGGGTAAAAAAGTCTCAAAAAAAAAAAAAAAAATTAATTGGGTAAAGGGGAAATAATCCCTTAAAGTGTTTTGGGTAAATGGGGTTAAAAAACAGTTGGTGGAGCAAGTGGGCAATTTTTAGCCTAAAATCAGGTAAATGATCATTTTCCCTATATTTTATGGTTGGTTTCTTTCCAATTGTTGGGTTGATGCTATACTTGCTATCTTATTGGAGAAAGTTTTGCTTCCCAGGATCACAAGAACTGGCCAACTGATTGGAAATTTTCATTGTGTTGATGTTTGCCTCAAGTGCCGTCAACACTGTTATAATCTAAGACCACTCGACTCCACTGTAAATTGATGCTCCCAACTGTTTTCTTGGTGGGGTTTCAGAAGTATCGTTTATTATTCAGCTTGTCATTAAATTTCAAATTATTTGCCCCAGTTTATGGTCTTGGTTCGTTGAGAGTAATCCATAAAAGTTGAGCTGAAGTCAGGCTCATTGAATCTTTTGCACTGAAATTAAATGAATCGGTTGACAGTATACTACTACAACTAGTAGTACCTAATTCTCGATCTATCTTTCCATATTGACTAGTAAAACGAATAATGTTGGCAGTGTTGCTATCCACAAAATCCGAAGTAGCCATTAAAAATGGAGCCAAAGTTGAGCTATGTCACAATAACGCATTCTTTTTCCAAATGAAATTGGGACCTTGACCCACTTCCCCTAGCCTACAAGTCATGTCTTCTCTTTTCCATATATGTTGACTAGTAGATGAACATTTCTCTATATCATCTCTGCTTCTGTGGAACGGATGAAGGCATAAAGCTAGATAATTCTCCCTGTTTTATGTATCTTCCCATGATCACAGGAAGGCTACGCATGCCAGCATGACTGGTCCTTCTACTTCTTGGTTTGTGCACTGTAGCTTGCCACGCTAAGGATGATCATGACTGTGAACCTTCTTCCTGCGGCGACATCCACAACATAAGTTACCCTTTCCGACTCGATGATGATCCAAAGAAGTGCGGTGACCTAAGTTATACCCTGTCTTGTGAGAACAATATCACTGTATTACACTAGTACTCAGGAAAATACAATGTGCTTGCCATCAATTATGGAAACTACACAATCCGAGTTGTGGATGCCAATTTTCGTAAGGATAACTGCTCTTCACTCCCTCATAATTCGTTGGCCAGCTATAACTTCAGTGATGAAGATCCATACAACACTTTTGTTTGGCTCCAAAACCAGTTGGCGTGCAAACTGTCTCTTTTGAGCGTGTGTGCGGGCGTGCCAGCACCGTGGGGTGCAGTCGTCGGGGGGAGTCCCTTGACCTGACTTCTTCTTCAAGCGTTGTGGACGAGGAGAGCACCAACCTCGCCACAAGGTTCTTCTCTAGCCTTCCGAGAAAGGACTTCTTGCCTTACGGATAAGGACTTTGGTTGTGATCTCTTCGCGTCACCGAATCGATACTCAACGTTGAAGGCTGAGCAGAACAATCACTGGGAAGTTTGGAGAAAGCACGGGTTTTGCTAAAGCGTGACTTTAGCTTCGCTGGCTTGCGAGGGCGTTACCCTTGCTTCGCTGGTTGTATCGGTGGCAGTAGCATTGGCAGTCGGCTCGCGGCGAGACTAGAACTGGCAGTACGGTCGCCGGGTTGATCTGGTGATGCTGACAGTCGGCTCTTGGAGAGACTAGGACTGGCGCGCGGTCACCGGGTTTCAACGAGGTTGACGGTTTGCTCCGGGGAGGCTTTGAAATCGTTGGGATTGATTGATTCGAGAGCTAGCTCTTTTGTTGTTCCGCTTTAGCCTCTATATATAGGCTACTCGTAGATTCTCCTTCCTAATAGGAATGAAATACTATATTTTAGGCCACAGTTATTGGCCTTGAATCAAATCAAAACTCTTAATAGTTTTGATATCTATCGTAGGCAATAAGAGATTAACTCTGTCGTAGCAATCTTCTAGGCAAGGTTAATTACCTTTTGGAGTCCTGGACGTAATCATCTCGGATGCGAACTGTTTGATATGCATTAATTGCAAATATATCGTCGCGACTTCGCAAGCACTCGTATGTTCATGCAATTAAAGATGATAACCTCCTTAATTGATCTTCTGCCATGCATGAGCAATTATATATATACCACAAGATTACATATACTATATAATAATCCCTGTTGTACGTCCACCATGCTTCTTAATTGCCATATATGTAGGCAAACTTAATTGCTTGCATTCTGTTGGTAGCAAAGGATGATGGCCCACCATATATAGTACTTAATTGCATGAGTCTGTTGAATATAGGTAGAGAAGCAAAGCACTTTGTCATGTTTAATTGCATGGGAACCTTCCTTACTTGAACCATCAAAGACCTTAATTGCATGGACAACTATATTATATATCTCCCTTGATAATCACTTGATTAAGGCAGTTGATTCCTTCCCAAACTTGTTCGCGTCCATTGCATACTCCTTAATTGCCTGGAAGACTTGAATACTTGCACATATACGCTAGATCTTATGTCAAATATGCTCCGTCCTCGTAGCCAAGTAAACCACCATTAATTATCAAATAATCACTAGTAAATCAATAAGATCACTACTTGTCTTAAGATTACTTGATCTCCAAGTAGGCTTTATTTAGCCTCTAAACAATATATTCCGAACTTGTCGGAAATAAATAGCTTGGGCCACCGATATTGGCCCGGTCTTCTTCAAGTCCCCCATGTCGGAAAAAATGTTATTTTGAGTTCAAACAACTTTTATATGGAAAAGTGAAAATTGGTGGTTCACGGATATGTTGGAACTGTCAAAGCCTGTGTAACTCGACCGGTGAATTCTCTTTGTGGATACTGCTCCTTCCATTAATGCAACGAGTGGACTTTCTTTTGTTACCACTGGAAGATTAAATGCCTCGGATTTGGAGGATTCATGCCATATACAGCTGATGGTTTTGACATCATGGATCGGTAGAAAGGACGGGAAAAGGTCCTATATAGACATGCACAATGAGCTGCTCATGGTTTTAAACTTTCATGGTTGGACAGCTACTGTCGACCATCACGTATATATTCGAATTGCTATGTCGACACTGACACCAACAAAGTTAATTGCTATATTTGAATTATGTCTGATTGATACACTGAAGTGGAGTAGTTGTTGGAGAGGAAAGATCCCACATTGGAAAAGTGACAAATAAAATATAACTTATAAGTGGGTGGATCACACCCAATTGTACCGAGACCTTTTGTGATTAAAACCCAACACTTAATGGGTGGTTAAGTTGGGACAGTATCGGTACAATGATGGGCCATGGGCCACACTTGTCGCTGTTTAACATGGTATCAGAGCGGGTTGCTCTTCAATATGTCGCCATCATGGACCCGGATATGAGGTCGTTCATTAATTGATTCACCAATCTCCTCTCCAATCATGGACCTAGTTTGGGTTCATTAAATTGGCCATCAGAAGTGTCCGATTGGATTTTTGCCAAGTGTCCGATGTGGGCCTTGGATTGTTAATGTTTGTGACCCGATTTCCAATATGGAATCGGGTGTGTCAATTAATTCCACGTGCATACCTAGAGTTGGATTGTTATGTTTGTGACCTGATTTCCAATGTGGAATCGGGTTTGTCAATTAATTCCATGTGCATACCTAGAGCTAGGTTGCACGTGAGGGGGCGTGTTAGAGAGGAAAGATCCCACATTGGAAAAGTATAAGTGGGTGGTTCACACCCAATTGTACCGATGCCTTTTGTGGAGAAAAATTCAGCTACCGTCCCCAAACTATGCTGCCAAGGCCAATTTGATACCCGAACTCTCAAAAGTATCAATGTGATACCCAAAGACATATTTTGACACCAACGTGATACTTCCGTCCAAAATTTCTGACGGCGCCGTTTCTTTGCTGACGTGGCAAGCACGTGGAGACAAAAAATTTTTTTTATCAAGGGCAGAATAGTCTTTTACAAGTAACTAATTAAAAAAAAAAAAGGAACCATGAACAGAGCTCTCTCTCCCAACTCCGATTCTTCTTCTTCCCAACACTACCTTTTTATTTTTTTTATTGAACACAGATTTGGATTACACAGACAACGCTGATACTGATTACATGAAACAAGCTACCACTATAGACATCGAAACCAGAGACTAACACAAACCCGAAAACAGAAATGATTGATATAACAATAAGCAATAAAAATCGAAAAGCAAAGGACTAATGCAATTGATCATGGCCAATCGAGAAACATATCAGCAGAAGAAGCGGTGATCAGCTGAGTCGAGTAAGGAAGTTGCCACGGATTGAGCAAAGAGTCATGCATCTCAGCCATGTCGTTAATGTCCTTATCGAAAATGCCGCTGAACTCCACAAAAGTCCGTTCAATCGACTGCAAGTAGCGAAGTCGATCAGTCAGCTCCTTCTCCTGAGCCCTCATGACATTGTTCCAGGCCTCCACCTCGCTGTAGGCTTTGTCCTTGGAGTCGATGCTCTGCCGGATTTGGCTGTTCGATCTGGAGCCGGCTGATCTCCGCAGTCAGCTCCTCCACACGCTTCTGCTTCTTCATCTGCGATCGCCAGGCCGATTCGCGATTAGACTGCATCTTCTTCCTCTTCTTGTCATCCACCACAGATCCGTCGGAGCCAGAGCTTGATTAGCGCTGAACCGATGACATTTTGAGGAGAATCAATTCAAGAAATTAACATAGCGGTGATCGGAGATGACGGAGGCGGTTCCTGTTGCGAGGGTCGTCCTCCAATTCTTGCAATTCGAAGACTCCGATCAAGACTCTCTCTGGGAATTCATCGACCTCTCCGACGCCGACAACCACCGCCCCAATTCCGACAACCCCACCCCAATTTCGATAACAAGCACCCCCACCCCAACTCCGACTCTGAACCACCACAAAACTCCGAGCCCATTGGGCCCAACACTTCATTCGACTCCCTAGTCGCTTCGCCGGTCGCTAACCAGATCCGAGCCCACACCCGCCGTCGTCAGACCTGTCTCGTTCGACTCTCCTGATGATGATGATGTCAAGTTTTCTGAGAAAGTCCCCAGATCATCAGAGAAGAAGAAGGAAAAAGAAAAAGAAAAAAAAATAATTAACAAAAGAAAAGGGTAAATTGGTCTTTATCTTTGTTTTTTGTCTCCACGTGCTTGCCACGTCAGCAAAGAAACGGCGCCGTCACAAATTTTGGACGGAAGTATCACGTTGATGTCAAAATATGTCTTTGGGTATCACATTGATACTTTTGAGAGTTTGAGTATCAAATTGGCCTTGACAGCATAGTTTGGGGACGGTGACTTAATTTTTCTTAACTTTTGTGATTAAAACTCAACACCTAATGCGACTAATAGAAGATAAGTACTTTGATTAGGATGGATGCATGGACCAGAATAAAAAGTTCTGAAGGTGGGATTGCATATATACATATTAAATAAACTCAGTTCCAGGATGTGCAGCTGCGTACTCTAGTGCACATCTGCCTCCTCCCCTGGTTGTAGTATACCATATCAGGCCTTCTTTTGTACTTCCTATGGCCAGCCGGCTTTGTCACTTGGAAGCATAAAATAGAACTGATTTTATGGACTGATTCATATTGTGTCACCATCATGGTAGGCCTTCTTTTGATTTGTTTAGAAATCTTGTTCTTTTATTTATTTGTTTGTTTATTCATTTTCTTGGAAAGCTGGTCATAATAGCACGTTGAACGGTGACCAGATTGATTGTAAAAAGTATTAGACCATTTTGAACAGGATACAACTCATAATGAAGTTTGACATAATGCGTGATACTGGTTTACTGTATGTGTATGAAGTTAGAGCAAGTCCACCGGTATGACTTTGCCCGGGCAAAGTGAGGGAATGATGATGTGTTGACCGGGCATGGAGAGAAACAACCTTCCACCGGGCTTTGTTTGACCAGCCAAACTTTGGCTTTGCATGACTGAGGTCAAAAAAAGGGGCAAGCCGATGACTATTTTCTTGCCCAAGGTCATGGAGCTGCCAGCTCGGCCAACCACAGAACGTGGGTGACATCAGGAAGCTGCGAAGAGACAGACGCGGCTAAATCCAAGGGTGGAAGACACAGACCAATCCAGAAGCGCCACGTGGCCGACCTGCAGCAGGATTTTGTCGCCCAGTCGCCGAGAGGATGCCGGAAAACTGGACTTCCGGCCGGGTCATGTCGCACGGCTGTGGGAGGCCTTTGATCTCCTTCTGGACTGAGCGGTGAGGTGAGGCACCACTGTGGGGAGGACGAGCGGGCCGAGGCGAGCCCGTATGGCTCGGGTCCGCTGCCGGAGGACGCACGACGGCGCCGGAAAACTCGGGTCGGGTCGGTCGGGACCCGATGGGTCTGAGGAGACGCGGAGGAGAGAGAGGAGAGAGTTTCAAGGGTGAAAGTGAAAAAAAGATGAAAAATCTGTCCTTATAAAAAAGGACCAGAAATTTTTGTTATTTATAGAAAATTTTCAAATTTTCAAAAATTTATAACTAATTCATACGAACTCCGAATATTGCGTTCCATGTATGCACGAGATCGTATCGACGATCTCTATAACTTTCACACAGGAAGTTTTCCCAAATTATGTATGTGTAAAAAGTCGATTTTCGAGACCCCCTAAAATTATATAATAATGAACAGTGTTGACCGGGCAAGAAAAACAACGGGTGTAAACCCATGTCCAGTGGCAGTGAATAGTATCTTGACTGGTTGAATTCTTGACTTCTCAACTTTGTCTTTTCTTGACTACGGGTGCACTTGCTCTTATGGTACTGATTGAAACATTAAATGTTGGTCCTACTGGTGGCGCTACATGTAAATCAGTTGCTTGTACCTTTCTCATGTCATAATTAGTTCATAATTAGCATTATTTCTAGTCTTTAATGCAATGTTTTTGAAAACTTGGAAATCCTAAGATTTTCAGTTCAATGATTGCACAGTCTTTTTACTTATACCTGGTGCGGTTCTATTTTTATATTGTGCTCACCAAAAAATATGCTTAAGCTTATTGAAATTTCAACACAAGGTGCTTAAAGATAGGACTGGCATTAGGCTAGTTGTCTCTTAGGCTTTATGCATCTACGAAATCATACAAAACTTTAAAGAGTTTTAAATATTTAATTCATCTTAGGTGTTCTGCTTCTTCCTTGAGTTCCTTCATATCAATAGTAAACCAAAGTTGTGAAAAAAAAGTGAAAATACTAGGATGAAACAATTATGCCTAGAGGGGGGGGGGGGGGGTGAATAGGCTATTCTCGCAGAAAACACACTTCCTTTCAATTCAAAAACGTAACAGACAATACTCAGGATTGAAACACAGGTATGGATCCCAAAACAGCAGTAAGATAACTAGGCAATCAAGATAATCACAAACACACAGCAACCAAGAGAGCAGAATTGTTTGCGCAGTAAAAACCTCAAAAATGAGGAAAACAACTGCGGGGCCTTTAAGGTTAAAGACCCTAATGAAAACAAATCGCTAGATGAAAGAATACAAGTTCTTTACAAACAATCCAAAGCTCTGACCTTGGCTTACTTACTAGACACACTAGTAGATTGTCTGATCATGTACTTGTAGATCTTTACCACCTTTGAACTGTCTTCACTTATTGATAGGTGCTGACCTCAACCTTCAACCTTGTACGCACATCAACGACTCCAACTGACCTCGAGAGCACTTGATGTGAAGAATGTAATGAATGATGGATGTGTTTGACTCAATGATCTACTTAAGCATGGAACAAGTAGTTCATAGACTCGAATTTGAAGCACACGGTTTCTCACAAAAACAAACGAAAAATCTTGACTCAATAGATGCACCAATTCTTATTCGGCTCAAGGTCACAGATGAATGGTTGAACACCTTGTATATGTATATCAGACTCCCCCTAAAACCTTGGACAATAAAGACTCCAAAACCTAATTAACTCCTAATATGGAAGGAACAAATCATAAAAAGATATTCAACAAGTAAACCCGATTCTATCCTTAATGAAGACGATACGTCTTAACATCACAAATTATGTAGTGAAATATCCTTTTAAGACGCAACTAATGAATGTGCACAAAACGTGAAAAAGAAGACATAACATCCAACGACCTGACCTGACAGGGATTGCAGAACAGATTGCTATCCCAGTATGCATATAGATTGACCTTAATGAAACCTGACCTGACAGGGGTTGCAGAACAGATTGCAATCCCAGTATGCATGTAGATTGAACTTAATGAAACCTGATCTGATAGGGATTGCAGAACAGATTGCAATCCTAGTATGCATGTAGATTGACCTTAATGAAATGCAAATGCATATGCCCATACCTGGAGTGCATCGAAGAGTCAGCTGGAGCATTGTATGATCATATATCACTTCCAGTTTACACTTGATAACTCAAGCAGACCTATGATTCTAGCTTTTGTATTAGGAATGCCAACATACATCAAACCTATACTAACAATCTCCCCCTTTGGCATTCCTATACAAAACAACCCTATACTCATCAAACCCTATACGAATCATACTCCCCCTCAATCGTTACAGCAAATTCCAAAGGCATGATATTCCATAAGCATGATATCCTTCCTTATTCCATACGCATGATATATCCTTCCTTATTCCATAAGCATGATATCCTTCCTGAAACACTTTTAACAAACAACCCAGTGAAAAGCATGTAACATATAAAATTAGCCCAACTTCTCCCCCTTTTTGTCTAGGAATGACAAAGGGCACCAACAGGATGGAATTACCATCACCTCATGCAGCGAAAGACTATGAACAATGGAAAATAACATGGTGGAGTACATAGAGTAAACTCTGAGCTATAAACCATATGGTGGAGTTCATATAGTAACATGATGGTGAGATGCAATCAACATTCATCCAACACTCATTTTGAATCACCCAGAAACGTGAAAATTAACAAGTAGTACTCATACTCCCCCTTAATCGATTCATCTGGACAGAATGAATAATAAAAAAAATGGATCATGATCATGATAACACACAATGAGGTGAGAATATTAGTCGCAGAAGTGAGAGGGAAGAAAAAGCATAGCATTGAGAGAAAGTGATTTGATGACTTCTCAAAGACAACAATGGGCCAAGCATAAGGAACACTACACAGTAATCTTGAACAACAAGCATTTAGACACAAACTGGGGCTAAAGCACCTCTTAACTTTGTGGTAAAGTGATCAGAAGTCAATATGGGGCTTCAACTTAACCTAGGATCAACCAGAATTAGAGTTCACCGACAAACACTACTTTTTGTTTCTCAAGTCCTCCTTATATCACTGTGTGGGCTCATATATTTTCTTTTGAAGCCTTCCACACACATTTTTTTTTTTTTTTTTGTTTGAGTTGCGACTCATGTAGCGAGCCTTATGTCAGTGGCTCCCAAACCAGTTGGTTTTAGGGCACTAAGTGTAACAAGGACACTCCAAAGGACACATCAACTCGAGTCGTTTAAAAGCAACAAAATCAACCACCGGGAGACCAAGCCATTCCTGTTTCTTCCCAATCCTCATATCGTTCGTCACGACTGAGGCCTGTTTACTTTAGAAATAGCCTGGCCAAGCTCCATATTGCAATGAATTTTTTTTTTTTGAAAGGAGCATAGAATTACGAACACCAAAAAGAGTGCAGTTTGTAAAGGACTAATCCCAGATCACTTAGAACAAGATGATACGCCCACAAAAGACTTGAGTGTGCAAGTGCGTATAGCAAAGTTTGGGAGAGTGAGCCAGCCATAATCTTTGACTAAAACCTGAGGTAGAAAGAAGAACATATAGTGCCCTGCAGCTCGGACCCATGATCGAAAAGGAGAGCAAGAGTCAACGATCTCAATCTGAGGTCAATTTTCCACCAAACACTTCAGGATTGAAATCTCACATGCAATCCTAGTATAGACAAATGCATTCTGCTGAAACTAATTTTTTTTTTTTAATTTTTTTTTTTTTTCGTCTAATCTAAATGAAAACACACAATGAACATGCAGAAGCAATAAAAGCAGATGAACCAATTGAGGAAGAGTATCAGTACCGAGAACACACACCAATGGCATTCCTAAGTGACTCAAAACGAGCATTGTCTAAAGGTTTTGTGAAAAGATCAGCCAATTGGTGTTCAGTGGGTACAAACGCAAGCTCAAGAATATTTCTTTCAACCAAATCACGAATAAAGTGGTACCTCATGTCAATGTGCTTGGTGCGTGAGTGTTGGACCGGATTCTTAGAAATATTGATTGCACTCGAGTTATCACAAAAGATTGTTAACTTACCTTGAGGAATTCCATAATCTCGAAGCATTTGCTTCATCCAAATCATCTGAGTGCAGCAGCTACCCGCAGCTACATACTCAGCCTCGGCAGTAGAAAGGGAGATGCAGTTTTGCTTCTTGCTATGCCAAGCAACCATATTGTTTCCAATGAAGAAACAACCTCCAGATGTGCTTTTCCTATCTTTCAAGTTTCCTCCCCAATCAGAATCAGAGTACCCTGCAATTTCCACATTAGTCTCAAAAGTATAGTATATACCACATGAAGTAGTACCTGACACATATCTGATGATCCTCTTGACAGCTTCCAGATGAGATTCTTTTGGATTTGCCTGAAAACGTGCACAAACTCCTACACTGTAGGAAATGTCAGGTCTGCTTGCAGTAAGATACAATAAACTTCCAATCATACTTCGATAAAGAGTTTGATCCACAGACTTACCAGTAAGGTCTTCACTAAGCTTAGCACTTGTGCTCATGGGATTGGACACAACACTTGCAGATTGCAAACCAAATTTCTTTATCAAATTTTCAGCATATTTAGTTTGGGATAGAAACATACCATCTTTCAATTGCCGAACTTGAAGTCCAAGAAAGAAATTCAGTTCACCACACATGCTCATTTCAAACTCACTTTCCATCACAGTAGTGAATTCCTTCACAAATGTTTCAGAAGTGGATCCAAAAACAATGTCATCAACATACACTTGAGCAATCATCACATGGTTTTTATCTCTTTTTACAAACAAGGTTCTGTCTACAGCTCCCCTAATGTACCCTTTACCCAACAAGTAAGTAGATAAACGCTCATACCAAGCTCTGGGAGCCTGCTTCAACCCATACAAGGCTTTCTTAAGCCTATACACATGATCAGGATTGCTGGGATCTTTGAATCCTTGAGGTTGTTCAACATAGACTTCCTCTTGTAGGAGACCATTAAGAAAGGCACTTTTGACATCCATTTGGTATAACTTAAAAAGTAGGTGGCAGGCTATAGCTAGAAGAAGTCTTACCGATTCGAGTCTTGCAACTGGGGCAAAAGTCTCGTCAAAGTCTAGTCCCTCTACTTGAGTGTACCCTTGTGCAACAAGTCTAGCCTTATTTCTAGTGATATTCCCAACCTCATCAGTTTTATTTTTGAAAATCCATTTTGTTCCAATAACATTCACATCACTAGGCCTAGGGACAAGATACCAAACATCATTCCTAGTAAACTGATTCAACTCATCTTGCATGGCATTTATCCAATCATCATCACTTAGTGCTTCTTTAACATTCTTTGGTTCAATTAAGGAAACAAATCCAAAATGAGTCATGACATCAATGATTTCTTTATTTTCACTAATAAAACACAAAAGAGCAGCATCACTACTTACCTCACTTGTTGCCTGTCTTCTAGTCTTAATTCTATCATTCACATCTCCAATCACGTCAGAGGTTGAATGATCCTTTTGCACTTGTTTGAACCCTCTTCTCATCAAAGGTTGAGGATCGAAAATTGGATCATCCACCAACCCTTCTTCTTCTTCCTTGATTGTGACAACATCCTTGCTTCCAAAACTCTGTTCATCATCTGTACTCAAGCTCACTGAATTCACAATAGAATCATCAATTGTTACATTAATGGATTCCATAACTGACAATGTTCTTTTGTTATAAACTCTGTAAGCCCTACTGTTTGGAGAGTATCCAAGAAAAATACCTTTATCACTTCGTGCGTCAAACTTAGCAAGGTATTCTCTATCACGATAAATAAAACATGGGCTTCCAAAGACTTTTAAGTGACTCACCGTGGGTTTCTTACCTTTCCACAATTCATATGAGGTTTTGTCAGTACCAGGTCTAAGAAACACCCGGTTTGCAGTGTAGCACGCTGTGCTGATTGCTTCTGCCCAGAAGTTTGGAGTTAATCCAGCAGAGTGCAGCAATACTCTCCCCATATCAAGTAGAATCCTGTTCTTTCTCTCCACAACACCATTTTGTTGTGGGGTGATTGGAGCAGAAAATTCATGTGTAATACCATGTTCATCACAATAATTTGCAAAAGATGCATTTTTAAATTCAGTTCCATGATCAGTCCTAAGTCTAACAATGCAAGAATTTGAGGATTGTTTCTCAGTGAGAATTCTATTACACAAACCTTTAAAACTGCTAAACGTATCAGATTTATCTCTTAAAAAATTAACCCAAGTGAAGCGAGAGAAATCATCAACTAATACCAGTATGTATTTCTTACCTCCCATGCTTTCAGTTTGAGACGGACCAACAAGATCCATGTGCATAAGCTCTAGTGGCTGGGAAGTCGTTGTAACATTAATTGCACTATGAGCTGCTCGGGATTGCTTACCCAGCTTGCATCCCGCACACACCTTATCTGGTTTCCCGCTTAGGTTCGGTAGACCTCTCACACTCTCTTTGCTTGAAAGTTTTAGCATGTCCTGGTAGTTCACGTGCCCTAAACGTCGAGGCCAGAGTTCAAGAACATTATCAGAAGTTTTAGCTTTCAAACAAACCTGAGACACAACAGACTCATTAACATACACACAATAGCAATTATCTTTTGATCTTACACCACCCATGATACTCTTACCATCACTGCCAAGAACAATACACCTCTGTTTATTGAAGTTAACATCCTCATAATCATCACTCAACTGACTTACACTGATGAGATTTGCCTGAAGACCTTCAACATACAAAACATTTTTCAGATTAGGGATACCTGGAGTGTTAACAATCCCTTTTCCTATAACCTTGGCCTTCCTTCCGTCACCGAACGTGACAGACCCACTAGTGTACTCATCAGAAAAGGAGACGAACCAACTCTTGTCTCCTGTCATATGCCTAGAGCATCCGCTATCAACATACCAAGTGTCTGCTCTTCTGGCTGAAAGTGCTGTCAATGCTACTAAACATGTTGCTTCAACAACCTCAAAATCATTAGAATCAGGATATATGGAAGAAAACAAGCAAGTTGCATCAACAAATTCAGAACCCACTGAAGAATCATTCAGATACGAAGAAAAACAATTATATGACTCCTTTTTCACCCAAACTTGTTTCAGGTTCGGATCCAGGCTGTTTGGGATTGAAACAAGTTTAGCAATCCTGTTTACCTCTCTCAGATGTTCTTTCAGTTTAGTCTGCAACGATAGTTTCTTATTCTCTTTTTCTGAGTTCCACAACCTTTGAGACTCTTTTCGCAGCAGATTGCACCTAGGGCGAATGTGCCCAGGTGTCCCACAATAATGACAAACAGGTGTAAAGTTCCTAGACCACGATGAATGACTGACTTGACGCACAAAAGAATTTCTATCAAAGCTAGGACATCTAACTTGATTGTAAGGGTTGAACCCTAGACCACGTCTTTCTTTCTCAGGTTGTCTCACACTTGAACTTTTCACAAAGTTCAGAGGTTTAGAATTCTCACCAGCATTATAGCCTAACCCCTTTTTGTCATTATCAGGTTTACCCATTCCAATCATCTTAGACACTTTGTCTGACCCGATTGAGAACTTAGAGAACTTTTGCTGAGCATCTTCCAACTCAAGCTTTAGAGACTCGTTTTCCGAAGCTAAAGAACTAGCAAGAGCGGTTTGAGATTTTAATTTTACCTGAAGAGTCTTTACCTGATCAACCAAGTCAGATCTTTCACTTTCCCACTCTTTGATACATGACTCCAACCTATCCTCAGCTTTCTTTTTCTCTCTTTTGATCAAGACAATCTCTTCACTTTGCAAATGGTTTTTCTTGAGAATTGATTTAGACGCTGCATAAAGTTCTTTGTACTTACCATCCATCTCTTCATCCGAATGCTCCTCATCGTCTGATTCATGGGAGGATTCGTTATGAAGAGTTGAGGTAAGTGCAAGATTCTCTTCCTCATTCTCAGAGTGAGCATCTGACTCACTATCACTCCAAGTGGATTTCAAAGCTTTGCCCATACGTGAGCTATACTTTTTATTTCCACAGTCAACAGCTAGATGCCCAATCCCACCACACTCAAAACATTTAGGTTTTTCACTGAAGATTTTCTTTTGGAAAATTTTGTTTGATTTGGAGTTTCTTTCAAAAGAATTTTCAGAAGGCAAGCTGCGTTTTGAACTGGAGTCAAAAGAATTTTTTGAGCCTTGACCACTAGAGTTTCTAGACTTGAAGAATTTTTTGAACTGTTTAGTCAAATAGGCCAAGTCTTCTGTGCTGACTTCAGTGTCTTCTTCCTTTTTGACAGAATTAAAAGCAACACTTTTCACCTTCTTTTCAGGATTGATCCTCATCTCAAAAGTTTTGAGATTCCCCACAAGTTCATCTAAGGAATAGGTGTCAATGTCTTGGGCTTCTTCTATGGCTGTTTGCTTAGACTGAAAACTAGGTGGAAGAGACCTAAGAAATTTCTTAACAATATGATGTTCCTCAAACGGATCACCAAGGCTATGACACTGACTCGTCACATTGATAAGTCTAGCATGGAAATCATCTATTGACTCGTCAGTCCCCATTGACATGTTTTCAAACTCTAAGACCAACCTCTGAAGTTTTTGAGCTCTAACCCTTTTATTTCCCTCATAAGTAACTTGGAGAAGATCCCAAGCTTTCTTGGCCGTCTCACAATGACTGATCCTAACTCTCTCCTTTTTTGACAAGGAGGTGAACAAACTATTCCTTGCCTTGAAATCATGATTACAATCCCGAATTTCAGTTTCACTCCATTCAGCCCTTGGTTTAGGAATCATTTTAGAAGCAGAGGATTCACTAGCTTTAGGATTTTCAGGTTTAGTTGGATGAACCCACCCATTCTCAACAACATTCCACATATTCTCATCTTGAGAGTAAAGAAAAGCTCTCATCATGATTTTCCATTGAGAATAGTCTTCCCCATCAAACCAGGGAGGACTATTAATTGAGCCCGAGGCTCGATCGCGCTCACGTTCCATCCTTCCCATGGACCTTACTAAGATTCCTTAGTAACCTGCTCTGATGCCAAATGAAAATACTAGGATGAAACAATTATGCCTAGAGGGGGGGGGGTGAATAGGCTATTCTCGAAGAAAACACACTTCCTTTCAATTCAAAAACGTAACAGACAATACTCAGGATTGAAACACAGGTATGGATCCCAAAACAGCAGTAAGATAACTAGGCAATCAAGATAATCACAAACACACAGCAACCAAGAGAGCAGAATTGTTTGCGCAGTAAAAACCTCAAAAATGAGGAAAACAACTGCGGGGCCTTTAAGGTTAAAGACCCTAATGAAAACAAATCGCTAGATGAAAGAATACAAGTTCTTTACAAACAATCCAAAGCTCTGACCTCGGCTTACTTACTAGACACACTAGTAGATTGTCTGATCATGTACTTGTAGATCTTTACCACCTTTGAACTGTCTTCACTTGTTGATAGGTGCTGACCTCAACCTTCAACCTTGTACGCACATCAACGACTCCAACTGACCTCGAGAGCACTTGATGTGAAGAATGTAATGAATGATGGATGTGTTTGACTCAATGATCTACTTAAGCATGGAACAAGTAGTTCATAGACTCGAATTTGAAGCACACGGTTTCTCACAAAAACAAACGAAAAATCTTGACTCAATAGATGCACCAATTCTTATTCGGCTCAAGGTCACAGATGAATGGTTGAACACCTTGTATATGTATATCAGACTCCCCCTAAAACCTTGGACAATAAAGACTCCAAAACCTAATTAACTCCTAATATGGAAGGAACA
Source organism: Rosa chinensis (assembly GCF_002994745.2). Lineage (NCBI taxonomy): Eukaryota > Viridiplantae > Streptophyta > Magnoliopsida > Rosales > Rosaceae > Rosa > Rosa chinensis. The sequence goes on along the minus strand of NC_037088.1, from coordinate 17,632,025 downwards.
AATCATAAAAAGATATTCAACAAGTAAACCCGATTCTATCCTTAATGAAGACGATACGTCTTAACATCACAAATTATGTAGTGAAATATCCTTTTAAGACGCAACTAATGAATGTGCACAAAACGTGAAAAAGAAGACATAACATCCAACGACCTGACCTGACAGGGATTGCAGAACAGATTGCTATCCCAGTATGCATATAGATTGACCTTAATGAAACCTGACCTGACAGGGGTTGCAGAACAGATTGCAATCCCAGTATGCATGTAGATTGAACTTAATGAAACCTGATCTGATAGGGATTGCAGAACAGATTGCAATCCCAGTATGCATGTAGATTGACCTTAATGAAATGCAAATGCATATGCCCATACCTGGAGTGCATCGAAGAGTCAGTTGGAGCATTGTATGATCATATATCACTTCCAGTTTACACTTGATAACTATAGCAGACCTATGATTCTAGCTTTTGTATTAGGAATGCCAACATACATCAAACCTATACTAACAAAAAGTAACCAGAGAGAATGCTTTGACCATGAGAAAGTTCTTGTCTCAGCAACTTGGATCACATATTTAGAAATTTAATGATATCTGGATGAAAGGAAGGTTGTAAAAAACACTGTAAATGCAAAAAGGTTGGTGAAGTCCATTTGGCCGAGCAATGTTGCTCACAGAATGTAGTTGCCTCCTTCCATTTTGTGGGATTTTTGCTGGTCCTGAATGCCTAAAGGTACCCTTAGTCGTGTAGTCAAGACATAGTATCTAAACCTAAAGGAGCAGTATTTATCTGATTGCCGTAATTGTAGGTGCACTCATCTCTGTACCCTCCTTTCTCCTTGCTGTACATTGGTTGTTATGGTTTCATGTAGGAGCTCACTATTTTGTGTACTCTTCCAACGTATGTAGGTTTCAGTCTCCCTTGGCAATTTAATAAGCAATCATAGATATATAGAACAAACAGGCCCACTTTGACAAACAAAATCTAGGGATTCAATTCATTCACGTTCTCCGCGTTTGTTGACTTGTAGGGAACCTATTAGAGTTGCATTATTTCTTTTGTCAATGCAAAGGTAAGAATATGATCTATGAGTGGTGGGCTAGCTAGGATTCTCCCCCTGGAGTAATGCAATTGTCCTCTGCAAAACTGAGATAAATTCATTGCTGTTTTCAGTTACACTAAGGCCTAGTCTTTTAAGTATTACATTGTAAGCATTATTAATACAAGACACAACAATTTGTGTAGAACATATGTATTTCAATCAACTGCAACTCAAATGCTCTGGCAATATCTGTTAAGAGCACTTGGTTTAAAGTTTTATAGTGATGTTGTTTGTTTTGGCTGAATTCTAACTGCCTGTATATCCTATGCATACTCCACTATATACATAGCAGTTTCTTAAACTGAAACCCTCTGTTTATATATAGTTCTGATTTTACCTGTTGGGAATCCACCCTTATTGATTAACTATGAAGTCATGCTGTGGCATCCTTCACTATGCTTTATGTGAAGTCACAAAGTACACAAGTTTATTATTGGACTGGTAATGTTATTCAGTTATTGCTAATCCCACTAATCAATGCGATAGGATCAGTCCTTTAATACTCAAATGTGATCCATAATTTAATACAACCAATAAAACCACTTTCGATAATATTGCATTGCATCTGTTATTTTGTCTTGTAGATTTTTTTTGGCATCCTTACATCTTGTATCCTTGTGCTTTTCTTCTTTCAGAGGGAACGACTTCGTCAGGAACGTGAAGCTACTTTATTAAAGAGTTTGTAATTACATGTTGGAACAATTGTTTGAAGTACCGTTATGTATAGAAATTTATTTTAAAAGAAATGCGATACATAATGCGAAGATTTGCTAACGCAGTGTAAACCTCTCCACTGAGGAAACTTCACTGCGTGGCTTTTGACGTAGCCAACACGAAAATGCAATCCAATATGAATCACTAGGGTTTACAGAATACAAGTCGTGTTGTTCTTAACAAACACTCTCACTTAGCAACACATGCTAACTTGTTTTACAACTGTTCTAACTCCTAATACAACATTCAAGATACTCAACCTTCAACTTTTCGTGCTGTCAATTTAAATCACGATCTTGAGAATAAGTATGAAAATGATTTTGCAATGGAATACATGAAACACATAAAGAGGGTTTTTCCAGAAAAACGATATAAACAACTCTAATCAATCTAGAGCAATTTTTGTGTAATCAAAAAAGAAAAAACCACACCGCTAACTTTCGTTTAGAAACCTTTTATAGGGGAGAAACTCTCCCCCTCAATCAAATCTTTTCTTAATAAATAATTAAGAAAAATATAGAAAGGTTTTAAAACAATTTTTGAATGAGCAATCGAAACTTTCCTAACCAAGATCTCAAATTGATATGCAAGTTTAAATCCTTCTTTAATGCATAATTGATTTGAATCAAATTGACTGATATGCATATCAATCAATAAGCATAAAAAAGATATGGAATCAAAACATATTAAACTCAAGATCAATGACTTAATTTGGCCTAATCTTCTCTTCAAGATCCGATCCTTTGATCCTTTATCTTTGTTTCCTTAATGCTCCGGTTTCCTTGTGACAAAAGGGAAATCATGTATTGAATGGTGAACAGCCCAAAATACTTACAGAGTTTGGAATCAAGATAGAAGTATCGATTACAAATTTTTTTTTTAGATTGTTATACTTGTTAGGTTTTTGATGTATTCTAAGATCTTAGTAGAGAAAGATGCAATGAGTATTGAAGCTTTTTGCTTTTGCCAATGAGATATGAGATCTTCTCTTGTTTACGATGTTCCTTATCTTGTTAGCGTATTGTTAGATTACAACCTTAAGAGTTACAGTTCATGCTCTTAATCTGAGAAATTACGTTATTTAGGCATTTGAACAGAAATATTTAATGGTTGGTTTCTTTTCAATCGTTAAGTTGATGTTGTGCTTGCTATCTTGTTGGAGCAAGATTTGCTTCCCAGGATCACAAGAACTTGCTAACTGATTGGAAATTTCCATTGTGTTGATGTTTGCAAGCGTCAAGTGCCGTCAACAGACTGCTATAAGCCTATAATATAAAATCACTCGTGTCATTTGCGACTCCACTGTAGATCAAAGTTTGCAAGTGTTTTCTCGTTGGGTTTCAGATGTATATATCGTTAATTATTCAGCTTGTCATTAAATTTCAAATGCCCGACTTTATTTGCCCCAATACAAGTGTGCAAATGAGAAGCTCAGTCTACAGACTAGTGTTAGTTTGGGTTTTGCACTACCGAAGACAAACCTAACACACCAGAGAAAGTTTACAAGTACCATGGTTTCTAGGAACAAAATTCTGTAGAGTATAAGTTCCTAGAGGCTTTTATATAAAACAAATAGAATAGAGTGAAGGATTTTGCGAGACAAGATTGAACACAACCTCTGATCATTCTCATTCTTTTATTTATTTTTTACTGTTAAATTGTTCGAACCACCAGAGGCTATAATTTTCTTCACTTGTGAAACACCGCGAGGTCATTAAATCTTTTGCACCCAAATAAAATGCCGGTCGGTTGCAGTATTCTACAAGTAGTTATGACTAATTCTCGACCTATCTTTCCATATTGACTAGTAAAACGAATAATGTTGGCAGTGCTGCTATCCACAAAATCTGGAGTAGCCAATAAAAATGGAGCCAAAGTTGAGCTATGTCTCAATAACGCACTCTTTTTCCAAATGAAATTGGGACTTTGACCCACGTCCACTAGTCTACAAGTCATAACATCTCTATTCCATATATCATTTCTTTATTTCATCGGAGAAATCTGGAATACGCAGGTTGTAAGAAACGCAGCCAACGACGTTAAGATGGAGGGGCTTTTATGGCAATTCCATGACAGGGTAAAAAAATGTTTTACCACTCTCCTCGTTGGCGATTAGCCACCACAATCCAGTTTAGATGGAGTACTCCTTCCTCCTCCTCGTTGGCCTATTCATCTCCTCGTTAACCACACCATCGTTCGTCCTTGTCCTCTTTCGGCTATCAACAACCACAAAGCAATTTCTGCAACCGCATGAAAACTGATCGATTAAAGGTGTCCGCAAAGATTTAAATCTATTTGGCATCGATTTGTTGTTTTCAGTATTTCGTCGAGGCTGTCGAACCTAAATACAGGTTAATAGCAAGCAAAAGGCACGATCGATGCAAGAGTTCGTGATGCGACCAGAGCAAAAGCGGAAGTTTCTGCAAAGGCTAGAATGAAACAACGGAGCCTCCTGGTGTTGGTTTTGTGACACATGGTGAATAGTCTACAAACTCCCTCGCTTTTATGGTTTTACCATAATGGCTCAAAATTTTTCAACTAACGGTCCGTTTGTGTGAAATTACACTATGCCCCAAGTTTGAAATAACGTCTGGATATCCTTGCTCCACGTATACTGGTTTGACTGGCTGTAACTTTCAGCCTGTGCATTCCAGCCTCCTCCTATATCATCTCTGCTTTTGTGGAACTGACGAAGGCTAGATATTTGATATTTCTCCCTGTCCATGTATCTTCCCATGATCAATTCCATTTCTCTTCAAGGAAGGCTACCCATGCCAGCACTACTGGTCCTTCTACTTCTTGTTTTGTGCACTGCAGCTTGCCACGCTAAGGATGATCCTCATCACTGTGAGCCTTCTTCCTGCGGCAACATCCACAACATAAGTTACCCTTTCCAACTCAATGATGATCCAAACAAGTGCGGTAAATCAATGTATAACTTGTCTTGTGAGAAAAATGTCACTGTATTACACTTGTATTCAGGAAAATATTATGTGCTTGCGATCAATTATGGAAACTACACAATCCGAGTTGTGGATGCCAATATTCGTAAGGATAATTGCTCTTCAATCCCTCGTAATTCGTTGGCCAGCTATAACTTCAGTGAGGAGGATCCATACAGCATTGATATGTTGAAAGGTCAAGGTCACATTTATTGGGGGGACGCGCATAGGTTTGAATTGTCAAAGCCTATAATCTTCATGACCTGTGACACTCGGCCGGTGAGTTCGTATCTCTATATGGATACTGCTCCTTGCATTAATGCACAGAGTGGGCATCCTTTTGTTCTCACAGGAGGCTTAAATGCCTCGGATTTGTGGGATTCATGTCGCATAGAGCTGATGGTCTTGACATCATCGTCGATTGGTACAAAGGACATTAACAGTTCCTACATTGACATCCACAATGAGCTGCTCTATGGTTTTGAACTTTCATGGTATTACAGCTACCGTGGATCGCGTACCTATTGGGAATGCTATGTCGACACTGATACCAACACAGTTGATTGTGGTAAGGAACATTCGATCTGTTTTTCAAGCTTTACCACAATTATTTATTTTCAGCTTACTTTTTATCATTTAATAGATTCAGAATTGAGAACGTGATATTTGTGATGCAGGCTCCAGGTATAGTACCTTGGACGTCATAAAAGGTAAGAACTGTGTCAATCCAGCTTATTGTTTTCACAGCAACTTATAATCAACTCTTAGTATAACTGTACGTTCTCTCTCTATTTTGCAAGATCTACCTGAACTATTTGCAGAATTATTCATTGGTGTAACTCCAACGGCAGGTGCGTTTTATCCTTAATTTCTTTTTCTAAAAGTAACCTTGATTATATATTTTAATTTGAGAAAACTTCATTCTTTCAAAAAGATAAAGAGTCATAAACGGTTGAATAATCGATCTCTAGTGTAATTCTAGCACGGAACTAAATTATTTTCCTCTACAGTACTTGGGGCGACTGCAATAAAAGCTATATTCGGAATTCCATGTGTGGTTGTCCTTTTAATCTTGAAGTTGAAAAGACGACATTTATCAATGTTCAACGTTATTGAAGAATTCTTACAAAGTCACAACAACCTCATGCCTATACGGTACTCCTACTCCAACATCAAGAAGATGACCAAAGGATTTAAGGATAAATTGGGGGAAGGAGGTTATGGCTCTGTGTATAAAGGAAAGCTTCGGAGCGGTCACCTTGTTGCTGTTAAGATGTTGGGAAATTCCAAAGCTAATGGGCAAGATTTTATGAATGAAGTTGCTACCATTGGAAGAATTCATCATGTAAATGTGGTGCGACTAATTGGCTATTGTGCTGAGGGATCAAAGCGTGCTCTTATATATGAGTACATGTCAAAAGGGTCTCTTGATAAACACATATTTCCTAAAGAAGGACTCATTTCCTTAAGTTGCAAGGAAGCATTTGAAATTTCCCTAGGAGTGGCTCGTGGTATTGATTATCTGCATCAAGGATGTGATATGAAAATTTTGCATTTTGATATCAAGCCACACAACATTCTTCTTGACGAGAAGTTTGTTCCCAAGATTTCAGACTTCGGTCTGGCAAGATTATGCCGATCAGATGAAAGCAGTTTAATTTTGACCGCAGTAAGAGGAACCTTTGGATACATAGCTCCAGAATTTTTTTACAAGAATATTGGAGGTGTGTCAAACAAAGCTGATATCTATAGTTTTGGAATGTTGTTGATGGAAATTGCAGGGAAAAGAAGGAATTTAAATGCACTTGCAGCAAATACGAGCCAAATTTACTTTCCTTCTTGGGTGTATGACCAGTTCAATGAAGAAAAGGAGGTGGAAATTGAAGATGCCACGGACGAGGAAAAGAAAATAACAAAGAAAATGCTCATGGTAGCATTGTGGTGTATACAAATGAAGCCTAGTGACCGTCCTAATTCGATGAACAAAGTAGTAGAGATGCTTGAAGGAGAAGTTGAATTCATTCAAATGGCTCCGAAACCTTTCCTATATCCACATGACATGCCAGTAGGATGATGAGGATGATTCCGAAACAACTTTGTCATCATCACTGCCATTGAAAAATGAAGCTCAAGAGTCAATTATTAGTTTGATTCAAAATCCAAATTAAAGGAAGTGATGTACTAGTTAATATTTGTATTCACAATGGAGCAGGCATTTCCTATCATGCAGTAATTAATAAGTGTTCTTCCATGCTCCTCATATACACTTCTTGTACTACTTTATTAATTCTATGCTCTCTATTTTTTTTTTTTTGTCTGAAACTGTCTGTGTACTTTAGATAAGCCATTTTCTGGGATTTCCTATTTTAAACAATGAATGTAGGTGTTGTTGATTATGTGGTAGGCTGGTGGCTGAAGGATTCAAGAGTGGGTTGTGCTTATCAGAAATCATGAGGGAAATTTTGGAAGTTTTGCCCTTCTCGCTACAACACCTCGTCTCTACCGAGGTAGCTTAATTCCTACTGGTTGTTATTGAAGATGCTCTGATTGGTATCATATTGGTCAGCAGTTGTTTACAAGCTTCGTGAAGGTAATTATGCTCAGCATAACATGGATTGTTGGTTAGAGGGAGGCCGATGTCTTATTAGTTATTGTCAAGTTTGAGGATTGAAAGAAGAAGAAGAAAAACTGTAAGCATAAACTCAAGCACAAGACATCAAGATCTAAAAGAAAATTTTGAACATTCACTCATTCTTACTGCATGGCTACCCTATCATGTTCTTTCTCTACAATGGTACTAACATTTGAAAAGAAAAGCTGTATATATACATATAATCCACAATTGCCCTTGTCAAGTAAGTTACATACAATCCGATAGAATTTAAATATGTGTTGCCTCCCGTAAAGCAATTCTCTTGGCTATAGCTTGCAGCATAGCTTCCAGTGTAGCAAGCTCTGCCTCATCATCTCCAATCAATTCTGAATCATAAGAATCAGAAATATTTAAGTCCAATTTCATCTTGTTATTTGTTACATGACTACAAGTAGAATGAGCAGTAGTAGCATCTGTGGCGTCTCTGACTGCCCCCAGGGATGAAGGACTTCTTGTACCTTTGATATCATTGTTCTTCATCGCCATTGCCTTGTACTTTTTGATAATGTGGTGGACTTGTGTACAATCTCGGGGCCAAGTCTCTGGTTTGGTCTTCTGAGGTTTGAAGATGATCATGCATACATCGGTACCACAAAGTATTGAAAGCTCGTCCGCCTTCTTACATAAATTCCTCTCCCAATCCCTGAGAGGCTTTCTTCGAGAACTGGGCAAGAGTTCCATCATTGGGACTAGTAAATCAAATTCAATTGTACTAGAAACCAAAGAACAATTGTCACTTCAGTTTAAAACGACTCTTTTCTTATGAGCTGTTCTGAGATCTAATGCAAAATTGTGTAGTATTGCATCGGTTCTTGAAGAAAACAAGCAAGAGATTTGTGGAAATTTTCTTGTTGTATATTACTTCATTGAAAAGAACAGATTACAAGATACAATATATATACAAAGAGTAAGCCGGTTGCTTTTTAGCCTCAACTCTACCAACTAAGCCCATAACTAAGATTAACAACTAAGGTAAGGTAAGAACAGTAGAAAGTAATGTACAAATCAGTAAAGGATGCTAGCTAAGCATAAAACAGTAAACCAACATGACCAACATGTTAGCCATACTGCAGTCATACTGTCAATACTCCCCCTCAAGCTGAATCAAGGGGATCCATTGATCCAAGCTTGCCCAAAATTCTGTGAAAATGAGAAGTAGAGAGGGACTTAGTGAAAATATCAGCCAACTGGCACTACACCAATTTTTCAATCAGACGACAGTTTTTCACTATCGTCTGAGTATAAGGTTTGCTGTTGTCTATCTCAATGTCGTCTGATACATGAATCAGACAATACCAGAAAACTGTCGTCTGATAAAATTTAGTACAACAGCAGCTACTACCCAGTCTGTTGTCTGAACACCACAAAGAACAACAGCAATTTGTACCAGAACTCTTGTGCAAAGTAATTTCAGTTGGCAGACCCTGGAAGAATGTTGACGTGTAATGAATATTTAGAGAACATTGATTTGTACAAAAACTGTTGTCTGAATGAAGCTTGTAGATCAGCAATGTAATTGAATACTATTGTCTGACTTTGAACAAGACAACTGTTAAACAGCGACAAGCGTGGCCCGTGGCCCACCATTGTACCGATACTGTCCCAACTTAACCACCCGTTAGGTGTTGGGTTTTAATCACAAAAGGCCTCGGTACAATTGGGTGAGATCCACCCACTTATAAGTTATATTTCATTTGTCACTTTTCCAATGTGGGATCTTTCCTCTCCAACACGCCCCCTCACGTGCAACCTAACTCTAGGTCTGCACGTGAAATTAATTAATCCAATTTCCACATTAGAAATTGGTAGAGTTAGGTTGCACGTGAAATTAATTAATCCAATTTCCACATTAGAAATTGGTAATTTCAATGGCAATACAGGGAACCCCAATTTGGGTTCATGATACGTGCCTACGTGGAGACGCAATTGGAGAAGGACCCGCTCTGATACCATGTTAAACAGCGACAAGCGTGGCCTGTGGCCCACCATTGTACCGATACTGTCCCAACTTAACCACCCGTTAGGTGTTGGGTTTTAATCACAAAAGGCCTCGGTACAATTGGGTGAGATCCACCCACTTATAAGTTATATTTCATTTGTCACTTTTCCAATGTGGGATCTTTCCTCTCCAACAACAACAGGAAAACTATTAAAGCTATTGTATGTTATTGCTTCAGACAACAGTTTTTTCTTTCTTTTTTCTTTATGTTCGTTTGTTAGACAATGGTTTGCGATTGGTATTGAATTGTCTGAGATAGAAAAGAAGATATACACAATTGAACAACATATCCTTGATTCCAAAAACCATTTCATTCCAATATTCATCCCAACATTTACACAGGAATTAACCTTGTCCAAGCGCCTATATCTTTTTCATTAGCTTAACAAGCTTTCAAGTTTCATGAGCTTTACATGATAATAAAAAAGAATACAATTTGCTCGATCTCTCAAGATATAGTTGTAAGCAAAATCACTGCAAGCTTGAAGCCTATTCCTTTGGTGTTGTACCACTAAGATAGTTGTAAGCAAAATCACTGCAAGGAAAGAAAAGTAGATGCAATTAATAAATTGTCAAGGTATTGAGAGCATCATGATCAAATACTAAAGCTCTTATAAAAAGTAGATTGACACAAGTCAATCAAATAGTTTACGTGCACTCATGACTGATAAATTGGAAAACCCGGAATTGTTATAAACTACTCAAAGAAAGACAGGAGCCATGACCAACATTTTTGTAGCAAGCATTTTAATAAGGACATGAAGTGAAGGTCTAGCTGTGTCTTTGAATGGGTCTCCCACTCTGCAAAACAAACAAGAGGATATCATTTTTGAGAATTCAGAGACTGGTAAATGATTGATAGAATATTAGATAAATCATAATGACGAAAACAATAAGAACTTGGTCAAATCTACTGCCACAGTACCACTAGACATCTCCAAATTAACAGAAAAAGGAGGACAGCAGGACTTACATGTCTCCTGTAATTGCAGCCTTATGACAATCACTTCCTTTGCCTCCGGATAGTATCCAAATATCCGGAACGCAATACCTGCAAGGGATTCAAGCAATAATTATTCCTTCATGATCTAATTAATATGGAAGCAACAACAAACTTATCTCCACTCCATGCCCAAATTTATAAAAACATAATTGACCCACCAACTGCTATTGTTGAAGCTGATGATAAATGTACAGGGACCAAATATTCAAAATCAGATCGATCATTTGTCTCTCTCTAGTCGTTTCTATAACAGTTAACAAAATGAAAGAAAACACCTATAGGCATTACAGGATTTCCCAATCTATCTAAAGTTCTAAACTATACCTAATAACAAATATACTCGACAAGTTACAGTTCAAGTGTGTGGCAAATGAATTAAACCCTTGAGCTCTATTTGCTAACACAGCTAAGTTAAATCAGGCAAAGAGAAAAATTAAGTGTCATAGCTAGTAATATTTACCTATCTTTTGATGCAGTGATAACCACCGGTAGAAGTTTGGAACAAGTAATTTCTGATCCCATAGCAGGGGCAAGTAGGGAATTGCATGTAGAATGGTCATCCGATACAAATAGTGAGGGTTGTTAATCATTTCCAAAACCTGTCAACAGATTGCCAGATTTAAACAAGAGTAACAAATGACTCAGCCTAAAGGTACCTACTAGACCTTAGTGCTATAAAACTACAAACCTAGTCATAGATACATTTTAGTCCAATCTAAAATAAGAAAAGAATAGAAACCTGTGGGACTATATGCTGCATGGCCCAATCAGGACCAAATTCTTCTGCAAGGCGCTTCACATTATTAGCAGCTGCATCACGTATTGAGTAAACCTACCATCAACAACAATTTTGTCAGTAAATTTCAAAAAAGAGGTTTCCCAGCCTATACTGCATGACAGATTACTGCCATTTCAAAATTTTAAAACCAGAGGAAGTTGTTAACCACCAGATAAGATTCCCATGTTTTTACTTCTAGACAAGTAAAAGTAAATATAAGGTAACAAAATTCTTTCTGATGATGAAATAGAAAGAACAAAAAGCAGAAGCATCAAGTTCTTTTTCTTCTTCTTCTTGGCTTTCTGAAAGCAATAAGCATGAGATGTCAAAAAATTATTTATCAATCTCAAAGGCTGCACAAACCTTATCATTTAACCACTGCATGCAAAGAGAACCAAGCTTATCATCGAAAAACCCCACACCCAACTGACTTGCCAATAAAGGGATATATTCTATTATCGCAAGCCGAACCCTCCAATGTCTATCCTCTGCCAGTTCCACAATTGCTGGCAGTAGAGACTGGGACAGCAGATCAATTCCAATTCCCTGCACCAGGTAAATTACCAAGAACGGCTCAAATTCAATGGGAAAACATAAACCAATATCCTTAAGACAATAGTCTGTTGAATAATTTAACAGTGGTTGCGGGCAAAACCATACCTGGTTGACTTGATCAAGCTTGCTAATAATGTTCAGCCGGACATCTGGAAACTCATCTTTGAGAAGAGAAAGGAAAATAGGCAGCAGTTGCTCTATGGTTGCATCCTGCAACCACCAACAGAAAATGAATTAATATAAGGATCAGGAGAGCATGGTTAGTTTTATGAATTATATAGAAAAGTCAACAGAAGATTCTTGCCTTTCCTAAAACTGGTGCCATTCCCATTATCACTGAAGCCAATGCAGAGCGAACGTGCTGGGATGAATCTGTTGACAATTCCTATAGCAAGCAAACTTTATAAGTTATAAAGCTAAAGTCACACATCAGAACTGCATCAAGACTAATCAAACAAACTATTTAAAACAAAATATAAGTTAAGATGTGTACCTTAACAAATGGTAGGATTTGCTGAACGGCAAGTTCTGGGTCCAAAATTCGGTAAAACTTGGTTATTTTTCCTGCAGCAGCAATCCGCACCTCAGCCTCATTATCGCGAAGAAGTCGAACATAGGCAGGCACCAGGTCTGACCTAAAGAATGTCAACATCACAACAACCATCAATTAGAAGTCAACTGGCAAGTTCTCAAACTATTACTAAGATGGTGACTCAAATCACAAATATAAATATCAAGAAAACTATTATCTCATGGTCCAACTTGAAACTATATAGCCAAAAGAAAACTAGTCGTGCACAGTATAGTAATAAGTCATACAAATGAAAAAATAAGCAGGGATAGATACAGAGATAAGATAGTATATTGGCAGTGGGATACCTTGTATATGAGACTGTAATTCACTTGCTATAACAGTTAACAAAATGAAAGAAAACACCTATAGGCATTACAGGATTTCCCAATCTATCTAAATTATACCTAATAACAAATATACTCGACAAGTTACAGTTCAAGTGTGTGGCAAATGAATTAAACCCTTGAGCTCTATTTGCTAACACAGCAGCCAAATTACGAAAGCTAGTGTGCTATGAGCCAATGTGTATGTACCTTTTTACGGCCAGCAGCGAGCAGATCGGTACGGCTCTTGTCCTTGTCCATCCGATCCACTCCGTTCTTGCTCCCCACTGTGACTCCCCAGAATCACCGCGGCCACGTCTCAATCACCATTAAACTCCGCTTTCTCCACCTTCAACACAAACACCATTACATTTGCATAAACACTCGACTTGTTCATTCATAAAAATGCACAGAAATAGCAGACAACCATAACTTAAGCTGAGCTTCGTGCTCAAAATCACAACAAATTAGGTTTCAATTCGATTGGAACGTAGCATCAATATGAAATCTGATTCAGAAGATCTAGAACCTGATTCGCAAACTGAATTAAGGAGAAAGTTGTACCTGGATTTAGCACCAGCTCGATCTCGTGGTTTTGGTGCGAATTGCTTAATTCTAGTCTCTTAGGCCCTTCTCTCTTTCTCTTCTCTCTTGTCTCTGGTTGGAACTGTGGGGACGTGTGGTTGCTTCCCTTGGATCCAACGCAACCTTCGTTTTCCCTTGGTCCGATGATCTCAATCGATGGAGGGGTGGCTGGGGTTTTATTCTTCATCGCTTGGGCTATCTTTTGGTGGTGGAGGTGTCAAAAGTCGACGACCGGAAGTCGAGCTTTCCGGCGTGACAGAGAGAAGGTGAGACGAAGAGAGAGAGCAGAGAGAAAGAGGCATGTGTGGCTAAAAGAGGAAGAAGGAGAAAATGAGAAAGGCTAGGTGAGAGTGAGAGTGAGAGAGAGTGATTTTCAGCTGGAGGCGGACTGGGTGTTTTGCTCGATGGAATGGAGAGGGAACGAGTTGAAAGAGTATAAGTGTTAAAAGTATAAGTCAAACCCTAACTAAAGTCAGCTATTCATTGTATCAAAAAAAAAAAATCTAAAACTCAGACGACATCAAATAAAATGCATTGTCTGAAACTCATGTAACAACAGACAAATTAAAAACCATTGTCTGAACAACTTAAATCAAACAACAACTTTCAGTAGCCATTGACTTACAAGATATCAGACAACAGACACCTAATAACAGTTGTGTGACTGAAAATAATCAGACAACAGCAAAAATCAACCATTGTATAAATGAACCTTGGACAACATCACATAATAACTGTTGTCTGAATTAATTCATTCAGACAACATCAAAAAAATAAACCATTGTCTGAAATAATATTGCACAAGAGCCAAGAAAAAACTATTGTCTAATTCGAAAACTCAGACGACACAATATTTCTTGCTGTCGTCTGATTAAATCAGACGACAGTTAAAATGTTTGCTGTCGTCTGATATGTGTTGTCTGATTTCGAAATTGGTGTAGTGTGGTCATGGCTTCGAGTGTAATGAGTAGCAATGAGCTTTGATTGCACTTGAGCTCGAATGTAGTGACAATCAACCTCGATGTGCTTGGTTCGTTCATGAAAAATTGGATTAACAGCAATGTGCATTGCAGCTTGATTGTCACAGAAAAGAGACATTGGTTGACTACTAGGATATCCTAGATCAGAGAGGAGGCTTTTCAACCAAATAAGCTCACAAGCGGTGGAAGCCATAGCTCGGTATTCAGCCTCTGCACTAGAATGAGCAACCACAGTTTGCTTCTTGCTCTTCCAAGTAACCAGATTACCACCAACAAATGTACAGAAGCCAGTAGTGGATTTTCGATCAAGGGAGTTCCCTGCCCAATCAGCATCAGTGTATCCCATTATGTGAGTGTTGCCATTGTTTTTCATCAAAACTCCTCTTCCAACAGAACTTTAGAGATAACGAAGGATTCACTTCACAATGTGGAGATGAGCCAAAGTTGGAGCATGCATGAATTGGCTGACAATGCTTACAGCATAGGAAATGTCAGGTCGAGTGATTGTGAGATAAATAAGCTTACCAACTAACCTTTAATAGGCAGTTAGATTTAAGAAAGGCTCACTCGATACATTAAGATCCAGCTTGCTGTCAAGATGAGTGCAAGCTATTTGCAGTCCTCCATATCTGCATCTTGCACAGATCAAGTATGTACTTTAACTAATTGAGAAAGAGACCTTTATGAGAAGTAGCCATTTCTATGCCAAGAAAATACTTAAGAATTCCCAAATCTTTAATAGCAAACTTTTTCCTAAGAGAGTGCTTGAGAGACTGAATCTCTTCAATATTGTCACCTGTTACTATCAAATCATCAATATAGATAAGCACCACAAGTTTACTGGTTGAACCAATCTGAACAAACAAAGAAGAATTTGCATGGCTTCTGTGAAAACCAACTTCTTCAAGTACTGAACTAAGCTTGGCATACCAAGCACGAGGAGATTGCTTTAAACCATAAATGGACTTGTGCAGTTTGCATACCATCTCAGGATCATGAGATTGAGGATGACCAGGAGGTAACTTCATATAGACCTCCTCTTCAAGATCACCATGTAAGAAGGCGTTTTTCACATCCATCTGGTAAAGTGGCCAAGAATGATTTACTGCAACTGATAACAAAACTCTCACTGTACTCATTTTAGCAACAGGAGCAAAAGTCTCCTTGTAGTCTACTCCATATGTTTGATTAAAGCCACGAGCTACTAAACGAGCTTTATGTCTCTCCACAGAACCATCAGAATGAAGCTTCATTTTGTAAACCCAACGACTGCCTACTACATTCTTTCCTTTAGGAATTCGAACAACACTCCATGTATGATTGTCATGGAGAGCTTGAAGTTCACCTGCCATAGCTTTCTTCCATACATCAATATGATTAGCTTCCTCAAAGCTTTGAGGTTCATGAGTACTATCAAGAACATTTAGAAAAGCAGAATGAGCAGAGGAGAACTTTTTATAGGATATGAACTATGTCATTGGATACTTTCCATTGTAAGTTTTATAGTCACTCAGCTTGGATGGAGGACCTCGTTCTAGTGGAGGATTCCTCCGAAAAACAACTGCAGGTGGTGATACCAGAGGGTTTCTACGAAGAACAACTGCAGGTGAAGATGGAGACTCAACAACAGGTTGCATATCAGTTTCTATATCAGAGACTACTGCTGGAACTTCTTGCATACCAGTTTCTGTATCAGTGATTACTGCTGGAACTTCTTGAACTGAAGTGTTAGGATTGAAATACGAACTGCAATCCTCATCAACAGGAAGGTTAGG
The DNA here is from genome assembly GCF_002994745.2 of Rosa chinensis. Taxonomy (NCBI): domain Eukaryota; kingdom Viridiplantae; phylum Streptophyta; class Magnoliopsida; order Rosales; family Rosaceae; genus Rosa; species Rosa chinensis. Next base: position 17,616,041 of record NC_037088.1, on the reverse strand, counting down.
AACTGGGAACGAATCAGATAGACACTCCCCCTGACCAGAATTACATGATTGTCTTGTGAAATAGGGAGTAACTTCATCAAATCTCACATCCCTGGAGACAATGAGTTTCCTAGTAGCATAGTTATAGCATTTATAACCTTTTTGAGTAGATGAATATCCTAGAAAAACACACTTATCAGCTCTAAGATCAAGTTTATCACATTGATGAGCTTGGATATGAACAAAACATGTGCAGCCAAAGACTTTCAGGTGAGACAGATCAATCTTTCTACCTTTCAATACTTCAAGAGGAGATTTGAAACCAAGTACTTTACTAGGAAGTCTGTTGATGAGATATGTGGCAGTAAGACCAAAAATTTTTTGGAACATTCATTTGAAGCAGAAGCGATTTAGTTTTTTCAAGAAGGTCTCGATTTTTTCTCTCGGCAATCCCATTCTGTTGAGGAGTAACAACACAGCTAGTTTGATGCACAATGCCTTGTGTGCTCAAGTAATGTGACATGTTATTGGACATATACTCAGAGCCATTATCGGATCTGAACACATGAATGGATGAAGAAAATTGAGTGATGACAAGTTTATGAAAATCCTTAAAAACATTCACAACTTCACTTTTGAATTTCAATAGGTACAACCAAGTAATCCTCGTAAAATCATCTACAAAGGTTACAAAATACTTAAATCCATCATAGGATTCAAGAATTGGACTCCAAATATCTGAATGAACGATTTCAAAAGGATAACTAGCTCTAGAAAGAGAATGGGTAAAAGGCAGCCTAGAAGATTTCGACAGATGATAGACATCACATTGATTGTTTGCTTTGCACATATTTGGAAACAAAAAAGACAACACTTTCTCTGAAGGATGAGCCAAGCGTTGATGCCATAGATGATGATCTTGTGCTGATCTTGAACTGACTTGGAAAACCTTGGAATCAAAAGAATTCTTGGACAAATAATAAAGACCATTCAAAAAGAAACCTTCACCAATCGTCTTCTTGGTGATGAGATCCTGAAATATGACATTATAAGGAGAGAAGATGACAAGACATCTCAATGTGTTTATAATTCTTCCAACAGATAGAAGTTGAAAAGGAAAAGAGGGAACATAGAGAGCAATAGACTCAATAAGATTAGAGAGTAATTTGATTTTTCCTTTTCCTAAAATTGAGGCACCTTTGCCATTTGCTACAGACACTTTAGAAGGAATAGACATTTTTTCAAACTCATGCAAATTTGAAAGTTTATTTGTCATGTGATCTGTAGCCCATGAGTCTATTATCCAATAATCATCCATAGCACACACATTGAGAGTAGTAGAGAAGGATTTTAGAGTACCTGGAGCTTCTTCATGTGGAACACAATCAGTCTCTACAAGGAAGCCAGCAAATTTTCCAAGGAGTGCAATGTGGCCTTCAATCCCAGGCATGGCAGTTTCTTCACCTCCACCATGCATCTGCTTCTTGCTGAGATAGGCAGCAAATTCATTGATTAAAGTAGTAGGATAAGGGGTGAAATTCAGCATACCCTCAGAAGGAGTAGACGTAGTTGCTGCCAAGGTTTGCTTTTGGTGGATTCCAGCTCTTTTGAGAACCTTTTTCTTCCTTCAGAAACTTTGGCTTCTGTTCAGGATAGAGAACCCAACATCTATCCCTGACATGTCCAATACCCTCACAGTAGCTGCATTTCAAGTCAGGTCTCTTGCCTTTGTACACCTTAGCTTCAACTTGCTTGTGATTGGCAACATAAGCTCTAGTTTCAGATGCACTTATCTTAGTTTCCATTTTCGTCACCTTCTTTCGAACTTCTTCTCTTTGAATAGTAGCACACACATTGTTGAAAGTGGGTAGCTCAGTATTCATAAGAATATGACTTCTCAAATCTTCATATTCTGAGCTTAAGCTTGCAAGGAGTTGAAAAATCTTGTCCTCCTCAGCACTTTTTAACAAAACAATAGCCTCGGTGGTATGAGGTCTATAAACATCTAGCTCATTCCACATAGTTGTAAGGCTACCAAGATGTTGAACAAAAGGCTTACCTTCTTGTTGGAGATCAGCAATATCTCGTTTGAGTTGAAAAACCCGAGCAGCATTGTTCTGATTTCCATACATCTCTTTAACATGATTCCAGAGATGCATAGATGACTCAGAAAAACTGAAAATTTCTGCTATTCTGCTCTCCATAGAGTTGAGCAGCCAAGACATAACCAATTGATCCTTGCACAACCAAGAATCATATGTAGAGGAGTCAGCTTTAGGCTTCTGCACAACTCCATTGACATAGCCAAGCTTAGACCTTCCTCCAAGAGCAAGTGTAACAGCTCTAGCCCAAGAGCGGGTAGCGCGTGAGTTGCCAACATTTTGAGGAGCAAGTTGTGAGATTTTCTGTTACGTAAACACGTGGCTTTATAATTGCGGTAATAAAAAAGAAAAGGCAAACATGAAAATATTCTCCTTTTTAATAATTGTGGTGAGGTAGCAAGTCATATCAATTATTTTAGTGAGTCAGTAACACACGTACCAAGTTATTAATAAGCTTATCTTTGTGCATCTTTCATATCCCAAGCCTAACTAGTTGATTAGTTTCAAGTTGACTTGGTTTTTTTATTTCATATCGTATATTCTTGTATGTGTACACAGCTAGTATTTATCTCATTTTCTTTAGTCCGAGGGAAGAGGGAGGGCTGTTGTTCCTTTTAGTTTTTTTTTTTTTTTCTTCCTCCTTTGGCAAAGAGGTGGTTGTTTCCTTTATTGAGTAGAAGATGATGAACTTCAATCGCGATATGGAATGTAATAAATGGGGTTAAGTATGTCTATGTTACATTTATACATACGAGTCCATATAAAAAATGTTTAAGTGTTCAAATCGATCATTTTAAGAATTTTCCATACTAATATAGAAAGTGACCGCTTGCGGGTACCAGAAGCAACACGGGCCTGCACCTCAACGGTCAAGATCTGATTTTCTTGTTTATAATAACACAGCGTGTCAAGTACTACAAGAAAGCAAGATTAAGCGGATTCTCAACTAATGTGGAAAGTGACAAAAATGAGCTCCACCCAATATAGAAGATGATGAACTTCAATCGCAATATGGAATGTGATAAATGGCTCAACTCTATGGAGAGCAGAATAGCAGAAATTTTCAGTTTTTCTGAGTCATCTATGCATCTCTGGAATCATGTTAAAGAGATGTATGGAAATCAGAAAAATTAGGACTTCATCTTGAGCAGGGACATGTGCCGGTCAATTAATTAGGCCTTCTCTATTAGTATAAAATAGAAATTTCTCCATCTTGTAAACATACGAGTAATAGCAAAAATCACAATGATATGCTCTTGGAGGAAGGTCTAAGCTTGGCTATGTCAATGGAGTTGTGCAGAAGCCTAAAGCTGACTCCTCTACATATGATTCTTGGCTGTGCAAGGATCAATTGGTTATGTCTTGGCTGCTCAACCCTATGGAGAGCAGAATAGTAGAAATTTTCAGTTTTTCTGAGTCATCTATGCATCTCTGGAATCATGTTAGCTAAGACGTTGGTTTGGATTAAACTCCACATCTGAAGAATTTGCAAGACGTTCATCATCTTTAGAACAAGATTTCCTAGCCATCTTAAGCTGGTAAACTCAGGAACTACACAAGAAAGAAAAACAGACTCAGGCCTTGGAGACCTGCTCTGATACCATGAAGAAAACAAGCAAGAGATTTGTGGAAATTTTCTTGTTGTATATTTCTTCATTGAAATGAACAGATTACAAGATACAATATATACACAAAGAGTAAGCCAGTTGCTTTTTAACCTCAACTCTACCAACCACTACACCAAAAATTTTATCAGACAACGGTAGAAAACCGTTGTAGGATTTGGAGACCCACCGTTGTAGAGTGAGCCGTTGTCTGATGAAAAATCAGACAACGGTGGAACACAGTTGTGTGAGAAACACACAGACAACAGGTATGTGTTATAACTATTGTGTGATAGCTCGGCAGATGCCAAGCGCAGCTGCGTAGCAGTTGAGGCGCTGTCTTCAGACAACAGTGCCAGTTTTAAGTTGTTGTATGTTAAGCGTGTCAGACAACATATTTTTATTTTGTCTGTTGTCTGATTGATCTTCAAACTTCAGTTCTTAGACTATATCTGTTGTGTGATTAACTTTAGGACAACAGAGTTCAATTAATTCTGTTGTGTGATTAACTTTTAAGACAACATCGTTCAATTAATTCTGTTGTCTGAGTATAAATTAGAAGACACTGATTTGTTAAAAACCGATGTGTGATATGATTGATTACAATGTGTTTTTGTCCTATTTTTGTTACCTGATCATTGTGTGATCAGATTTAGGCAAAATTAATGCTCCATTATTACCTAAATAATGGTACGTCTAGATCATTGATCAATTGGAAAGAAAACACATTGCAAATGCTCAAATGAGTAATCAAACCTATTTCATATAACTCTTAATGTTAAAAGCATTTCCCAAAAGCTGATACAACTACGTAAAACATGCCACATATAGAGTTTGTGCAGGAACTTGGTTTCAATAGCCAACATATTGATACAAACTCTTGTCTTCCCACTATTCCAGGAACTTAGTCTGTGCAGCCATGGTGTCAAACCTTTAAAGTTGAAGCGAGTGGTTTGCAATTTCTGTCCAAATGTCCAACCAAAGACACCTCAGCCAAAAAAGCCAGTAGAACCTATATACAAACAAATAAGCTTCAGAAAGTTGAAATTCCTTTCTATCCATCAGAACACAACCTTCTGCATGCCAACCAAAAGTGCATATATCCAATTGTTATGCTTATGATTTAAATATTGAAAGTTGCAAGTCAAGTTGTCCAAATAGAAGTCATATACATCTCTGAGCTGTATATTAGTCATTTGCTACACTCTTAATATGATTTGATTGATACATGCTAATATATACCAACCAATGTTACTTACAAACTTCGAATCGATATAGTGATCATTTATGTATGAAACAAAAGTGAAATGCATGAGTACTTTAAAAGCAATTAGCCAAAGTCACCACTAGTAATATAAATGTACATACAAGCAAATGCTCTTCTTAAAAATCATATAGAGCTATCACTGAAACTCCTGACTTTAAAAAATATGAAAAGTAGAATCATAAAATCTGACCTTGTTGAAGAGGTTCCCCAAGAAAGCATTTTCAGCATTGAATTATTTCAAGGCTGCACAAGAATGGGATAGGGACCTAAAAAAGCCAAATAGCATTTTTTAAGGCTGTGTTGGTTCCCAATCAAATCAATGATCATGTTCAAAAGAAAGAAACAAATTGATCCAGAGAAAGAAACATAGAGGTTACCAGTTCTTAACAACTTTCTGTGTTCCAGAATTGCAAATGACAGCTACATCTACGATTTGGTAAGTTGAAAACTCAACTCTAATTTCAGGCCTCTCCAAGTTGAAAAACCAACAAATCAGTATCTTTTTCTTGTGAAATTAATATATACAGAAACATGTTATAGAATTTTGGAAGCAGAAACACTAGACTCTAATCTGGAAAGTGAATCCCTACATCTATTTTTGCAATTTCAGACTAGGCAATCAATAGTTTGATGGTCATGGAGCCTTTGGTTATAATGCTACTTCACAAAATCATAGAGATAATTCACATCAGAGGCTCCCAATGTCTATTTTTCCATATTGATAAAAGACAACCAGTAATTCCATAAGTCAGGAAGCCTTAGTAATAGTGCAATATGCAAACCCAATACCCGGTTCATGGTGAATGAGGTACATAAATATTAAGCTCAAAGAAAAATCATCAGGAAATATCATAGTAGGAGTTGAATTGATATTCCTTATCTGGGTGCTGGATTCTCTTCTATATCATAGGCCTCAACTTCTTTAATTAAGTCCACCTTTTTTGATTAGCCCCATTCATTTTCTATCGCACACCAGCTAGTAAACAACTCTATTTTTTTTTTTTAGGAAAAAAAATGATGAGAATGACCTACCTGCTGCCCAAAGCCAAAACTTGAGTGGGTATATTTAGATGGGAACACAAATGTCATTCCTGTAATTGCTATACATGGAATCAATTGAAAAATCATGTACAATCTGATATCATTGCATGCTCTGCAACCAACTAGTAAGAACCATAGTTAGCAAAGAGATTTCATGCTACCTACAAAATACAAGTCCAGCAAAGAACACAGAGGAGAAGATACAAATTTAAAGTGCAAAACTGACTTTCATAGGCAGTACTAAGAGGTGCAATGAAGAGGAGTGCAAATAGGCAACTGAAGCCAATTCTCTCTCCCACCCTCTCCACTATAAAACTAGAGAAAAGCGAGGAGAATGCGACCATCATCTGCAATCCAGAATTTACTTCAATAGTTGAACCAAACATAGAGAAACCAAAAAAGGTGGGAAATAGACCTGCTTGAGTTCCAGAAAAGTCAATCCAATAATGAAAAAAAAAATCCCAGCACAATATACACCCAGATAAAATGAAGAACTACCATTGTATTTCAGTGGAAAAGGACCTTTGAAATGAAACTCATATGTATTAAACAACTTTCCAGAAAGCAATAATCACTTCATTTCTATTCTAGCCTTGTAAGTTAAGGATAAACTTCACATTAGTCAAACAGAAAACAAGAGTGAAAAAGCTAATTAATATATAATTCAACATTCTGAACCTTATTACTACTAAATGTACTTGGGAACTGTAAAACTGATAATCATACAAAGACATAATATGTATACGATTGTAACTATACATGCAGGAAACTACCGTATGTCTGGAAGCATAGCTGTGACATATCCTCAGAGAGAAAACATAAACTTGAAAGCACAAAGTAAGAGTTGAAATTTTATGAATGTTACCTCAAGCAATGCACAGAGAACCGGGTACCACAGATTAGAAGGCTGTAAGAAACATAAGGAAGCAACAAAGTCTTCGGAAACATAGGTTCCACCAGCATCCGTATACGTGCATTCACAAGAAATAGACTTCCGAAAGCTGACAGACTCTTTCTCACTGCATCCACTTGTAACCAAAGCAATCAATTTCCAAAGAACCGAAAGAAGAAATTGGGTATTCTCCATTACTAAACTTGAGTCCACCATGCTCAAAGATACACAACATCTTAAAAGTAGGGTTAGTTCATCAACATCGACCGCCATATCTTTGTCAGAGTCAGTGTGCTTGTGAGCTCTATTTGCAGAGGCATAAGATAAAGCAGAGAATAGGAATTTAAGCCGCTTATCTAGCTCTTTGAACAAACAATGAATGAGACATTGTAGATGTTCCAATTTCAGTTCATTGCCAAAATAATTACAACTGCCTTCAGCGTTAGACCAATCAGTTGGTTCCTGTAAAGATAGTGGAACCACTAATGCGTATTTTCTTTTCAAAATCGGCACCTTTAGACCCTAAAGGTAACACAATCAAATTAAAATTACAAGTAGAACAACTTAATGAAAGCCTACTTTTAATGCATACAAAGATAGTAACTCACAAAGTAGAACAGCTTCAATAGAGCGAAATATCAATGTTCTGCAGTTCCCATATGACATTGTTTATAAGATTAATAGAAGTTCAGTAACTATCAAGTGTCAAAACTACCTTGGACAGTACTCGGCTGCCAACTTCTCCACTTTCAGTTTCAAATATATCCATTTCCTGCACCAGTTTGCTTGCCATCCTACACATACATAAAACCCATTTCAATAACAGAAACTTCATATCAAATAAGGGTTCTCTACATGTCCCATATAAATCAAACTAACCAGAATCACTTAACCATTCTGATTCCACACAGAATTACAATGAAGAACATCATTTCTAATCACAAATGAAAAACCCAAAACTAAATTGAAAAATCCATTAAGACCCAGAAATGTACCAAACGATGACGAACGACTGCTGGAGCTGTTGAGCCTCGGCGACAACCCGATCAAACTGGGCCTCACTGCAGAAGGGCGCGACCTCCACTGAAACCAGAGAATCATCGAGCTCTCGTAACAATCCTTCTAGGCTCAAAGCCCTGATTGCCGTAATTGGCCCCCAGCTTCTTAACGCTGTTAATGAACCCCATCCACGCTGCCAATTAGGGGTCGTTTCCTGGCCGCCGCCGCCACCCTCCGACCATTACAGGACAGAGGATTTGCCAATATCCACCTCTCTCTTCCATCAAACGAAACTCAAAACACTTCCAAACTTCAATTCAACTCTTCACGCTAAGAAAAGATTAGGGCTTTAGGTGATTCGAGCGACGGGAGGAGCTCTCTCTCTCTCTTTTGGTCTGAACTCGTCGTAATGACTTGACGAAGAAGAAGGTGGTGCAAAAGGCGATAGATAGGACAGCCAGTTATAACCTTGACGCCGTTGGGCGAGAGTTTGGAGTCAAACGATGGCCCGGTAACGATGAGGGAGTGGTTCGAAACTAAAGGAAACTGGGACAAAGGGGAAATTAGGGTTTGGAGATGGGAATGGAGGTAATCTTTGATTGGATTTATGTGAATTGAAATGACAATGAAAGCTAAAAAGGGAAGACGAAGACGTCTGGATTTTTGGTAATTGGAGATTTCAAACTGATACAATTGGGGAAAGGCTGTTTGAGGAAATGGGTATGAACCTTTGAGGAGATGGCTCAAAGAAAAGAGCGAAAGACTCTATTTAACAAAACGATTCTTAATTTGAGCACAATGGCTCTGATACCAAATGTAAGTAAAAATTTAGTTGTGATCAAATATAAGAATACATTCTCAGTACAAACAATACTTTAGGCATGCTTTGATGAAAACATATCTATAAGACAAGTGATCTAACCTTGATGCGACATTGTGAATCTTCTCCTCTGATCAATCCTTGATACTAAACTCATTGATGGGGCTGAGTTGATTAATAGCTTGTGATTGATAGAGCAGGGACCCTATGTCTGTATATATAGGAATCGAACTTAGCTCCTACCATAAAGGATACTAAGTCCTAAACCATATACCAAAAGTAAACTTAAGTCATGTACAATATGGATTTAATCTTAAGATAGATCTCCATAACCTTATACAATATTGATTCATATTGTTAGAGGTCATAAGGATTAGAGACATCATTCACTTGTCAATTACTTATTCTGCTAGTAGCAAATTAACTTAAATCATGACATGTCCATATGTAATTTCTTACATTCTCCCACTTGGACTGTCATAATCTAAACAACAAGAATGCTTTGTAAATTAGATGTAGTAATCAATGAAGTGTGCACAAAATACAAGTGAAAAAAAAAATCCCAGAATCTATTTCAACTAACTCAAGTCATAATTAACTACAGAAGACTGAAGAAAATCATATGTATATAGAACATAAAGCACTCTCCAATCACGATGCAGCAACTATAACTCACAGTAGTTATACTCTGTACATGAAAATGGAATACTCAATAAATGAATCAAACTAAAGTGAGTTCCATGGTCCAACTTAAGAATTCTGCTGATGTATCAGAATCAATATAGTTGCCTCTCTCGAAGCTTATACCAAGATTGTATAAACCTGCTATTAACTTAATATACTCGAGTTAAATAAAAAGTAGATAAATAGCAGCAGATGAAGACAATTCTTGTATGTAAAATGTATTATGCAATTAGAACTTTTGAATGTTAATGTGTTTATCAATGATTTGATAATAAATCAAGTTAACTGAAGAGAAAAGACAGCTTAGTATGAAACATCTCAGCTCCCACTAAGTTAACCCTTTTCGACTCAATGATGATCCAAAGAAGTGCGGTGACTCAAGTTATAACCTGTCTTGTGAGAACAATCTCACTGTAGTACACTTGAATTTAGGAAGATACTATGTGCTTGCTATCAATTATGGAAACTACACAATCCGAGTTGTGGATGCAAATGTTAGTAAGGATAACTGCTCTTCACTCCCTCGTTATTCCCCCATGGCCAGATATGGGGACTATAGTCCATACAACCATCATATAAAGAAAGGTTCCAGTAGCTGGAACTATCATAGAATTCAACTGGCATCAAAGCTTATAATTTTCATGACCTGTGAAACTCGGCCGGTGAATTCATCTCTCTATATGGATACTGCTCCTTGCATTAATGCAACGAGTGGGCATTCTTTTGTTAACACTAGAAGATTAAATGCCTCAGATTTGCTGGATTCATGCCCTATACAGCTGATGGTTTTGACATCATGGAACGGTACAAAGGACGTGAACAGGTCCTACATAGACATCCACAATGAGCTGCTGCTAGCTGTATGGTTTTGAACTTTCATGGTTGCAGAGCCAGCATACATCTGGTCCCCCTTGGGATTGCTATGTCGACACTGATACCAACAAAGTTAATTGTGGTAAGGAACAACAAAGATTCTGTTCTTCAAGCTTTACCACAATTATTTATTTTCAGTTTACTTTTTCTCATTTACAAGATTTTTTCGTGATGCGGCTGAGCTCAGGTATGGTATCTTGGACTGTCTAAGAGGTAAGGACTATATCAATCCAGCTTATTGTTTTCACACCAACTTATAATCAACTCTTAGTATAACTGTCCTCTCTCTATTTTGCAGATATATCTATAATATCTATAATGGCAGGTGTGTATTATCCTTAATTTATTTTTCTAAAAGTAACCTTGATTATATTAATTTGAGAAAACTTCATTCTTTCAAAGAGAAGTCATAAACGGTTGAATAATTGATCTCTAGTGTAATTCTAGCAAGGGACTAAATTATTTTCCTCTACAGTGCGTTCGTGGATTGTGGCAAAACCTGTATTCGGAATTCCATGTGTGGTTGTGTTTTTAATCTTGAAGTTGAAAAGACGACATATATCAATGTACAGCGTCATTGAAGAATTCTTAGAGTCACAACAACCTCATGCCTATACGGTACTCCTACTCCAACATCAAGAAGATGACCAAAGGATTTAAGGATAAATTAGGGGAAGGAGGTTATGGCTCTGTGTACAAAGGAAAGCTTCGGAGCGGTCACCTTGTTGCTGTTAAGATGTTGGGAAATTCCAAAGCTAACGGGCAAGATTTTATGAATGAAGTTGCTACCATTGGAAGAATTCATCATGTCAATGTGGTGCGACTAATTGGCTATTGTGCTGACGGATCAAAGCGTGCTCTTGTATATGAGTACATGTCAAAAGGGTCTCTTGATAAACACATATTTCCCAAGGAAGGACTCATTTCCTTAAGTTGCAAGGAAGCATTTGAAATTTCACTAGGAGTGGCCCGTGGTATTGATTATCTGCATCAAGGATGTGATATGAAAATTTTGCATTTCAATATCAAGCCACACAACATTCTTCTTGACGAGAAGTTTGTTCCCAAGATTTCAGACTTCGGTCTGGCAAGATTATGCCCATCAGATGAAAGCAGTATAATTTTTACCGCAGTAAGAGGAACCTTTGGATACATAGCTCCAGAATTCTTTTACAAGAATATTGGAGGTGTGTCGAACAAAGCTGATATCTGTTGTAAATATTTGTGGATAATCATGTAAATAGATGATGAGTAATAGGTGTCTATCCCTATAGATTGGTGATTGATAGGTTGTAATTGTAGGAGTGATTGGATTGTAATTAAGCATTACCCTTTTATGCATACCATGTAGTCCTATATAAGGCTCCTCACGGTAAGATGAATAAGACACACAATCTGATTCTCTGTGTCCAAACTCTCTCTCTCTCTCTCATAAATTATTTTGTTTTACAACACGTTATCAGCACGAAGCTCTAACCAAAGCTCTAGCCAAGAAAAAAATCCCCCTGCTGCAGCCTGTTTGCATGCCCCGAAACCTCTTGATCGGAACCTCAGATCAAAATCTTTCCTTCATCAAAGTTGTTCATCTCTGCCTCTTCTATCTGCTCTCCAAATTTCAGCCTTATTGGAGTCGTTTTGAGACCTGTACACCATTCGAAGTGGGAGCTGTCCAGAAGAGGCGAATAGCTCTTAGATTGGCTGAGAAGACAACCTTCTCAGTTCTGCACACATAAGCTGAAGATTTATCCGTTCTTCATCAAGTAATGTTTTCCAAAATCTAATTTTATATTCATGCTTCTTGCTTATTGAGCCTATTGATTGAATATGAAAAATCACCATAATGCATGAACCCTAGCAAATCCTACATGATTTATTTACTTGGTATATGTATTTGTATATATTTGTTCATGTGTTTGGGATTGTTTGATTGGAAAAGAAAAGAGAAAAATTTATGGACTGCAACTATATATCTGTAGTACTTGGTCCAGTAGTACCAAATCAATATCAGTAACATCAATTCAACAAGAAAGAAAAAAAAAAATTATGCAGTTGCTGGGATTCGAACCCAGCTAAAATTGGTACCAACTCAATATGTTGTCCGCTGTACCACTATGGCAAGTTAGTGTGTGTCAACACTATTTAGTATTAATTCTGCCAGAAGCAGATTTGAGGCCAATTAATTGGTAATTGATCAACCCGTGATTTGATTTTGATTGATTTTATCCAAAGCAGATTACCATTGTAATTTATGCTCATTACCACAATCACTTCATTATCACATTGAGACAATTCTGAATTATTGCGTGAATTATGATAGAAGAATTATGGGCTTAAATTTTGGTTACACTAATTTGAATTATGCCATTATAATTCTTTATGCTAGAAGCATTATGGGCTAAATTATTACGTGATTATTACATAAACATTATGCCAGAAGCATTTGCCAAATTTATTACCTGTACGTAATGCTAGAAGCATTAATGGGATTTGAACCCATTTCCTTAGGTATATAACCGCTGCATTAATATATTTATGTTACGATTTAATAACATATATTTAATTTGGTTATGTTATAATTGTGAATATTAATAGAGGCTGAGTCAGAAGCTCAAATCAAGCCCAAAGTCATAGCAACAAATTCGAGCCAGAAGCTCAGACCCAAGTTGCAAGGCCAGAATAGAAGCTCACTAAATATTACCATGACAAAAGTTATGAATCTTCTCAAACTAGGCTCATCCAGTTGGATGCGATCTCTAGGAAAGGTTCAGATGAGGCCGTGTACTTAAGCGAGCTTCGCTCCACCTAAACCTCATCTTTCCTTACCTGGTCGTATTCAATTGGAGTTACTGAAAGGGTTGAGTAATAACTTTTCATTCTTTGGCAGACTAGCATGAGCCCAGCAGGCCCACTCTCCCTCTGCAGGACCTAGCAGCCCAGCAGGCCTCACATACTCTTTGACTAGCGCATGAAAGCCTAGGTCACGAGCCCGCAGACTAAGCTCGATAGGCTTCACTATCAAGCCCACTCCTTCTTTGGTCCAGCAGAATCAAAATAAAAGGAAAAATGATTTCATATTGTAAATAGATTCACCATATTTAATATGTGTAATTAATTGCCAGAAGCATTTATTCACATAATTGTGTGATAATTAATTTGTTATATTACTAGCATGCAATTAATATCGATCTCAATTGATTTGTGATTTTCATTTAGCTAATTTGTGAGATATTATTACAATTTGCTCTATTCAGTATCATTTTGTTACTTGCTAAATTTTCGCATTAGAATATATGTGTAGAAAATGCAGGTATCTGATGAACCAGTAGTTCATACATACATCGAACTTGTAGTTTCGATAATGCCATTTAAGAAACTTGAAGTTTCCTTCATAAATTCACCACACATGATAAAACCAGTAGATTTTACATGTCTAATCCGATTTTTCATACCATGTTATAGAACCTGAAGTTCTTATTACTTGCTTATGGATGATATTACCCAAAGCACTAATATTATTTGTTCATTTCCTGTACGAAATGTCAAATCTCAACATGTTTGACTTTGTTGCTTTGGAGGTCTCCAGAAGAAACTATCTAAAGTGAACTCAAGATGTGAAAATTCATCTGACTGCAAAAAAAGATGAGATCAACAATCAATGCTAACAATGTCATCATTGAGGCTTTTAATATGAGTGCCATAATTTTCAAAAAGGAAACATATGAAGTAAACACTCCAAGTTGAGTATCTGATGAAGAGGATATACAGACTCTTTGGGTCGCTCTGGAAGAACACTTTTACCATCAGATGACCATTTTCTTGCTTGAAGCAAGCCATGATTGGCAGAATGAAATTAGCCCATATGATCTTCTACCACTTGGCCAAAGCCCAAGAGGCCATGTAATCAGGCTCCACGTGGTAGGAACCATGATGCCATAACTCAGCAAGCCCGAGTTGAAAGGAACACTAGTCAGGCCTGTCGCCACCAGAATCAGCATGATCTTTGTTATCGATGTGGAGGAATTGACTGCTGGTCCCGCACCTGTTGTGTGATAGCCGAAGCAGTAGATGAGTATTACGCCGGTCGCGGAACTCGAAATACCAACTTTATTAAAGGGTCATTTTCAATTGATTCCACATGCGTGTTTATTAAGGAAACAAGTTCCTAGTTTGGTATTGTGGTGGTCTATGTCAATGACATGAATTTGATCGATACTCCTGAAGAGATCAAGGAAACCGCAAAACACCTGAAGTTGGAATTTGAGATGAAAGGCCTTGGGAGAACAAATTATTGTCTCGACCTGGAGCCCGAGCACAGTGCAGATGAAATTTTGGTCCATCAACCAAATTACATCCAGAAGATGTTAAGATGCTTTAATGAGGATAAAAGCAAGCACACCCATGGTCGTCTAAAGTCTAGAGAGAACCGTATCGTCCTGCAGATGATAACGAAGAGATATTGGTGCCAAAAGTCCCATATCTAAGTGCAATAGGCGCATTATTGTACTTGGCTTAATGCCCTAGACAGGACATCTCATTTGATGTGAACTTGTTAGCTAGATATAGCTTTGCGCCAACACGCTGCCACTGGAATGGCATAAAAGACATTTTTCGCTACCTTAGAGGTACAGCGGATATAGGCTTATTCTATCCCTATGCATCAAGGAATGGATCAAACCCCCTTGATCCTCAGAATGATGCTCGCCTTGTTGGATATGCTGATATAGACTATCTATCAGACTCGCACAAGGCATGTTCCCAGATTGGTTATGTCTTTACCATTGGGAATACTGCAATTTCTTGGAGGTCTACGAAATAGACAGTTGTTGCTACCTCTTAGAATCATGCTGAGATACTAGCTCTTCACGAAGCAGTATGTGAATGTACATGGCTAAAAGTCGTTACAAAGCGTGTTCAAAGCACATGTGGACTGCATTCCACCACTGATGAACCAACCATTATCTACGAGGATAATGCTGCTTACATAGAGCAGATAAAGATGAGTTTCATCAAAGGAGACAACACCAAACATATTGTATCGAAGTTCTCCTTCAATTAGCAACAACAGGAGCATCAGAAGATTGAAGTTAAGCATATTTGATTTGAAGACAATCGTGCAGACCTCTTTACCAAGTCACTACCAAAGTCTACATTCCAGAAGCATGTTCAAGGTATTGGTCTACGTAAACTATCTGAATTACCTAACATGTAATTTTCAGGGGGAGTATCTTGAAGCATACCCACTTGACCATCGTGTACTCTTTTTGTCCTTCGTCCAGGGTTATTTTGTCCCACTGGGTTTTGTTACCTGACAAGGTTTTAACGAGGCACATCTTTAGCATGGTCACCCCACTTATACTACATCCTGAAGATGCTTTGATTCGACATATACATGCATTTGCTCATCTTTTCCCTTCGACCACGGGTTTCTCCCACTGGGTTTACCGGGCAAGGTTTTGGTGTAGCAACTCTAATGCATCCCTCTCGTAGACATACTACCTACTTATGGTGTTGATAAGAAGACTTCACCTATCTCTAAAGCTGTGATACTGCTACTCCACACTCAAGCGCGTTGTGCTCTTTTTCTCCTTCGACCAAGGTTGTTTTTTTCCCACAGGGTTTTTATTACTTGGCAAGGTTTTTGACGAGGCAACTTAGAAGCGCTCAGCCTATGCAACACTATTGACATGGAATATCCAAGGGGGAGTGTTGTAAATATTTGTGGATAATCATGTAAATAGATGATGAGTAATAGGTGCCTATCCCTATAGATTGGTGATTGATAGGTTTTAATTGTAGGAGTGATTGGATTGTAATTAAGCATTACCCTTTTGTGCATACCATGTAGTCCTATATAAGGCTCCTCATGGTAAGATGAATAAGACACACAATCTGATTCTCTGTGTCCAAACTCTCTCTCTCTCTCTCATAAATTATTTTGTTTTACAACAATATCTATAGTTTTAGAATGTTGTTGATGGAAATTGCAGGGAAAAGAAGGAATTTAAATGCACTTGCAGCAAATACGAGACAAATTTACTTTCCTTCTTGGGTGTATGACCAGTTCAATGAAGAAAAGGAGGTGGAAATTGAAGATGCCACGGACAAGGAAAAGAAACTAGCAAAGAAAATGCTCATGGTAGCATGGTGGTGTATACAAATGAAGCCAAGTGACTGTCCTAATTCGATGAACAGAGCAGTAGAGATGCTTGAAGGAGAAGTTGAATTCATTCAAATGCCTCCAAAGCCTTTCCTATATCCACAAGACACGCCAGTAGTGGATGATGAAGATGATTCGGAAGCAACTTTGTCATCCTCACTGCCATTGAAAAATGAAGCTTAAGAGTCAATTAGTTCGATTCGAAATGAAGAAGAAGTGATGTGCGCTACTTAATATTTGTAGGGCAAACTACTGTTTAGTCCCTGAAGTATGGTTTCGTCCTCGTTTCAGTCCCTGCTTTTCTGATTTAATCCCAAAAGTCCCTGAACTCACAATTTTCAGTCCAACCGGTCCATCTCCTCCATTTCCTCCGATTGCTTGATGACGTGTCAGTCATTCCTTGCCAGCTCAGCGCCACGTAAGCTACGGATTGTGTAAAGTGACGATAATGCCCCTGCTTCAGTTTTTTCCAAAATTTCCTGTCTTCTTTCTTATCTTCTTTCTCCCCCTATCTGCACCTAACGCAGTCGGATTGATAACTAGGTTTACCAACAATAAACCTAACAAAAGGGTTCTGGAGTCTACTAGAGATAAAAGAGAAAATTCTCTATTTTATTGATAAAAGATGAAAAGATAGGTTCTGCATAAATAAGAGAAAAGTACCCTAGGGCGACTAACAATGAAACCCTAAAGCCCATGGTAAAAACGAAAACAACCCAAAAATAACTAGGAAAACCAAAACTCTGAAAAATAGAAAAATGCAGTTTTGAGGGCCTAAACGACCCCGAAAGCCCGAAAAATGCCACAGCTCATGGTCTTGTTTCTGGCGCGATTCTCTTTCCAGAAAGGTAAGGCACGTCCCAATCGGACACCGAGCTGTTTCGTGTCTACTAGTCACTTTTCGTTTTCCTCCTTTAGCACGATCCAACTGTTCTTCGAATTGGGCTGCCATCCGTTTTGCATCAGTCTCCTCCACCTCCGAAGAACTCGACCCCGAGTTCTCATCTGGATAAAGAACCTCATCTTCACGAAACTCATGCAGGTCAGCCACATTAAAGGTGTTAGAGATACCCATGGAATCAGGAAAGGCAACAACATAAACATTGTCGTTGATCTTCCGCAGCACCTTCAAAGGACCATATTTTCTGGGCTTCAGCTTGTTATAGGTACCAACAGGAAATCTCTCCTTCCTCAAAAACACCATCATGTCATCAACCTCTTGGAACACTTTTACTCTGCGATGTTTATCAGCTGCAGCTTTATACTTAGCATTAGTTGCTTCTAGCTTGGCCCTAACTTCGTCTCGAACAGCCTGCACATCTCTAGCCATGCCCTCAGCAGCAACACTAACGCCAGGAACCTTAGGAAGCTTCACCAGATCAACCACATGTCGAGGAACAGTAGTATAAATTAAGGAGAATGGTGACTTCCCTGTTGCACTATGCACAACACTGTTATAAGCAAAATCCACCTGTGGCAAAGCATAATCCCACTGTTTGGGTCGATCTCCACAAACACTTCGGACCATGTTACCCAAAGTTCTGTTAGTAACCTCTGTCTACCCATCAGTTTGAGGATGGGCTGTGCTGCTACGGTTCAAAGCTGTTCCAAACATCCTCCACAAGGTAATCCAGAAGTGGCTAACTTTGTGTCTCTATCAGAAGTAATGGACTTGGGTACTCCATGCAAACGAACCACCACCATGAAGAACAGTTTGGCTATATTAGAAGCATCAGCAGTTTTCTTACATGCGATGAAATTCGCCATCTTGGAGAACCTGTCAACTACCACAAACACTGAATCCACACCCCTTTGGGTACGGGGTAATCCCAACACAAAATCCATAGCAAGATCCTGCCAAATATCTTCAGGAACAGGTAAAGGTAGATAAAGACCTGTGTTTTGGGACTAACCCTTAGAAACCTGGCAGGTGTAGCACTTTCTCACGATAGTTCCTGCATCCTTCTTCAACTGTGGCCAGAAATACCTCTCCTCAAGGCTAGCAATAATTTTGTCTCGGCCTAAGTGCCCACTCAATCCCCCTCCATGCAGATCTCTGATCAGTTTCTCCTTCAATGAAGAACTAGGGATACATAGCCGGTTGCCCTTGAATAAATATCCATCATTCACATAAAAATCTGCAACTGCATTATTGTTGCTGCACTTGGCCCAAATCTCCTTGAAATCAACATCTTCCTCATACAACTCCTTCAAGAGATCAAACCCCATAATCTCCTGAGCTAAAGTGACCAGCAAGGAAGGCCTTCTACTCAAAGCAGCTGCAACCCGGTTAAGAGTACCAGATTTATGCTGAATCACAAAAGGGAATTTTTGCAGAAAGCTCACCCACCTTGCATGCATCTTATTCACAGTTTTCTGGCTATTAAGGTACTTCAAGGCCTGATGATCAGTGAACAGTACAAACTCCCTCTGAATCAGGTAGTGCTCCCATTACCTCAATGCCCGGAACACTACATAAAATTCTTGGTCATAAGTACTCCACTTCTGACGAGCTTCACTCAGCTTTTCACTAAAGAATGCTACTGGTTTCTTCTCTTATGACAACACAGCACCTACCCCCACGCCACTAGCATCACATTCAACCTCAAATACCTTGTCAAAATTAGGAAGAGCAAGAACTAGTGCAGTACAAAGTTTCTCCTTGATTAAGGCAAAACTCTTCTCTTGTTCCTCTCCCCATTGGAATTTGCCTTTCTTCAAACATTCAGTAATAGGGGCAGTAATGGTACTGAAATTCTTCACAAACCTCCTGTAGAAAGTAGCTAAACCATGAAAGCTCCGCACCTCAGAAACTGTTTTTGGAGCTGGCCATTCTCTTATTGCTCGTACCTTCTCTTCATCAACCTGAATGCCTTCTTCTCCAACCACAAATCCCAAAAATAACAGTTTGTTGGTGCAGAAAGTACACTTCTTCAGGTTAATGTACAATTTATTTTCCTGTAAAGCTCCCAAAACCTGTCTCAAATGTACCAGATGTTCTTCTTTGGTCTTGCTATAGATCAATATATCATCAAAATACACCACGACAAAGGAACCAATAAAAGGACGAAGAACCTGGTTCATAAGCCTCATAAAAGTGCTGGGTGCATTAGACATCCTGAATGGCATAACCATCCACTCGAACAAGCCATCCTTGCTCTTAAAAGCTGTCTTCCACTCATCTCCTAGCTTGATTCGAATCTGGTGGTAACCACTTCGAAGATCTATCTTGGTAAACACTTTGGAACCCTCGAGTTCATCAAGCATCTCCTCCAAACGAGGAATGGGAAACCTGTACTTCACAGTTATCTTATTTATGGCTCTGCTGTCAACACACATCCGCCATTGATTGCCCTTCTTAGGAACAAGGAGGACTGGAACTGCACATGGACTCATACTTTCATGAATGAACCCTTTTTTCAACAAATCTTCAATCTGCTCCCTCAAAATCTCATTCTTCTTGGGACTCATTCGGTAATGTGGCAGATTTGGCAAACTAGCTCCAGGAACCAAATCAATTTGATGTTGAATGTCCCTCATAGGTGGTAGTTCGTTGGGAAACTCATCTGAAATCAACTCTTCAAACTCTCCCAACATATTCTGCACTTCCTTAGGGATCACCACATCTTCCTTTTCTGCAGCCAACAACCCCTTTATCGCCACTGGGCAGAAAACTTCAGATTCTTTAAAGGCCTTTTCCATCTCAAATTCACTACTAGACAAGGTCAGAAAAATCTCCCCTTTCTTTCCACCAGATTTCTCAAATTGACACACAGGAGCCATAGCAATTTTATGACTATTCCACATAAACATCATCACATTATCTCTGCCTTTATAAATCACATCCACATCCTATTGCCAAGGTCGTCCAAGTAAAATATGACAAGCATCCATATCAATAATATCACATAGAACTTCATCTTTATAATGCTTACCAATGGATACCGGTACTTTGCAGGAATCAGTAACTCGAACTTGTGGACCTTTCTTGACCCAACCAAGGGAATAAGGTGCTTTATGAGGCTGCATAGGTAACTGCAAGTAGTCCACCAGCTTCTTGGCTACAAAGTTTTCACAGCTCCCATTATCCACAATTAAATTGCACACTTTGTTATTGATGGAACAAAATGACCTGAAAATATTGTGTCGCTGCCCATCTTCTTTAGGACATAATAAGACCCGCTGCAACACAATATAAACCTTTTCAGGAGACTCCTCCTCCGTAAATTTAGCCCCATCATAATCGTCACCTCTTCCTCCTTCTTCTTCATCTTCATCATATTCACCTATAAGAGCAGTTTGTCTCCTCTCATGACACACATTAGATCTATGCCCAGGTTTGTTGCATCGATAGCAGACATCTGTTGTAGGTCTAGCATAAGGATTATTAAGCCTCTGGTTCGGGGCCCTGTTTTGAGCACCACTAGAACTGTTAGAACTGCCAGCCCCTTTAAAAGGAGGATTGGAAGCCCTAAAAGCGTTTTTTGTTTTCTGCAGTGTGGTTTTACCCTTGTCAATTGAGGAGTTAACCAAATATGTGCTCCTTTGGTAGTTATATCTCTGGAAGGAAGAAGCACGTGAAGGCTTCTCTAACAACTCTGCCTTCAATGCTAGGTTTGAAGCTTCGACCATAGTATGAACAGTTTGTAACCCAATTTTCTCCTGAATGGAAGGCTTCAGCCCACTGACATAGCGAGCCACCTTCTGGTCTTCAGATTCTCCTAGTTCGTTACGCTCTGAATAGCGTAAGAACTCAGCTGTGTAATCAGCCACTGTCCTAGTTCCCTGGACACATTCAATATACAACCTGTATAGAATCTGCTCATAATCATCTGGCAAGAATCTCTCCATCATCAACTGCTTCATTCTTTGCCATGTCCTAACACCCTGCTTCCTCTGCTTCTTTCGAGTGTTCTGCAACTTATCCCACCATACTGCAGCAGTACTCTTCAATCTCCAGGCAACATGCTTAACCTGCTTGTGTTCAGGCACTTCCATAATCTCAAAGAATCTGTTCACCTGAAGCTGCCAATCCAAATAATCTTCTACACCCAAGTTGCCCGAAAAGAAAGGAATTTCGGCCTTGACTTTGTAATCCTGGTCAGCTTGTCCCTATTGTTCATGTTGCAAAATTTCTTCTTCAGACCCAGATTCTGAAGTGTTAACAACAACTTCACCACGTGGAGCCCTAAATCGCTGGCCTCCTTCCCCGCCTCTATTCCGATTATTGTTGTAGTTGTTGTTTCTCTCACCCAACAATCTATGAATTTCTCCAATCTGATTATTCATGGAATTGATAGCAGCGGTAAACGCTGTTGTAAGAGCTTCAATATCAGATTTCGTAACTTCACCGATTGCTACTATGGCAAATAAAAGAGACAGGGAAGACCTGCTCTGATACCACCTGACGCAGTCGGATTGATAACTAGGTTTACTAGCAATAAACCTAACAAAAGGGTTCTAGAGTCCACCAGAGATAAAAGAGAAAATTCTCTATTTTATTGATAAAAGATGAAAAGATAGGTTCTGCAGCCGCATAAATAAGAGAAAAGTACCCTAGGGTGACTAACAATGAAACCCTAAAGCCCATGGGTAAAAACGAAAACAACCCAAAAATAACTAGGAAAACCAAAACTTCGAAAAATAGAAAAATACAGTTTTGAGGGCCTAAACGACCCCGAAAGCCCAAAAAATGCCACAGCTCATGGCAAAGCTCTTGTTTTGAGGGCCTAAACCAAAACTCTTGTTTCTGGCACGATTCCCTTTCCGGAAAGGTAAGGCACGTCCTAATCGGACACCGAGCTGTTTCGTGTCTAGTCACTTTTCGTTTTCCTCCTTTAGCACGATCCAACTGTTCTTCGAATTGGGTTGTCATCCGTTCTGCATCAACAACTCAACATGAAGGTGTATAGGTCGATCTCATTTCAACCCCAAACATAACAGAAGCCATGGTAATTGGTAAAGGAACTTGAATCAAATTGACTACAAACTCGAATCAAATCACAATCACAAGACCAAAGGCAACATATAACTACGAATTCAATAAAATTAATCAACCAAACACACAAACAACCCTTGCTCTACATTCCCATGGATCAGTCTCACAAACCTAGAATACCCAAATCCCGAGAAGTAAGCACCCGCTTCCCATCCCCACCACCCCGGAAATCTCCACACTTCCATCTCCAAACCATCCTCTCTCGCAGGCTCGGAGAAAACCCAGTTCGTCGATATCTGATACCTGAAAACCCAAAACTCACCTCGACGATTCAACCTCCATTCAAGGAGGACTATGGCCATCTTCAACAATTCCTTCCATGAAGAACTTCGACTCTCTAGCAGTCCATCTCGAAATCGAGAGAATCAAAGACAATATCGACCGTTGATGGAAGTGGTCTATATTAGAACTCAACGCTATGAAGTTTCGATAGTTTCTCTGATGCTCTTGGGTCAGGATCAAAGTGCAGCAATGTCGGTTCTGGCAGGAAGATCAATATCGGGTTGCTGAGTTTCGGGGCTTAGAGCTTGACGCCGAGTTTGAGAAAGTTGGGGGTGGAGGTTCTGTCCAAGTACATGGGTGATATTCAAACGAGGCATCATTGGAGACGGACGTCGGTGATGGCGGCTTCGACCTCCATCTCCAAACCTCCTCCAGATCCTGGCTATCGCCAACCGGTTCAAGTCCATATCGCCTCAGCCGGAGAGTCCGAACTTGATTCTAGCCGACGCCTCGCTCGACAACCCGGAAAGGTGGCCTGCTTCTGATAAAGCTGGCCCAGGTCAGCATCGCCTCCGGCGAAGGCCTAAACAAGGCGCTGGACTATGCCGTCAGGGCGGCCAAGTCGTTCGAGCGGTGTGTTGTCGACGATGAGCCCGGTGTGCTTCCGTGTCATCGCCGGATGAGGGGTCTTATAGTGACGGCCGGTGAAGGAGGCAGAAGTTGTGGGTGCCCAGAGAAAATTTCTACACCCACTTCGTACCAACACCCACTCCAACCCTTTCACTCCCAGTCTCCCACACTCCGACCCCCATTTCTCACCTCAAAAGCCTCCATGATCATCTCCACAAAGCTCTCTCCCCTCTCTACACCCCCAAATGGGCCATTTTGGAGGAAATTTTGGAAAAAACTGAAGCAGGGACATTATCGTCACTTTACACAATCCATAACTTACGTGGCGCTGAGCTGGCAAGGAATGACTGACATTTCATCGAGCAACCGGAGGAAATGGAACAGATGGACCAGTTGGACTGAACATTGTGAGTTCAGGGACTTTTGAGATTAAATCAGAAAGGCAGGGACTGAAATGAGAACGAATCCATACTTCAGGGACTAAACAGTAATTTGCCCATATTTGTATTTGCAATGGAGCAGACATTTCGTACCATGGAGTAATTAATAAGTGTTCTTCCATGCTCCGCATATACGTTCACTCTGAATCTCTGTATAGTTCATGTAATTTACAACAGCCATTTTCTGGGATTTCCTATTTTAAACATTGAATGTAGGTGTTGTTGATTATGTGGTGGCTGAGTGGATTCAAGGGCGGGTTGTGCTGATCAGAAATCATACGGAATGTAGCTTCTCGTCTTTACCGGGGGTGGCTTAATTCCTATTTGTAATTAAACATGCTCCGATTAGTATCATATTGGTCTGCAGTTGTTTACAAGCTTCGTATTAACCCTACCGTGTTCTTTCTTTACACCGGCACTAGCACTTGGAAAAAAAAAAACAGGTGCATAAAAGAAAAGCTGTATATAGACATACTCCAGCGATATTGCCCAAGTAAGTTACACATAATCCTATTGAATTTAAACATTAGTTGCTTTCCTTAAAGCAATTCTCTTGGTTATAGCTTGCAGCTTAGCTTTCTAAAGAAGCAAGCTTTGCCTCATCATCTCCAATCAATTCGTCCTCAGGAAGTTTTGCACCCCTTGCCTCATCAGCATGCAACTTCTTACCTTTTATCTCGGAATCATAAGAATCAGAATGATTTAAATCCAATTTGATCTTCTTATTTGGTTCATGACTAGAGGTAGAATGGGCAGTAGTAGCATCTGTGGCCTCTCTGATTGCCAGGGATGAAGGAGGTTTGACGTCATTGGCCTCCCTCAGACTTTCATATTCTCCAAGAGTTCAGGAAATTATGTCTAGACCTTGACGGCTCAACGGACCTCTGATCTTCAGGGTCTTTAACCTTTGCCCAATAATGAGAATGAATTATTGCCAAAAAACGAAAAAAAATTGAGATGAGCGAGCAGCCAGACATAACCCTCTGATCTCATGAACTGTCAAAGTTGGTCTAGCCTGTTTATATGAAACAGACCTTCGCAGTTTTTATTGAGAACATCAAAAGAGAAAGTTCGGGTTCAAACTATGTTTTTAAAGGAACTGATTAGTAATTTGGCAGACTAAATTGGTTTACAGACTTTTGACAGACCAAACGATTTTAACATCTGTTTTATGTAATTAAGAGATGTGGGTCTTATACCAAGTCACGAACAGCACCTTTAAATATAGATAGTGAGAAAGGCAGATCAAATGCAAGGAAGCAATAGCATTACCATACTATACATGAAATACACTTGGTAAGCTGGTATTGATATTTAAGGAAGAGTGTATCAAGAGTTCAGGAAATGAAAAGCAAGACTAATAGCAATGAAAGCAAAGCATGTATTATACACCCAGTTGTTTTAAGATTGGGATGCTACAAAGCTCTCGAATAATTATATTTAAGAGTGCTGTGCCTCCATCTGATTTAGATTGTAGGCACCTTCATTGTTCTTGTGCACTTCAACTCTATATTTCTCTTCTTTTTCTCCCCTCTTCAGCTTAAGAAGCATGTTGAACTTGGCATGATCTTCTATCACCTGCTCCACACAATTTTAACACGAGTAATCAATCAGTCCTCCTCAGCAGTCAGAAACCAAAACAAAAAACACAATGAAGGAAAAAAATAGAATCAAGTTTACGAATGTCTGCTCATGACACAAAATGTTCGACTCCTAATGGCAAATCTATATTTCTTCTAAAGAAAATGGTAAATCTATATTTGAGTTTCTTTGTTCTTCAACCATCTACAAGGCTCTGAGGCATACTAAACAAGTACATTGAATTACTTGTAGTTCCTACATATGATGGGACATAAGTTGACCTAAAGTGCAAATCTAAAGAAAATTTCCTTCTCACACAGTACTAATAGTGTAAAGAGCCATTGATTCCCCTGCAACACATTACCCCAATTGTGAAGACAAACCAAGAGAACAAATATTACCCAATGCTCGACAGACCTACAGCTAAAAATAACCAATAGCTACCCAAATTATCGAGCTCAGCAAATCATTTATAGATAAGCGAAAAAAACCACATTGAAGGAAATCACTACTGACCTCTGCCTTAGCATGGACAACCTCTTGAAGCTCATAAGGGAACAATGAATTGGACCTTTGCTGAAGGCTCTTCACAGCATGGTTGGCTGCATCTTGAACTTGAGGATCATGAGGATGCACATCTTGCCACCCTGGAGCATGCCCACCTGATCAAAACCCAATTCAGTCTCACACACTCCAAATCCAAATCAACACCAAAAAAAAAAAAAAAAAATTGATCAGCGAGTGAAGCACCTTGCTTAACGCCCAAATCGGAAGCAGTAAACGACGGCGTTTCAGATGCAGCTTCGAGATCCTCAGCGTGCTTGAACTCCTGAACTTCTTTAAATCCCAACCAAGGCTTGACCCAGACCTTGGCTTCATAGAGCTTCTTCTTGCCGCCGTCGATGGCCTCCACAACCAGATGGTGCAGAGTGCCGGCGACCACCTGTTCCTTCGCCTTCACCACTCGAACAAACTCCAGCAGAGCATTCTGCACAGTCAAATCCAATTAAATCACAATCACTTCACAACATTCACATCTCAAAAACAAATACACAAATTAAAGAACACAATCCGCTCATTCGATTCATCACCTCCTTCTTGTTATGCTCGTCGACGGCGAAGCGACCGAGGGATTCGGTCTCGAGGCTGTTCTCGGAGCCGGCAGGGGAGTCGCGAATTCCGCCGAGGGTGGCCATTGTAGAGGATGAAGAGAGTGCGATGAAGGAGAAGAGGGAGAAGAGGACGAGAGAGAAGAATGAGGAAGACGATGAGTTCGATTGTGGTTTCGATTTCATGTGCTATGCTCTGCTCTTGGGTTTTGACGGTTTGGACTTGCCGAAGGGTATTTATACTCTTTCGGTTCTCGGATTTTTTCTGATACGTGTCCTACACGTGTCGACGCGAGAATCTATCTTTGCTTAGTGAGTAAGCTTTTCCTGTTGCTTTGGCTTTTTGTTTTCAATCTTAATCTCTAAGCTTTAGAAATTCACAGTAATTGAGTATACAAAATTCTTTTTTTTTTTTTGGTCAATGAAATATAAAAAAAGGGGTCTTGTAGAGCACATCTCTATTTTGGTGAATAGTACATGGTGAAATTGATTGGTGATGCTCTACTCCAAATGACAAAGTTTCGGGTGGTAAATCCTTCTCTATTAGGAGGATTTCTATGAGGGTTTGCTTAGCTTAGTCATAGAGCCAGAAATGAAATTCAAAGGTCGGGGATCAACCGTTCTTTACAATTTATTCAGTGTTACTCCCACAGTGAAAAAGTTACGACGGGTCAAAACTCAACACCCAATTTTTCTTTTTCTGTTTCTCAAGCAGCCTTTCGAAGAAAAAGTAATATAAAATTAATTTTCTTTGGCAAAAAAAAAAAAAATATATATATATATATATATATATATATGAAGATCAGCTGCAGCTGGTTTTATTAATGCCAGGCAGTTCAATGAAAAATCACAAGCATGCTTGCTCTAACTCCACTCAAAACTCATCTTTCCTCCTTGACACTCGCGGCTGTGCAAGGAGCTCTTCTTTGTAATACTTTATTACATTGAAGGGGGGGGGGGAAAATCAGTACAGTGTTTTTCGTTATTACATAACTTTCTAGATAATGCAACATAACATACATTACCCAGTTGAGAGAATTCCTGGGTACCTTGATGCTTGTCATACCCTTATTTTGTTAAATATTTTGGACCATGGGATTAGTAATATATCTAATGGTTCAAAATATTTAACAAATTGGTAACTTGTTTAGCCCTTAGCCTTTCTAATTATGCTACTCATTTCCAATAAGCAAAAATGTTAACACAAACTACTAATTGAATTGAAAACAATAAAGCCAATTAATGTTTGATTATCAATTGACAATTGACAATTATGATTTTTCCTTTTTCAAAAAAAATTAAAAGAACCTTCTATCCTAAGTTCACCAAATTACTATTAGTTAAATAGTCTATATTACTAATTAATTTTTTATTAGTGAATTAATGTTTGATTAATGCTTGTTATTAATGGATAATTACACAATTGAAAATTATGTTTTTTCCCTATTAAAAACAAAACCTTCTAACCTAAGTTCGCAAAATTAGTATTAGTTAAGTAGTCTTTATTACCAATTAATTATATCATTAGTAGTTTCCTTAACCAAATATAATTCTTTTTACATGCATTTCATGACAACCACAACAATTAGTGTAAAAATAAATAATATTTGTTTTAAATGTAGTCAAATGAGAACCTACTTTAGGACTTATTTACTCAAATGAGAATCTACTTTACTCTAATGAGAACCTATTACAATTACCACTTTTAGTAATTAATTACTCAAATGAGAACCAACTTTACTCTAACGAATACCTTATTTACTTTAATGAGGATTTTTTTTCTAATTACCACATGTGTCCTCAAAGTGATTACATGAGTAAATATTATATAAAATAAAACATGTATGAGAAATGTTAATGTCCATAGTTTTACCCGTCCTCATTTGTGTAATAAAGTTCTCCCTTGCATAATGAAAATAATATATTGTGTAATGTCCATCGTCGAATTAGTAATTACTTTTAATCGACGTAATTTACCACAAATTCCAACAATTGATGAAAAAAAGAAAAGTTTTGTTCTAATTATAGTAATTACTCCACCTAAACTAATGTACTAATTTATGGACAATTTAACAAGTATGACAACAAATTTGTTGTCAGAGTGGTAAATCTTTATGTTTTTATCATTAATGAAATGATTACTACCATGACTACACATTTTACCACAATCACAACAATTGATGTAAAAGTGGTAACTTTTGTCCTATTTATAGTAATTGCTCAACCTAAACTAATGTACTAATTTATGGACAATTTAACAAGTGCAACAATAAATTTGTTGTCAAAGTGATAGATCGTTATATTTTTATCATTAATGGAATAATTACTCAATGACTACATATTTTACCATAACTCGAAACTATTGGTGTAAAAGTGGTAACTTTTGTTCTGATTGTAGTAATTACTTCAAAAACTATACCATTTACAAGATTACCAACCATTTTATAATTCCGACAATATTTGTGTTGTGAACATGGAAAAATTAAAATTAGACCAAAAGATATGTAACAACTCAGTATTGTAAGGAGCTTCTCCACTTGATAATCAAGGTTCTAAATTTGATAAAAGTTGTCCACATATGATATTTACATCTTTGACCACTCAATTACAATAACCACAACAATTGTTGTCATAAGTCGTAATTGTAGTTCAACTATGTGTAATTTATTATTTTGACAATACTTGTTACATGATTTTTTACAATGTTACATATCAAGAAAGAGTGTGTTGTTAATATGATAAATTTTATTTTTAAAAATGACACTTGTCAATATTTAATTAGATAACCTGTTGACTAGTTCAGTAGGTTTCCACTATATTAATTTACTAAAAATAAAAAAATAAAAAACATAAGGGTATGGCATACATCAAGGTACCCAAGACGACCCCATTACGGTTGTTCTTTGTAGTTCTTTATTACATTGAAAAAAAAAAAGTACAGTGTTTTTTGTTATTACATCTTTCTAGATAATGCAACATAATATACATTAACAGTTGAGTACATCAACATACAATACAAGATGAACGCCCATGTGGGAGAGAAAAAATTCACGATAGAAGATAACATTGCAGGATGGGGAAGAAAAACAAAAATAGCCCAGGAGTGCTTATAAAACCAGAAACCAGGGCTATTCTAAAAAGTAAAAACAGGGGAAAAAACATGAGCTGTGAATTTACTCATGTAACATCCTCGACCTCAATAGCAAATGAGCAGAAATGAGCATCCCTCTTGAAACCCCGGGTGAGGGAAAAAGATAAAAAGGAGGTGTCTTCTTCTCAAATACAAATGGTAAACAGCACACTTATCCACATTAAAAGCTTTCTGCGTCCTCATCCTTTCAGCTGTTCCTTTCTACAAAAACTATATGTGAACTAGAAAGAAGCTGAAACCCGAAGTTATTTGGTTTTGAGGTATCCTGAGCTTTTGGATGGAGCTTTATCTGCAATATTTCAAATAATATTTAGAACTAAATCACTATATTCTGCAAGAGTAGAGTTGAGAATACGTTGTTGTTATACTCCAGACATTTTACAATACTTCAGGATGCTTTGATCACAATCTCCCAAAGAGATAATGGGTATAATGTGACTTTACATTAGGTATTTGTATTGCAGTAGGGAAAAGCTTTGGATTCCAGGTTTCAAAACTAAAGTTCATCATCCCAAATATATATATATACATATATATATATATATATATATATATATAGAGAGAGAGAGAGAGAGAGAGAGAGTAATAGGACAAACCTCATACTGTTTGAGCAATGACGAGAATAACATTGCAACTCCTTCGGTTACAAATTTCTGCCCAACGCAGGCACGTATACCAGAGCTATTGAAAAGGCTCCAATGGCCTTGATTTCTAATTTCATAGTTTCCAATGTAATTTTTGTAAGTATATTGATGAGCAGGGAGCCTAAAATGCTAGCTAAAATAGAAAGGGAAGGGAACATCAAACAGACCTTTAAAAAAATATTTATTAAATAATTTTTATTTAAAAAACTATATTTTATTAAATAATTTTTATTTAAAAAAAAAAAACCGAGTTGGACCTAACCGAACCAAACGGTCCGGTTTGATTTTCGGTGTTGAAGTCTGAAAAATGTAAAACCGAACCGAAGTCTGGTTCGGTTAGATTCGGTTCTCGGTTTTGGCCTAAAACTGAACCGAATCAAACCGAATCCACCCCTATTTATTATTCAGGTTGTCATTAAATTTCAAATGCCTGACTTTATTTGCGCCAATACAAATGTGTAAATGAGATATGCAAAGAAGCCTTGTGGATACGATGAACTAATGAAGCTTAGTCTACAGAATTATGTTTGTCTGCGTTTTGCACCACCGAAGACCAACTCAAGACACTAGAGAAGGCATGCACATACTCAAGCTTTATCTAAATGAGATATGTCTTTTGTGGTCTTGGTTAGTTGAGACTAATCCATAAAAGTTAGACCTGAGGTCAAGCTCATTGAATCTTTTGCACTCAAATTAAATGAACCGGTTGCAGTATACTACAAGTTACAGATTTTCGATTTATCTTTCCATATTGACTAGTAAAACGAATAATGTTGGCGGTGTTTGCTATCCACAAAATCTGAAGTAGCCAATAAAAATGGAGGCAAAATTGAGCTGTCTCAATAACTCACTCTTTTTCTAAATGAAATTGGGACCTTGACCCACTTTTACTAGTCTACAAGTCACCATTTTTACTAGTTGACTAGTAAATGAACATTTCCTTATATCATCCGTCCATCTCCCATGATCACAGGAAGGGTGCCCATGCCAGTACTACTGGTCCTTCTACTTCTTGGTTTCTGCACAGAAGCTTGCCACGCCAAGGAGAAGTCACTAATCAAAAGCTTTCCGGTGAAGCATAGGAGATTGACTAGTTTCACCATGAATATTGCAGCAAGTATACCATCCTTTCCAGCAAGATTCATACTAATCCTTCTAGTAGTTCTTGGTTTGTGCACTGTAGCTTCCCGCGCTAAGGATGATCATCACTGTGAGCCTTCTTCCTGCGGCCACATCCGAAATATAAGTTACCCTTTCCGACTCAATGATGATCCAAAGAAGTGCGGTAAATCAAGGTATAACCTGTCTTGTGAGAACAATCTCGCTGTTTTGCACTTGTATTCAGGAAGATACTATGTGCTTGCCATCAATTATGGAAACTACACAATCCGAGTTGTGGATGCCAATATTCGTAAGGATAACTGTTCTTCACTCCCTCGTTATTCCTTGGCCAGCTATAACTTCAGTTATAAGGATCCATACAGCATTACATATTCTTCGTGGGTCGATAGGTTTGAACTGTCAAAGCCTATAATCTTCTTTACCTGTGAAACTCGGCCGGTGAATTCATATCTCTATATGGATACTGCTCCTTGCATTAATGCAATGAGTGGGCATTCTTTTGTTATCACCGAAAGCTTAAACGCCTCGAATTTGTGGGATTCATGTCGCATAGAGCTGATGGTCTTGACATCATCGTCAATTGGTATAACGGACGTGAACAGGTCCTACATAGACATCCACAATAAGCTGCTCTATGGTTTTGAACTTTCATGGCTGGAGAGCTACCGTAGCTCAGGTATTAAATATTGGTCTGGGGAGTCCTGCTATGTCGACACAACCAACAAAGTTAATTGTGGTAAGGATATCAAAGATGTTTTTTTTCTGATATCATCGCAAGCTTGACCACTTATCCACACTTTTTTATTTTCCATTTACTTTTTCAGGGAGTTTATAGCTTGATATTCTATAATCTATATTGTTGTCTTTTATGATGCAGGCAACATCTACGGTCTTCTGGATTATCTAATAGGTGACAACTATCTCAATCTTATTGTTTTCAGACCATCTTAAATTATCAACTCTCTCAACAACTCTCCTCTCTCTTTCTCGCAGCAGTACCAGCTGGTGGGATTCTAGGTGCAGGTGCTCTCTCTCATTTCTCTCCATACAAGCAACCTTGATCATACATCTTAATTTCAGAACATAACTCTTTCCAACAGTTACAAATTCATACGGTTTTGAATAATTGATCTTTAGCAGTAGTTACTAGAACCTTACAAAATCATTTTTATGATTAGTTTTTATTTCCTTTATAGTGGTTCTGTGGACTGCACCAAAAGCTGTATTCGGAGTTCCATGTGTGGTCGTCCTTTTAATCTTGAAGTTGAAAAGACGACATTTATCAATGTATAACGTTATTGAAGAATTCTTACAAAGTCACAACAACCTCATGCCTATACGGTACTCGTACTCCAACATCAAGAAGATGACCAAAGGATTTAAGGAAAAATTGGGGGAAGGAGGTTATGGCTCTGTGTACAAAGGAAAGCTTCGGAGCGGTCACCTTGTTGCTGTTAAGATGTTGGGAAATTCCAAAACTAACGGGCAAGATTTTATGAATGAAGTTGCTACCATTGGAAGAATTCATCATGTAAATGTGGTGCGACTAATTGGCTATTGTGCTGACGGATCAAAGCGTGCTCTTGTATATGAGTACATGTCAAAAGGGTCTCTTGATAAACACATATTTCCCAAGGAGGGATTCATTTCCTTAAGTTGCAAGGAAGCATTTGAAATTTCACTAGGAGTGGCCCGTGGTATTGATTATCTGCATGAAGGGTGTGATATGAAAATTTTGCATTTCGATATCAAGCCACACAACATTCTTCTTGACGAGAAGTTTGTTCCCAAGATTTCAGACTTTGGTCTGGCAAGATTATGCCCATCAGATGAAAGCAGTTTAATTTTGACCGCAGTAAGAGGAACCTTTGGATACATAGCTCCAGAATTCTTTTACAAGAATATTGGAGGTGTGTCGAACAAAGCTGATATCTATAGTTTTGGAATGTTGTTGATGGAAATTGCAGGGAAAAGAAGGAATTTAAATGCACTTGCACCAAATACGAGCCAAATTTACTTTCCTTCTTGGGTGTATGACCAGTTCAATGAAGAAAAGGAGGTGGAAATTGAAGATGCCACGGACGACGAAAAGAAACTAACAAAGAAAATGCTCATGGTAGCATTGTGGTGTATACAAATGAAGCCTAGTGACCGTCCTAATTCGATGAACAAAGTAGTAGAGATGCTTGAAGGAGAAGTTGAATTCATTCAAATGCCTCCCAAACCTTTCCTATATCCACAAGACATGCCAGTAGGATGATGAGGATGATTCCGAAACAACTTTGTCATCATCACTGCCATTGAAAAATGAAGCTCAAGAGTCAATTAGTTTGATTCAAAATCCAAATTAAAGGAAGTGATCGATGTACTAGTTAATATTTGTATTCACAATGGAGCAGGCATTTCCTATCATGCAGTAATTAATAAGTGTTCTTCCATGCTCCTCATATACACTTCTTGTACTACTTTATTAATTCTATGCTCTCTATTTTATTTATTTTTGTCTGAAACTGTCTATATGTACTTTAGATCAGCCATTTTCTGGGATTTCCAATTTTAAACAATGAATGTAGGTGTTGTTAATTATGTGGTGGCTGAAGGATTCAAGAGCGGGTTGTGCTGATCAGAAATCATGAGGGAAATTTTGGAATTTTTGCACTTCTCGCTAAAATTCTACCGAGGTACCTTAATTCCTACTGGTTATTGAAGATGCTCTGATTGGTATCATATTGGTCAGCAGCTGTTTACAAGCTTCGTGAAGGTAATTATGCTCAGCATAACATGGACTGTTGGTTAGAGGGAGGCCGATGTCTTATTAGTTATTGTCAAGTTTGAGGATTGAAAGAAGAAGAAGAAAAAACTGTAAGCATAAGCTCAAGCACAAGACATCAAGATCTAAAAGAAAATTTTGAACATTCACTCATTCTTACTGCATGGCTACCCTATCGTGTTCTTTCTCTACACCGGTACTAACATTTGAAAAGAAAAGCTGTATATATACATATAATCCACAATTGCCCTTGCCAAGTAAGTTACATACAATCCTAGAGAATTTAAATATGTGTTGCCTCCCGTAAAGCAATTCTCTTGGCTATAGCTTGCAGCATAGCTTCCAGTGTGGCAAGCTCTGCCTCATCATCTCCAATCAATTCTGAATCATAAGAATCAGAAAGATTTAAGTCCAATTTCAACTTGTTATTTGTTACATGACTACAAGTAGAATGGGCAGTAGTAGCATCTGTGGCGTCTCTGACTGCCCCCAGGGATGAAGGACTTCTTGTACCTTTGATGTCATTGTTCTTCATCGCCATTGCCTTGTACTTTTTGATAATGCGGTGGACTTGCGTACAATCTCGAGGCCAAGTCTCTGGTTTGGTCTTCTGAGGTTTGAAGATGATCATGCATACATCGGTACCACTGTTTGTACCCACATTTGCATGGCCACTCGGACATAGCTAATGTGCATATAGTTATTGAGTGATTTCTAATTACAATGAGCCACTCTACAAGTAATTTGGGCCGGTAGCTAGAAATGGTGGCCGGTGAATAAGTGGATACTTCGGTTGGTCCAAGATGAGTCAGACGAAGCTAGGCCTTTGGTTATCGGCCGGCCCACAGTCATTGGTTTATTGTCTAAAAGCCCATTGGCCAATACTCTAATTGGTTTCCAACCCAAACTCAACTTACAAAGATAATGGCCGATTGTCAGAGAGGCCGATAAGCGATAAAGATGAATTTTGATCAAGTAGTATTTCAATCGACTTGAAGTTCATGTCAGCCGATGAGGAGGGTTCAATCCAAGATAGCCTACTTCAAGATTAATTGCAGCCGTTAATGACATCCATCAAAGCCAATCCGGATAGAGTCCAGCGTCAAGTCAGCCGACGATCAGTATTGAAGACGGATCAAGATAGAGTCACTGAGCCAAGAGGAGGCCGAATTCCACTCAACTTCAAAGAGTCAAGAGATCAGTTCAAGTCACAAAGCAGCCGATATAAATAGAAGCATCGACAGAAGACAACACACACACAACTCCAGAAACTCAAGCCATCAAGCTTTTCTTATTTCGTCTTACCTTTTCCTTAGGTAGAATTTCCGTCTGTTTCCTTAGTTTATTTGCTCTGCTAGTTACAATCTCAGTTACTTTACCTTTCTTGTAGCCTAGTATTGATTTTGAATTGTTCTCTTTGTTTTCTTTCAAACAATAGTTAATAATTTGCAGCCATTCCAGTTTTTAGTTTCGTTGTTATTATCTTTTATTTGCTCCTTATTATCTTTATGCTTTACTTGTTTGATCGTGCTATTTACTGTTCGTAGTCGCATAGTAGCTATTAATCTTATATTTACTCATACTCTCACGATCGTACCTAACTCACCCGACCTTCAGCCACCAAGTCCTTAATCTAGAGGCATCGAATCGCAGCCGAGAATAAATTCCTTCCTCGGCTAACAATTGCTTGATAAGTCAGATCTACATCCACTACACCTATAGTTGCACATCTGGCCTTCTGGCCGTGTGCTGGCACACGGAGGCACGCTCCGCATCCATTCATCGAGAAGGACATTTGTTCCTTGATCCCTCGGCTGTATAGGCCGAAGTGATTTTCAGAGGCAACAACCACAAAGTATTGAAAGCTCGTCCGCCTTCTTACATAAATTCCTCTCCCGATCCCGGAGAGGCTTTGTTCGAGAACTGGGGAAGAGTTCCATCACTGGGACTAGTAAATCAAATTCAATTGTACTAGAAACCAAAGAATAATTGTCACTTCAGTTTAAAACGGCTCTTTTCTTATGAGCTGTTCTAAGATCTAATGCAAAATTGTGTAGTATTAGAAAATTAACTATTCATTCCAGCAGAATATAGGATTCTTCAGTTCCCAGGGCTCCGGAATATAGGACTAAACTTGATGGGATTGGAAGGGGAGAGCATCTCCAGTTCAAAAGTCGAGCTCTATGCCACTAAAGCATGTCTCCATGCATTTCTGTATGTAGGACTCCCTCGTACTTTCATGTCCTCCAAGAGTTCAGGAAATTATGTTTAGACCTTGAAGTCTCAACTCTCAAGGGACCTCTGATCTTCAGGGTCTTTAACCTCTGCCCAATAATGAGAATGAACTATTGCCAAAAAACAAAAAAAGATTAAGATGAGCGAGCAGCCACACTTGCAATATGAACCGGCTGATCTCATGAATTGTCAAAGTTGGTCTAGCCTGTTTATATGAAACTGACCTTGGCAGTTTTTAATGAGATCATCAAAAGAGAGTTGGGGTTCAAACTGTTTTTACAAGAACTGAGTAGTAATTTGGCACAATAAGGATTGGTTTACAGACTTTACTAAGCACATTGGTTTTAATAAGCACATTGGTTTACAGACTTTTTACCAACCAAATGATTTTAACATCTATTTTATGCAATTAAGAGATGTGATCTCAGACCAAGTCATAAACAGCACGTTTAAATATAGATAGATAGCGAGAAAGGCAGATCAAATGTTAAGAGGCAAGTCAGGCAACAGCATTGCCATGCTATACATGAAATACACTTGGTATGCTGGTACTGATTTTTAGGGAAGAGTGTATCAAGAGTTCAGGGCATAAAAAGAAAGACTTAATAGCAACGAAAGCAAAGCATGTGTTATACACCCAGTTCTTATAAGATTGGGATACTACAAAGCTCTCAAATGATTATATTTAAGAATGCTGGGCCTCTGATTGTAGGCACCTTCATTGTTCTTGTGCACTTCAACTCTATATTTCTCTTCTTTTTCTCCCCTCTTCAGCTTAAGGAGCATGTTGAACTTGGCATGATCTTCTATCACCTGCTCCACACAATTTTAACACGAGGGAGTAATCAATCAGTCTTTCTCATGTAGTCAGAAACAAAACAAAAGACACAGTGAAGGAAAAAATAGAATCAAGTTTACGGACATCTGCACATGACACAAAATGTTCGACTCCTAATGGCAAATCTATATTTCTTCTAAAGAAAATGGTAAATCTATATTTGAGTTTCTTTGTTCTTCAACCATCTACAAGGCTCTGAGGCATACTAAACAAGTACATTGAATTACTTGTAGTTCCTGCATATGATGGGACATAAGTTGACCTAAAGTGCAAATCTAATGGGAAATTAAGTCAGACACAGGTCTCTAACTCTACCACTTGACACCAGAAACAAGATGCTTAAAGAACTCACACGTATTTGCAGCCAAAGCCACGTTTTCTTATATCATATAACTCAATGATCCAAAGTCTTACAAGCAGCAACATAAATAGTGATGAAAACCTAGCCTAATCTGGAAAGTAATAATAAAAGATATGAGACTTAAATGTTTGATACAAAGCGTCTTTAAGGAAAAGAATCATAATGAAACTAGGATGACTATTTCCTAATGTAATCATGCAAATAAGCAGGAGGTTGTCCTTGAGTTGTCCTCTTGGGCCTTCCTTCCTCTAAGTTGGAGGATACACCCGTATCAGGCACCCCGGGTTGGACAGGACTCGCCCTCGAGTCCACAGCAGTAGATTCATTCTCACCATGATAGACTTGCAAATCAGCAACATTAAAAGTAGGAGACACTCCAATATCATCAGGGAGTTCGAGAACATAAGCATTGTTACCAGCTCGTTTGAGAACCTTGTATGGTCCCCCTCCTCTGTCATGTAGTTTACCACACTTCCCACGTGGAAACCTCTCCTTGCTCAAGTTTATCCAAACTAGGTCACCCTCTTTGAACTCAACATAACGACGATGCTTGTCAGCAACCTCCTTGTATTTCTGATTACTCTCAACAAGTCTTCTCCGCACTTGTTCATGTAACTCCTTAATATGGTCTGCCATATCTTTGGCATCACCGCTGAATCGGTCCGTGACAGGTAATGGAATTAAATCCAAAGGCCCATTGGGGTTGCTACCGTATACAGCTTCGAAAGGACTGATATTCGTAGTACTGTGCTTGGAGCTATTGTAAGCAAATTCAGCTTGCGGAAGGAACTCAACCCAACTTGCTTTGTTATGCCAAACTAGTGCTCTCAATAAGTTTCCCAAGCTTCGATTCACCACTTCTGTCTGCCCGTCGGTTTGAGGGTGATGAGCAGTACTAAACTGAAGCTTTGTACCCAACTTTCTCCACAAGGTTCGCCAAAAGTGTCCCACAAACTTGCTATCTCTATCAGATGTGATAGTACGAGGAACTCCATGCAGCCTTACAATGTCACGAAAGTAGATATTGGCAATATTACTAGCATCCATTGTCTTTTTGCAAGGTATAAAATGTGCCATTTTGGAAAACCTATCCACCACTACAAAAATAGAATCAAACCCTTGTTTTGTCCTTGGTAATCCTACCACAAAATCCATGCTAACTTCTTCCCAGGGAGCTTTTGGTTCTGGGAGGGGTGTGTACAACCCTGTGTTTTGACTTCTACTTTTAGCTAGGTGGCATATACGACAACGTTGTACATACCTCAGTACATCTCTTTGCAACCTGGGCCAAAAGAATTTCTCCTCAATTAATGACAGAGTTTTAGTCTTCCCAAAATGTCCACCAAGACCACCTCCATGCACTTCTTCAATGATCCAGAGCCGTAGTGAACAGTTAGGGACACATAACCTGCTACTCTTGAATAAGAAACCATCTTGAATATGGAAATCTTTAATAGAGTTCTTCTCCTTGCACTCATTCCATGTCTCACAAAAATCTACATCTTCTTGATATAACGTCTTTAAGTAATCAAAGCTGTCAACTCGTACCTCCATCACAGATAGAAGTGCTCCACGCCTACTCAAGGCATCAGCCACCCTATTTTGCACCCCAGCTTTATGCTTGATCACAAAGTTGTATTCTTGTAGCTCTTCGACCCATCTAGCATGGCGCCTATTAAGTTTTTGTTGTCCATTGAGGAACTTGAGGGCTTCATGATCAGAGTAGAGAACGAATTCTTTGAATATAAGATATTGCCTCCAATACCGAAGAGATTGAACAATGGCATAAAATTCAACGTCATATGTGGAATATCTCTGCCTGGTGTCATTTAATTTCTCACTGAAGAAAGCTATGGGCTTTCCTTCTTGGCTCAAGACAGCTCCAATACCATTCTTGGACGCATCACAATCAACCTCAAAAACCTTATCATAATCAGGTAAAGCCAAGACAGGGGCTTTGGTCATAGCTTCTTTTATTGCATGGAAACTCTTATTAGCCTCTTCAGTCCATTTGAATACATTAGAACGCAAACAATCAGTCATTGGAGCAATAATGGAGCTAAAATTGCGAATAAACCGCCGATAAAAAGAAGCTAGGCCGTGAAAGCTTCTAATATCATGGATGGATTTTGGTGTTGGCCACTCTAAAATTGCTGCAATTTTGTTTGAGTCCACTTTGATTCCTTCAGCAGAAATAACATATCCTAAGAAAACTAAGCTTTCAGTTAAAAACTCACACTTCTTCAAATTGGCATATAGCTTCTGCACCCTCAATACTTCAAAAATCTCTCGTAGGTGCTTCAAGTGTTCTGCTTCATTAAGATTATACACAAGAATATCGTCGAAATAAACAACCACGAATTTTCCAATAAAAGGGCAAAATACTGATTCATGAGTCTCATGAATGTGCTAGGGGCATTCGTTAATCCGAACGGCATTACAAGCCACTCAAACAGACCATCACGGGTCTTGAAAGCAGTCTTCCATTCATCTCCAGGCCTTATCCTTATCTGATGGTACCCACTTCGTAAATCAATTTTTGAAAATACCTTAGCTCTAGATAAGTGGTCAAGCATATCATCCAAGCGTGGGATTGGAAACCTATACTTTACTGTTATCTTATTTATTGCTCTACTGTCAATACACATACGCCAAGTCCCATCCTTCTTAGGTGTGAGTAATGCTGGTACTGCACACGGACTCATACTTTCCTGGATCACTCCTTTCTGTAGCAACTCAGTCACTTGCTTATTGAGCTCTTCATATTCTTGTGGACTCATGCGGTAGTGAGGCCTGTTTGGCAAACTTGAACCTGGTACGAGATCAATGTGGTGTTGTATGTCACGCATAGGTGGTAGCCCAGAAGGTAACTCCTCAGGAATGACTTCACTATATTCCTCCAGCAAAGCTGCTAACACCTTGGAATAACTAAAATCATCAGTTCCCACTTCTTTCACCATCAACATATACAATTCCCCACTCTTTTTGGATTCAGTTAAAAACTTCTTTGTGGAGAGAAAACTGCAGCTCTCTGCTTTGGATGATTTTGGTTTGTAGTCTACTCTAGATGGACCCAAAATAATTTTCTTTCCATCCTGCAAGAAAGAGTAGGTGTTCTGGTACCCGTCATGGTGAGCTCTCCTATCAAATTGCCAAGGACGGCCTAATAAGAGATGGCAAGCATCCATTGGTGCTACATCACACCATTGTGAGTCTTGGTAGTTTTTTCCAATAGAGAATGATACCAAACAACGTTGGTTGACTACTACATCACTACCTTTTTTGAACCACTGCA
The DNA here is from genome assembly GCF_002994745.2 of Rosa chinensis. NCBI lineage: Eukaryota > Viridiplantae > Streptophyta > Magnoliopsida > Rosales > Rosaceae > Rosa > Rosa chinensis. The sequence goes on along the minus strand of NC_037088.1, from coordinate 17,575,227 downwards.
GCTTATAGGATATTGGCTTCCTTTCTGTTTGCAAGTTCAACTTGTCTACCATCTCTTGTGCCACAATGTTTTCACAACTCCCCCCATCAATGATAACTTGACACACCTTACCATTGGAAGTGCACTTTGTATGAAATATATTATGTCTTCTCCAATCTGGGTGCTCTTCTATTTTTGATGCATTCATGGTTCTTCTTATCACAAGTGACTCACCTTGATCACTCCAGGTAACTTCTTCGTCATTATAATAATGACAATCATCAGATATCATTAGTTCACCATGTCTTGCTTCACTTGTTTCTCCTATTTCCTCAACCAAGTTCACCACCCGTCGATTAGGACATTCAGATGCTATATGTCCCAACCCCGAACACTTGAAACACTTCTTAGGCTTGCCACCCTCCTTGAGATTGGTGCGGTTGTTCTGGAATTCAATCTTTTGTTCTCCGTTTTTATCAGTCTCAGATGGTGCAACCCACTTGGCAGCAATTTGTTTGTGGTAGGAGTCCTCATTGCTAGGCCGCTTCTGACGTACTTTTAATTGTTTCTCCACCTCACTAGCCAATTTATAAACATCATTGTAACTCCAATATTGTTGTAAAACCACCACATCATGAATTTCTTTTCGCAACCCTCCAAGATATCTTGCAATTAACTGCTCCTCTTCCTCTATCACTCCACATCTTGTAGTCAAGAGATCGAACTCCTCTGTGAACTCATCAACTGTTCTCGACCCCTGCCTTATGTTGTGAAGTTTCATAAAGTTGTTTTGAGTATATATAGTTTTCTAGTAAAAATCTTTTTCGTAATTCTTTCTCATCTTTTCCCAATTCTTGATCTTCGGCTTTCCTAGGCGTTCACGGCGAGATCGCAAGGATTCCCACCAAGCAGAGGCCTTGTGTGTCAATTTGATCGCCACCATCTTCACCTTTCTTTCATCAGGAGTGTGCTTGTAATAAAAAATTCTTTCAATGGTGTTAAGCCAATCAATGAATTCATCTAGTCGTATTCTTCCTTCAAACTCAGGGAGGTCCTTCAAGTTTAAAGAATGGTGATCATGGTTATTACCATGCCTCCTATCACCATGAAAATGAACACTCTCCTCCCCGTCGGAACTCTCACCATCATCACGGCCTTGAGTTTCAATGCGAGCAAGGCGTTCACTAAGTTGTTCAATCAACCCCTTGATTTCCTCCATGTCGTTGGTATTGCCACGACCCTCCATCCGAAAACCTCCCCTACCACGTCTGTTAGCCATGGAAACCGACTATCGATCCCACCAAACAGAATCCGGGCTCTGATACCAGATTAATGGGAAATTAAGTCAGACACAGGTCTCTAACTCTACCACTTGACACCAGAAACAAGATGCTTAAAGAACTCACACGTATTTGCAGCCAAAGCCACGTTTTCTTATATCATATAACTCAATGATCCAAAGTCTTACAAGCAGCAACATAAATAGTGATGAAAACCTAGCCTAATCTGGAAAGTAATAATAAAAGATATGAGACTTAAATGTTTGATACAAAGCGTCTTTAAGGAAAAGAATCATAATGAAACTAGGATGACTATTTCCTAATGTAATCATGCAAATAAGCAGGAGGTTGTCCTTGAGTTGTCCTCTTGGGCCTTCCTTCCTCTAAGTTGGAGGATACACCCGTATCAAAATCTAAAGAAAATTTCCTTCTCAAACAGTAGTAATAGTGTAAAGAGCCATTGATTCCCCTGCAACACATTACCCCAATGCTCGACAGACCTACAGCTAAACATAACCAATAGCTACCCAAATGATCGAGCTCAGCAAATCATTTATAGATAAGCAAAAAAACCACATTGAAGGAAATCACTACTGACCTCTGCCTTAGCATGGATGACCTCTTGAAGCTCATAAGGGAACAATGAATTGGACTTTTGCTGAAGGCTCTTCACAGCATGGTTGGCTGCATCTTGAACTTGAGGATCATGAGGATGCACATCTTGCCACCCTGGAGCATGCCCACCTGATCAAAACCCAATTCAGTCTCACACACACCAAATCCAAATCAACACGTGTCGAAGCGAGAATCTATCTTTTGCTTAGTGGGTGAGCTTTTTCTGTTGCTTTGGCTTTTGCTTTTTGTTTTCAATCTTAATCTCTAAGCTTTAGAAATTCACAGTAATTGAGTATACAAAATTCTTTTTTTTTTTTTTTTGGTCAATGAAATATAAAAAAGGGGTCTTGTAGAACACATCTCTATTTTGGTGAATAGTACATGGTTAAATTGATTGGTGATGCTTTACTCCAAATGACAAAGTTTCGGGTGGTAAATCCTCTCTATTAGGAGGATTTCTATGAGGGTTTGCTTAGCTTAGTCATAGAGCCAGAAATGAAATTCAAAGGTCGGTGGTCAGCAGTTCTTTACAGTTTACACAGTGTTACTCCCACAATGAAAAAGTTACGGCAGGTCAAAACTCAACATCCAATTTTTCTTTTTCGGTTTCTCAAGCAGGTTTTTGAAGAAAAAGTAATATAAAATTAATTTTCTTTGACCAAAAAAAAAAATATATCAATGAAGATCAGCTGCAGCTGGTTTTATTAATGCCAAGCAGTTCAATGAAAAATCACAAGCATGCTTGCTCTGACTCCACTCAAAACTCATCTTTCTTCCTTGAGTTGTGGCTGTGAAAGGAGCTCTTCTTTGTCATCCTATATTACATTGAAGGGAAAGAAAAAAAAAAGTACAGTGTTTTTCGTTATTACATAACTTTCTAGATAATGCAACATAATATACATTACAGTTGTTCTTTGTAATTCTTTATTACATTGGGAAAAAAAAAAAAAATACAGTGTTTTTTGTTATTACATTACTTTCTAGATAATGCAACATAATATACATTAATACATTAACAGTTGTGTACATCAACATATAAGACAAGATGAACGCCCCTGTGGGAGAGAAAAAATTCACCATAGAAGATAACATTGCAGGATGGGGAAGAAAACCAGACGGCTCCGCTTCACCAATAGCCCAGGAGTGCTTATAAAACCAGAAACCAGGGCTATTCTAAAAAGTAAAAACAGAGGGGAAAAAACATGAGCTGTGAATTTACTCATGTAACATCCTCGACCTCAATGGCAAGCTATTGAGCAGAAATGAGCATCCCTCATGAAACCCCAGGTGAAGGAAAAAGATAAAAAGGAGGCGTCATCTTATCAAATACAAATGGTAAAGTAAACAGAACACACTTATCCACATTAGAAGCTTTCTGCGTCCTCATCCTTTCAGCTGTTCCTTTGTACAAAAACTATATGTGAACTCGAAAGAAGCTGAAGCCCAAAGTTATTTGGTTTTGAGGTATCCTGAGCTTCTGGATGGAGCTTTATCTGCAATATTTCAAATAATATTTAGAACTAAATTACTATATACTGCAAGATTAGAGTTGAGAATACGTGGTTGTTTTGCTCCAGAAATTTTACAATGCTTCAGGATGATTTGCTCACAATCTTCCAAAGAGATAATGGGTATAATGTGCCTTTACAGTAGGTATTTGTATTGCAGTAGGGAAAAGCTTTGGATTCCAGGTTTCAAATCTAAAGTTCATCAACACACACACACACACAGTGAGAGAGAGAGAGAGGGAGATAATAGGACAAACCTCATACTGTTTGAGCAATGACGCGAACAACATTGCAACTCCTTCAGTCACAAATTTCTGTCCAACGCAGGCACGTATACCAGAGCCAAAGGGAAGAAATGCTGTACTTTTATTTGGATCATTCAAAGTGAAGGAGCTCTCTCCCAGATTCACAAACTTCTGAGCAGCCCCTGAGAATAATTATCAACCAAGTATTGTTACAAGTGGAGTATACTAATCTAGATCTTTTCCTGCTATGTTAAACTAACTTCATGCCATATTATATACGTATTACAATTCTTAATATGTATCCAAGTTCATCCAATATTTTTAAACCAAAAGCTAATCCACCATATCCGAGTAAATATATACGTGTGTGTGCACATATTCTCCTTCGAGAGAAAACATTCCTTTGAGATTTCTGAGAATGCTCCTATCATATAAGTATCTATATCTATGTTTCTTTTTCGTAGTAGATAAATGATCCACTCATAAAGTTATACTGTTGATATGCATAATGAGTTTTCAAAGATGCAAAGAAATTAATTATCCTACAAAAACGATCATTGACACAGAAATTAACCAGTTGTATACATTTGATCGCCCGCTGGTAGTTTAGCACAATAGGTTTTTCTATGAACATTGCCAGATCAATAGATAATCTGATGGTGTATGTCAACTACATGATTGTTTTTAAGATGAAATCATCGTAGAATTGAAATTTTGTACCCCTAGATGTAAGTTTCTTGCTCAACGCTGAAAAAAAATCATACTAATACTGCCATATGAGATGGCCAAAAGCACAGTGGCTATGAACATCTTATAAATAAGGATTTTTTTTTTTTTTTGGGTGTGTGTGTGGTGAGGGTGGGGTGTTGCTTTGACAGTGTTTCTTGTGGTGCTACATGATTGTTTTTAAGATGAAATCATCATAGAATAGAAATTTGTTTGCGGAGCCACCCCTACAAGTTTGTTTCCTGCTCTACACTGCAAAAATTCATACTACTACTGCCATATGAGATGGGCAAAGGCACAGTGGCTAGGAACAGCTTATAATTAAGAAGTGGGTGGTGGCGGTGGTGCTTTTTGGGGGGTTGAGGGGAGCTGGTGCTTTGACAGTGTTTCTTGTGGTTTTGCACACTACCCTCAAAATTAATTAATTCTTCTGGATCTACAGATTTGCAGAGTAAGGAGATAGCAAACTAAATAAACTTAGTTGGCAGTAGAATAAGTAGGAAATGAAACCTGAAAATGATTTTCTTAGAAATATATCAGACCCTTCTCCAGCCTTCGACAAAAAGCGGTATGGATTGAATTCACTAGCATCGCCTCCCAAAGTGGAATCATCCATCATTACCAGCTCTACAGGCACAACCAATCCTGCTCCAGCTGGTATGGTATGACCACTCTTAAGCGAAAAATCTTCAAGAGGAAAAAACAAGAAAAATAATCAATTCCTAGGAAGTAGAGCAGCAGTGAAATCAGTATTAAATCAGTGACATAAGCGGTAGCTAAAAATAAAGTTCAAGTGGAGCATTAAGCTGAATACCATTCACAATTCACAGGATGCCTATCATATCCAAAATTCTAACAAAATTCAGTGCCATTTTGTCAAGCTATTATTGTCATATTTAACAGCTCTATGGGTCATTTGAACACAGGTTATAGTAATTCAGTGCCTTCTACCCATGTATATGGATCTGCTCCTCGGTTTTATTTTTCCTAGATTGTCAGTTCTCATTCTAGAATAGTTATTTGATTTCATGTTTTACTTGACTGAAAATGGGTTGATTCAGTAGACATGATCCATTGACTATAATTTCAGTCTGATCTAGATCTGAGCATATTTGGAAATTTGGGCATGATGCAAAGCACAGCACAGAAAGTGACAAAGTGATATCCACATAAAGAAAATTGACCGTCTAATAAGAACGTTGAGAAATGGTACCATGTTTGAGAGAACATCTCTGTAGCAAAGACCCGGCTGACACAAGACGAGCAGATTCGTAAATAGTTGCCAGTAATAAGACCAACTTATCAGCACTAATCTGGTCTTCCTTCATTGCATCTTTTTGTGCCATAGTTACCTCCGAGTAGATCTTCAGAAACATACAAAAAGAAATTTAGGTCTATCTAGCTAAATGCATAATATAACTCATTATATATTTCTCTACAAGCAACAAAGTGCATGATTAAAAACACCCAACCAGATAGCATCACTGTTCATGTGCATTTTATACTTACCCTGATCAAATTATATGTAGAAACTAGATATCCCAAAATATGACCAGAACTTTTAGTCAGAAATGAGAAAAGTTCAGTTCAGGCCCATTAGATTGTTGATCAACTTCACTCGAGCAGCTTAGCAAATGTAATTAAAATGTATTTCCCAATGCCATTATAAGCAAAGACAATCTAAATTCATTTGTGATACAGGACGTAGGTTACAAAATATGATTATATAATTGCAGGCATCCAGCACACACCCATATAACTCTAGGTCTGGACAAGTAAAAGCTGACTGAGAGCCGGCATATATATTTTCTGAAAATTGGTAGATAGTCAATATGAATCTTATTTTCATTCCTATTTATGATAAAAAAAATTGTTTTTTTGCTCAACATGATTCACTGGTATTGTATATATATAGGGCTTCTCCAGTAAGGACGTCCACACGTTTAAACATATGTTAATAACAAGAAGATTAAGCACAATGTATCAAAATAAAGATCAAAATTCAAATAAGAGAGGGAGGGAGGGAGGGAGGGAGACCTTATCCTGTATTTGTGGATGCGTAGCAAGGTTCATCATAATGTTATTAATCAAACTAGCTGTGCTGAGGCATCCGTGAAACATTATGCCCATAAGATTCCCATATGGTTCCTCACTAACATTAAAATGGCCATTAAGCTCCTCAAAGAATAGATTGTCTACTATCCTAACTTCAGAGCAAGATGGTCCGCCACATGCAACCTCCTTTCCTAAGTTTCCAGTTTCCCAAGAGTATACGTTGCAGCATTGTTGAACAATATCTTGCGTTAAGCATTTCAACTTTGTGCATACAGACTGATATTTCCAAAATCCAGGCTTCCAAAAGGGAGTAACACAATAAGAAGCCCAAAAACCAGCATCCTTAGCAATCATCATAAGGAGCTCCTCATAAACAGCTACCTTAGACCAAGCTAAAAATGCATCTCCAAAGAGGGTGGCTCCTAACATGGTAAAAGCCATGTGTTGAGAAAATACTCTACTGTCAACACTATCTTTACCCATTACATTGTTTATCCTCTCCAAGACACAGTCCACAGCCTTGGTGGGGAACACATTTTTGTTCTCACGAACTTTTCCATTTAATTCTGTTAATAATGTTTCCCTTCTCTTTTGCACCTGCAAATGAAGTATTATTCAGGATGAGCATATTGAAATCACCACATAAAATTGAGAATAATTGTAGAAGTAAAGAGAAAACAGTGTGTAATGTTTTGGTTTCCTCCTTTGACAAACCATCATGACATATAGACAAATTCTTTGCACAGTAAATTAAGTTTTGGGGATATGAAACTGCCTAGTTGATGAAAAAGGTTGTAGATTAGTGCAAGTCTAAATCACGTAAGTGGTATACCACAATAGTTCTAGCCTTAAGAGTGACAAACTCCAAAAGAAAAGTTAAGTTCTAGTTTAATGTTTCATAATTTCAAGATTGTAAATAATTAAGCCCTATGTTTACAAATTACAAGGCTTTGGAAGAACATAAGAAACATCCGCCACAAGTTGTGAAACTCATTCGCTCTCAACCTAAGCGTCCCAGCCAAAACAAAATGCAAGACAAAGGACTCTAATAGTGATAATTAAAAACATATAAAACTCTGAGTTCCAGTAGTACTTCAACTTTCAGTTAGACTAGTAAATCAGTTCATTCTGTGGTGGCTTTCCTTCCCCTCTTCTTGTCAATATTAACATGTAGGACGAGCAGCCAAGATGGTCACAAGGCAGGTTTTAGTTTACTGACATCAAATTGTTTAAGAACAGAAAGAATAAAAGGTAGAAAGAGATAGAAACTACCAAGTTCACAAGGTAGTAATTCTAGGAATCACTGCTGCATAGAAATTGGAAGATATTCCACCATCACACCAAAGGTGCCTTGGAATCTCCAAGTCAACACATGTTTCACACACAAGCAGAAAGATCTCAAACAGTTTTCACGATCAACTCATCTTTCAAATCATACAGAATATCCCATTATTCTTACATGAATCACTGGTCTAATGCACTTAGAATTCTGAAAGACAGATGGTGAATACACTGAAAATTACAACATAAACAAAGCTTACAGGACAATAACCTAAGAATGATGCATTTTTGAATTGCATTTATAACATAATCAAGGACAAAACAAAACCTTATTATACGGTGCTTAGTTCTCGGATGAACCTGTTTATTACAATCTAAATCAGCATTACAAACAGTCATATTATTGTCAACCCCGATACTACATATAACTTTAAGTTATGCACACATAAACGAACATGCATTTTTTTCAACTACCCAAGAACAGAAGAAGTGAAAAGAAGTGCTGATACCTCGTCGAAAGAAGAAGCAAAGAGACTCGACCTTCCAAAGGCCAAATGGAATGCCCTCCCAGTCATAGGTAACTTATCTGCAGCCTTTAGTAGCATCTCTTTGATAAGAATTGGATCCTTTATTGACACTAAAAGCCGAGTCGGTCCCAACCACAACTTCACAACAGAGCCATATTTCTTGTGCAAATCACCCAACACCTCTGAATACCAAAGAGTCAATGGTCAATGCTCTATGGTCTTCACCAAATTCAAACTCACCGCATGAAAAATTCACAATCAAATTCAAATTCAAAAAAAAAAAAACTAAAATTTCCTACTGCTTAACTTGTTCAATTTCTGGAAGCCACAAAGACCTAGATAAAACCATGAAGCAAAGCTAATTACTCTAAAAGGAAGCAATTGGCGGGAAAGGAACGGACCAGTAATATTTTGGCGGGAAAGGAGGTTGGAGTGGCCGTAGAAAGAGGGGCAAGGAGGCCCAGGGATGGGCTTGGCTTTGGCCCATAAGCGAAGCAGGTCGAAGAGCTTCCGCAGCAACAGAGCGGTGACGGCGATGAGAGAGATCCAGAGGAAGGCGTTGAATTCTCTGGCGACCAAGTCTCTGAGAATAGAATCGTTGCTGCAGGCTTCGGATCTCGACTGGAACAGAATCGTTAAGAGCGTGTTTGATCCGCATGGCGAAGAAGAAGAAGAAGAGGAGGTGGAGGGTTTCATATCCCAATAATAACAGTTCGGAGAATCTTTGTTTATTGCTGCAGTGATGCTGAAGAATGAGACTCTGCTCTGAAGACGAGGGCTTTTTGCGATATGGACTTTTTTGTACGACTTGTCGTTTGTGGCATCCGTTGGGTGGAGGGCAATGACTTTAGTATGAGGATATATCAATAGTCTTAAAAATAGAAATTTTTATGGAAGTATCGAGGAAATGCAGATATTGATAAATTTTTGAGATAAATGAAGGAAATTATGAAAAAAAAAAAGAAGGAAATTTTAAACAAAAATTTAGAAACATTTATTTAATTAATTTATCTACTACATTTTAAAAGAAAATGTTAAAAATTTTTTTTTATATATTGTGTTGTAGTAAGTTAAGGTGAGTTAATATATGTTGAATAGTATGACGATTTTTGAAATTTAATAAAAATGTTCTAATTTATAGAGTATGATATATGAAAGATTGTCAAGGATTGAGAACTATTGGTAAAAAGAATTTAGTTCTTAGTTGGTTATTGAGTAGAGAAACCAAAATTTCAATAGTCAAATGGAATCTGCACTTCGTCAGAATAAATATTTCTGACTAACTACTTTTGGTGGAAATTACTATTTGAGTATTTTCGATAACACATTTGCTTTATAGGAATAACCATTTCCGTCTATACAAATGACTTTTACCGACGAATATGGTTTATAAAAAATAAACCATTTTCGTCCGCAAATTGTTGTCGGAAACGGCTCAACTCTTGTGGGAATAAATATTTTATATGCAATTACATCCAATTTAAATATTAGAATTTCACAAATTGAAATATTTCTTTTCTAGAACATGAAGAACCAAATAGTTACATAGTGAAGATTTGAATAATTGATTGAATGCAAACTTGCATAGTCTTAATACATAGGAAAAATAACATCATCCGTAAAAGTATAAATAGTACGAGAGAAAATACAAAACTAAAAAAAAAAAAAAAAAATTAGATTAATGATATATTTTGAGGCTACGTTGCCTCATATAGATAGATAAAGGTTTCTTCGAGGACCTTATAACTAGTAGCTAGCAACTAGGAATCAAGGTGCATATGCTTCAGAATCTCCATTAGTAGATTTTGTCATTGGTGCAGTTGTAGGTGAAATTGTACAAGCAAGCTGTAACACAAAAATACTTTATAGCTTATACATATATGAATAATACAACAACAAAACTGGACATACGTCCAACAACACTTTAAAGAAAGTGCAAGTGTAAGCGCAGATGAAGCCCTTGCGAAGCCTGAAGTTTTACCCTGTCAAAATAGCAAAACAGGAAATGGAACAGAGTATAATAAGTATGAGGACTTCATAAAAAAAAACTCCTAATTGCTACAAAAACGCTTTGATGACAGGAATGTGTTTTTATCGATTTTGGCAAAGCCATATATATAATAATAGTAGCATTAAAGAAAAAGATTAAAGCTTTACTTACTGGTTATGTGCGTTTTGATGAGTAAAAGGTTTATGAGAACTACAATGCAGCCAAGCTTTTTGATCGTTCAGTTTTGTATATGGAATCCTATGCCTAAACTAAAACAGAGCTTTAGAGAAAGCCATGCTCTTTTCCTCTTCTTTCTAATAATGGCAGTTTATTATAGGAGAGGAGAAAGAGGAATTATTATTACAAGGGAAAGCTGGTGATGCCTTGAAGAAGGACAGATATAGTTGTTGATATACATATACCTCCTAGGCACAAGTATCAGAAGCACAAGACTCATATCGCCAATATAGAAGGAAAGCTCCCAACTGAGGATCCCGATACCCCTCTAGGCGGTATCGGGAACCCCGATCGTCCCACACCGAAAGAAACTGAACCAAGCTCCCACAAACCTGCTACATTAAGGTCATCTCCAATAACCCAAAGAGGTAACTGTTTACTATCGCTTTCCATTAATTTATCTTATATCGATACTGACTTAGGCATCGGAGTGTCGAAGGCCGGCACACCCGGTCTTCCCTCTGACCTTCGTCTGTTTTGCAGATAAGTGAGACCGATTGCGATAGTAGCAAACCAAGAACATCTTGTGATTTAGCTGGATCAGACCCCTATCGAGACAGCTGAAACATTTGGTGCTAGAAAGACTCCCCTCTCTCCTTGCTGGCAGAACAACACGCCGCCAATGGCTACCAGCACTCCCGATACCAATAGTGACGATCCGCCTCACGAGGCAGCGACCCGGGAGGTCCAGCACACGCTTGAGTCTCAGAGCCCAAACACCGAGACATGCTCGGTCATGATCACTAACACGACCACCGCACTGGAAATAACAATGCGTGACTTAATGGAGACACATGCACAGGCCGAGGCTGAGCGCGCGGCTGCTATGGCAGCTCGCCGAGAAGTAGAAAATATGACAAACCAGAATCGCATTCTCCTGGAGGTACTTTAGCAGCGAGTTGCGAACAATGAGGCATTGGACATGGCCCGTCAACAGGAAACCCCGATATCGACAATTGGTGGTGTCCCGACACCTAGAGCAGTCCTCACCACAGACCCCAAGCACTAGCCTCGCTGGCACTTTTGTGCCACTAAGCATAACATCCAGAAGCCCCACGGTCCCCACTCTAGGCAGCACCATTGCTGGACCACAAGTAATCTACTTGAACTCCCCTCTCCTCCCCAATCAACTCGGCACAGCGCCACCACCTCAGCCTGCCCCCGATATGGCGGGAATCTCGAACACGAACACAGCCGCAACCGCCAACATACCTCCACCTGACTCCAATACTCGGTTGTTGCTCCAAATGAGTGAAACCATCGCCTCCTTGCAAGCGCGGATTGAGAGCGCCGAAAGCAAGATTGGCTGACAACCGATCACTGCTGGCTTCTAGGGAAAGATGGGACCATTCACTCCCCGGATACAAGCCGAGAAGGGCCAACCAGAGGCCAAGCCCTTCAAGAATACAATAGTACCAAAGACCCATACCACCACTTGGAAGTCTTTCAGTCCCTCCTACATGGAACCCGATACGTGGACGCAATGGCAAAAGCAAGCCACCCAATCTCGTTCCCTTGACCCAACCCTAGCAGCATCGACATTCAAGCAGGCACTCTAGCTGAGATACTTCCTATAGCAAATCAACACCAATCCCCTCGCGACATATGACGACTTCCTCGATGCCGCTACCGCTTTCGCGTAGGCTGAGTACGACACCTTTGGTCGCGACACAAATACCAATACACACCCAGTCAATGTCCCTCAAGTCACCAACCCCATCGGGATTTCAGATAGCAGGAGCAAAGACTCCACCAAGGATAAACCTGTCCAACACGACAAATCCCCACGAGAGTGACACGGCTACAACGACAAAAGGGACAAGCAGTACTGGAAAAGCCCCGAGAAGCCAAAGTACAATTCCTCCAGCAATCGATATCGCGATGTGCCATACGGCAGTACCCAACACAAGGAGCACCAAAGATTCGAGGCACCCCGATACGAGGTTTACATCACCCTCACCGATTCGTATGAAGAAATTTGGAATAACCACAAAGACATCATCCCAAGCCCACCGCGGAGCAAACCTGGCCAAACCAAACCGCGAGACAATGGCAAATACTGTACATACCATGAGGAATCCGGCCACCCCACCAATATTTGCTGGGCACTAAAAAACGCCATTGAGCCTCATTCAGAGCGGCCAACTCTCACAGTATCGTACTCCCGCAATGGGAGCTAACTCCATCGAAGTCTATGGACAGATCCTAACGATACATGGCGGCGCTCCAAGAGCAGCCGAGACTCATCATGCACAGAAGCACCAGTGCCCTCGGGGCCAGGAGATATTGGGACTCAGCCATGACTGCCACACCCACCAGGTAAAGTGGGACTTAATTGCCTTTAGTCGCAGCGAGGACACCATAAAGAAGCACAATAACGACCCCTTCCTAATTACCATGTTCATCGACCACTACCAATGCCATCGAGTCCTGGTCGACAATAGTGTAGCAGTCAGTGTCATGTTTCGCAGCTGCTACGAAGGCCTCAACCGAGTTAAGAAGAAACTCACCCAAGACCACGAGCCCTTGATCAGCTTTGCAGGAGAAGTCACACAGCCTCTGGGATTCGACAATTTGAGGATCACCCTCAGTGGAGGCAGTACTATTGCTACCATGACAACGCATTTTATCATCGTTGACTGCCCTTCTTCCTACAACGTCATCTTAGGGCGAGACGCCATCTGGGGACTCCAATGTTTTGTCCCAGGGCACATGTTAGTGATGAAAATCCCTACCCCGGGTGGCATCCTCACCATTCGAGGAGAGCAGGAACTGGCGAGACAGTGTAACTCCCTAACTGTCGCGCCAGGACATGGCAGGCGAGAGGTACTCCTCACGTCAGACTTGCCCTCCCCGTCTGACAAGCCAAACAACCCAAGGGAGGACCCTGAGACTTCAGACGCCTGCGATACAAGCAGTAAAAAAAAGGAAGATAAGAGCAAACTCAAACATCCGAGACCAAATGCCCTGGAAGATTTGATATCGGTTTCCATATCCGATACCCAACCAGAAAGAAAGGTCAAGATCGGCTCTAAGACAGACCCACAGTTCCAAGCAAACTTAATCGCCTTCCTCAAGACCAGACAGGAGGTGTTTGCATGGTCATACGCCAATATGCCAGGGATTTCGCTGGAACTGCTGACCCACAAGCTCACCATCTCACCAGACGTTCCACCGGTCAAGCAGAAAAGAAGGGCCTTCATGGAAGAGAAATACAAAGCCATCCAGGCCGAAGTCAAGAAACTCTAGGAGATCGGGTTTGTTAGGGATGTATCCTACCTGACATGGCTATCTAATGTCGTGATGGTAAAGAATCTCAATGGCAAGTGGCGCATGTGTGTCGATTACACCAACCTGAACAAGGCTTACCCAAAGGACAGCTTTCCCCTGCTAAGAATCGATCAGCTGTTGACTCCACTGCTGGCCACAAGCTCCTTAGCTTCATGGACACCTTCTCGGGCTACAACCAGATGGCCATGGAACCTTCCGATCAAGAGCACACATCTTTTACCACCAACAAGGGTTTGTATCGTTACAAGGTAATGCCATTGGTCTAAAGAACGCTGGGGCCACCTACCAAAGACTAGTCAACGCCATGTTCACAGATCATATCAGGAAGATAATGGAGGTCTCTATAGACGACATGCTCGTCAAGACTGTCACAGTTAAAGACCATATCAAGAACTTGGGCATCGTCTTTAACATCTTACTCAAATATGGCATGCTACTCAACCCAGACAAGTGTGTGTTTAACATACTTGGTGGAAAATTCCTGGGCTTTGTAGTCAGCGAGAGAGGTATTGAAGCAAATCCAGAGAAGGTACAAGCCATCCAAAGACAAGAAATGAGGAACAATCTCTCACTGGGAAGGTTGTCGCTCTCGCCCGGTTCATATCGCCCTTAACAGACAAATGCGCTCCCTTTTTCAAGCTCCTTAAAACTCACCACACCGAGAAAATCAATTGGGGATCCGAGCATGACAAAGCTTTTCAAGGCATCCGAGACTGCCTGGCATCAGTGCCCACTCTTTCCAAACCCATTCCAGGAGACGTCTTGTACATCTATCTTGCAGTATCGGTTACGGTAATTAGTGTTGCCCTGGTCAGACGAGAGAACAACGATGAACTGCAAGGGGTTCAACGACGCCGAGTCCAGGTATTCAGATATCGAAAAGTTCTCCCTTGCACTCCTCATAACTGCCCGACGATTACGACAATACTTCTAGGCGCATACCATACATGTCTTGACCAACCAGCCTTTGAAGCAGGTCCTCCAGAAACCAGAATCTCCGGCAGGTTAGTTAAATGGTCTGTCGAACTTGGCGAGTTCGACATTCATTACATACCGCGCACAGCTATCAAGGGGCAGGCTGCTGTAGACTTCATTGCAGAATTTATACCTCGCTAGGACAGTGAACCTTTAACGAAATTGTGTCGGAATCCAACACCACCCCGACATGGACTCTCCATGTCGACGGATCCTCCAACAGTAAGCTCAATGAAGCTGGAGTGGTCTTAACAGACCCAGAGGGACACACATACTAGTATACGTTACAATTCAAGTTCAAAGCATCAAACAACGCAGCCGAGTACGAGGCGCTCATAGCTGACATCTAGTTGGCAAAAGAATTGGGAGTCTCGAGCCTGGCAATTTTCAGTGATTCCCAACTTGTCGTAAACCAGGTCGGTGGTGACTTCCAGGCCGAGGAACCACATCTATCTTATTACCAATCACACACCAAGACCCTACTTCAACGATGCCTCATCAGCCACACCATCGCTCTGATTCCCCAAGCACAGAATACCAAGGCAGATGCTGTCGCTCGATTGGTGACATCCTGGCCAAACACCGATATCGGAAGCCTCAAGATGGAAATCTTGGAAAAGCTGAGTACCAACAAGCCGTTCTCAGAAATATTCCTTACGAAGAGCGAGCGCCCACCTTCGTGGCTGGACCCATTCATTGATTACCTCTCAAAAGGCATCGAGCCAACGGACTGGACCATCGCCAACAGACTCCGCAGAATGGCAACACTATACACGGTCCGAGAAGGCAAGTTGTACAGGAAAGGAATGTCATTCCCCCTGCTGAAATGCATCTCCCTCTAGGAGGGGCAGCGAGTCTTGTTATCGCTACACAGCTGGGTTTGCGACAACCACGTAGGGGCAACAAACCTTGCATTTAAGGCACTGGCACAGGGTACTACTGGCCCACAATCGAGCAAGATGCAAAGCGTATCGCTAGCACCCGCCTCAAATGCCACCAGTTTGCCAACTCCCCTCTCGCACCATCAGTACCCCTCTCAATTATCATCGCCTCTTGGGCATACTGCCAATGGGGACTTGATTTCATTGGAAAATTCCTGAAGGCACCAGGTCAGTTAAAATTTGCCATTGTCGCCGTTGATTTCAACACTAAATGGGTGGAGGCCGAGGCTCTAGCCACGATCACAGTTGCCAAGACCTTCTTGGAACGCCCAACACCTTGGAACGCCAACACCTTCGCTACTACCCCAGGTAGAGTGAGACACCCAGACTTTGCAATCCCCACCTCGCTATCGCCACCTTTCCATGATTGTAAGCACCAACACCAACACCAACACCAACACCATCTCCTTTTATCTTTTTAATTCAATGTATTTTGCAACTGTTCTCGTGCAGTAATGAATGACATGTTATTAGCAATGAATGAAATGCTATCGCAATGAATGAAATTTTTTTATTAGTCACACTTCTGACCACTTGGCCAACACCAACGATTACAGCCATTCGACCCTATATGGTCATATCGTATCCCTACACCACTATCGCCATAGGCCCTACGCTGGCCACCAGTCACCAGAAAAATCACACGCAACGGGCATGGGCACGCTGTATACCAATCCTAACTTATTGCCCACGCGTTATCATTAATGTAAATGCGACATCGCTTCCAGCCGGTTCTGCTGATACAACACGATGCTGTCCCTCGCAAACTCTTGCGCTGCCAATGGCGATCAAATGAATGAATGTCACTGATACGCAATACGTCGCGCTAACTGAATATATGCGATCAAATGAATAAATGTCACAGATACGCGATACGTTGTGCTAACTGAATGAATGCGATCAAATGAATGAATGCCTCCAATGAATAAATGAATGTCAACGATACACAACACGTCGCGATAATGAATGAATGAACGCTAGTGCGCCGCACATCGCGGTATCGAAATGAACGAATGAATAACGATACACGATATGCCATGATAAGCAAGTACAAAATGCACCAACGATGGTAAACCATCACCAAATGCGATACCCGTAAAATAATGCTCAAAGCTTACAAATACTCCAATGCCATGAAAGGCGATACACAATGACAAATTCAACATAATGAAAAGCGAGTACAGAAATAAAAGGCGATACATATTTACTCCAGAATGGCATACAAAGGAACTTCACTACAAAGGCTTTGCGGCCAATAGCAATAAACAAATATATCCTTTATACAAATGCGATACACATACTCCATGAAAATGCTACATCTTAATACAGAAATGATACACCCTAACACACGAGTGCGATACACAATAATTATCTTCGATACCCCTCCAGCCAAGTCTGATTCTTTGGAATATAAGGAGGCCCAGAAGAAGATCACTGAATTGGAGGATTGATGGGTTGGTCAAGCTCTGGTGGGAAAGACTGGGGGGCGGTACCAATCTCCACCACTCTTTGCGCTGTCACCACCCAATCTCTACCGCTGTAGCCTCGCCACACCACCAGTGATCGGCGTCCTTGGGTTTCTCATTAGACGGGGCTTCAGTTCTGCAGGAGCACAGACTGCTCAATCCCCCAAAGGGTGATAAAGCCGAGCCTGTGTGAGATTAGGCTATAAAGCCTATAACCCAAGCATGAGATTAAGCTATAAAGCCCAGAATTCTAGAAAAGAAAACCGCCAAAGGGGAGAAAAGATTTCAGAAGCAGAAGCACAATGAAAAATATAGAGAATGCCATTTGAAAATATGATCAACTCACCTCCCTCATCCTGCCTATTATAGGTGAAGGTCACCGCTATAAACCGCCCCCAGACTACCAATAGTTGCGTCGCTTTAATGACCTGCAATAATGACAACGCACCGAATCGACAAAGCAATAAATATATTCAACGCACGGGGGACTATCGCCCAAAGAAATATATGTTCCCAATAAAGCTTTCATATTCCCAGGTAAAAAGGACATCCCAAAAAGAAGACTAATTGGTCATTATCTCCACAAAATCCAAAGCATTGACACATCCAACAAACCTATCGCTAGCAGAGCAAAATTGAAAAGAAAAAAAAGAAATTATGTCTCGCCCTCGGCACTGTGCGCTCGCTCTCCTCCTCGGTCTCGCTCTCCCACTCCTTCTCGCTCCCCAAAATTCTAGCCCTGCAGCTCACCCTCAGTATCCACGGCCTCCCCTTGCTCGCAAGTAATACCGTTCCACTCGCGATTGCCAGCCTAGCCAAAGACATGCTCTGTTACAGTAGCTGGCTCGCGGATCACAATCCCAGCGCTCCGACCGCCACTATCGGCACTAACTTGTGATCGCGCCGCTTTCTTCGCCTGCATGTCACATACCATCTTCTCCTTATCATTCCAGCCAGCGGCAATACCGTCACGGATCGAGTGCAAGGTCCCATCCGAGAAGGCCTTATTCATCTTTTCTTGAAAATGTGCCAACTTGAGATGGAGATCCACCGCCTTGTCCGCACCTTGATGCTTGGCCTTCTTAAGCTTATCACCGTGGGTCTCGGTGGCGGCACGCAATTGAAGGCACTCGTCGGCAAAGTCACTAGCCCGAGTCCCCTGCTCAGCCAACTCTTTGCTCAATAGCTCCAACTCTGCCTCCCTCTCGCTAGCTTGGAATTCGACGACCCTCAAGCGGTCAACTTCTCCTTGCAAAGTTCCAACCTGTCCCTTCAATTCCACCACACGATCAGGGTAGGGAGCCAAACTCTCCAAGGCGGTGCCACGCAGCTCCAACTCGGCATCACGCTCCCGGACCTGCCTCTCCAACTCTCGCAATCGCTCCTCAGCAATATCAACTTAGGCCCTGACCTCCTCCAAGGCCTTCAGACCAACCTCGGCCCGCTGCAACTTGCCTTTCAGGTTCAAATTTGACTCCCTCAAGGGGGCAACAGTGTCCTCGACCTCCTGACGATGAGATTCCTCCATCGTGAGTGCTCGCTCCAGTTCCATCCTCCTCGCGACTCCATCATCAATTGCCTGCCTCATCTCACCCCGCTCCACTTGGCCGCGATCCAACGCACCACCTTAGAGCTCGTATGCCCTCTCTCTCTCAGCATTCAACTCGCCCTGCAGCCGGGCTATCTCAAGATCAAAATGCTCAAGCAGCTCGGCGGAGGCTTGATAATTCATGTTCACAGCCTACATCGCACACCACCCAATTAGAACATGCATAAATGACAAAAGACAATGAAAGCATACAAATGGATCGCGAGACATACCCTCATCAACCTCTCTTGATCTTCCCGATACCCAAGACGAGAATCCTCAACATTCACACGATTGCGATCTTGATGGCAATTCAGCAAGTCGGTGACCATGTGTAGAATGGCACAGTCTGTGATCCCAATCTCGCTAAGAGTGCGCGCGAGACCCCCAGCAACCTCGTTATGAGAACCCCGAGAGCCCCCACTTATAGATCTGAAGCGAGATACACTGTCAACCCGAGCCCTCTTACCTTCACGGGTATCGATACTAACACCCACTTGGGGACTCCCGAGACGAAGCTGTGAAGCAACCCTCTTCCTCAACCCAGCTCCATCAGTGCGAGCACAAGTCTCAGACACTCGGGTCCTATCCACCTCTCCAACCCGGGCAGAGGCCTCCATCTCGGCAACCTGGGTACCCCCAACATCGCCTTCTCCAACCTCCTGTCGCTCTTCAAGAGCCTCGACAACTAGTATCGCATCACCAACAGCCTGGCTAGTTATCTCTGCTTCCCCACTGTCAATAGTAATGACCTCTTGCAATACCGGACAGCAGATATTGTCACCAAAGACAGCGTCCAGCTGCTCTAACATGGCATCCAGTACCAAGCGAGCCTTGGCACTGGTATCGCTTTAACGCCGCTCAACTTCCTCAAACAATTCCTCTACTGAGATCTCCACTTCTACCATCGGCTCCGATGATTGGTCCACAACGCTAAGTCCACCCCTCTCGTCGAGACTCTGGGGGACTGCCTTGTACCTTCCTGAACCTCAGGGGACTGGCGCTCCTCAACGAGTACTTGGGAGCGTTCACCAGCCTCGCTCGCCTGCTCCTAAAACTGAGTAGCTTCCCCAACACCTGGCTCTGGATGGCCCTGACCTACCTGCCTCTCAGCACCCGCCTGCTCCTCGGCTCGTTGGTTGAGATACTCCAACATAATATCGAGAAACCTCAGATACATCTCATCGGCCAACAACATGTTCACCCGATGGTCAGTCACACGTACCTTCTTATCAGGAAGTTCGACGTCAACTCGCCTTGCCATCTCCTATTCTTGTAACAACTCCCTCATGATAACATCAGTATCCACCTCTTCATATGGGGCATCACTCTTACTAGCAGCCTAGCTAGGCATATCCGCTACAACACAAGAAAATAATGTTAGAAGGACCGTACATAGAAGAACGGTTAGACTTCATAAACAATCAACAACCCCTCACCCGGACGCCTCCCTAGCTCAAACCTCTCATATATCGGGAGCCTCCACAAGCGACAGAACCCCCTCGTCCCCCTAAGAAATGCACCTAACACCCTCGCCACACGCTTCTGCTCCAGCATGGTCCGGACAGCCTCCTGCCTTACTACGATATAAAGACACGTTGTTAGCACACACCAATGACAAAATCCAACAAAAATGCAATCACGATACTCACAAATAGGCTGGAAACGAGTCGGAGCCTGGTGCACCATGTCTGGATTAGGCCAGCTACTCCCAACCAGGCAAGGCCTGCCTCGCCAGCTAGCATAAATGTTTGATGGAAGGTCCTCGATAATGGCGCGGCCCTAAAATTAACACACTCGATATCGCCAGCCTTAATCGAGTATTGCATCTTGAACAAGGAGTTAAACTCGCCAATGCTTGGACATAGCAGTCTGCTAAGCTTCCACAACATTAATACTCCCATCAATTGCCTCAGTGCTTTTGGCGATAGCTGCCCCAATGATACATTTAGGCATAACAACAGATACTGTAACTCCTCCAGTATTGGGAATGTCAGCCTACACTTAAGCTGATACTCATTAAAGCACGCCCACCCCACTTGGGGGTGGCTAAAACATTCACCATCCCTCAAAGGGTGTAACAATACATTGCCCGGAATGCCCCAGGTCATCCTCATTTCGGCGATCTGCTCCTCCGTCATACTCGGACCCGGCTGATCAATAGGCATCTCACCAAGGAGTAACCGCCCACATGGCGAGTAAGGAATCTCCAACATCTCAATATTCTCCACATCGAGAACATCGGAACCTGCAATTTGCTTAACCCTACTCTAAACTCCATGAGACGCACCCTCGCCACCACCTTGGGAAGTGCCCATGGCACCTATGCGAGGAACACCCTCACCACCTCCTCGGGAAACACCCTCACCGCCACCTCTGGAAGTGCCCACGACACCCCCGCGAGGAGCACCCTCACCACCTCTTCGGGGAGCACCCTCGCACCTGCCACGAGAGGCACCCTCGCCTCCCCCTCGAGAAGCACCCTAGCCACCCCACGGGAAGCGCCGACACCACCACGGAAAACTCCCTCACCTCCATGAGAGGAACCCTCTCGCCTACCGCGACCACGATGCTCCCGCGCCATACTGTGAACGATACCCACAATTTTCAATCGCTTCCTATCTATCGCCTTCCCAACCTGCCCCACAAAATTTCAAAATCTAATAACCTAGTCCGGAGCAGCAACAGCAAGCTCAACTAAACCCAAAATTCACCTTCCCCAAAGTTTAATCGGACCCACAACAACCCAGAGCCCAACGGCAAATCTCACCTCTGACAAACGACTCACCAACGAAACCCACACTACCGCACAAATGCCCTCAGAAAGAAACCCAGAAAAGTCAAGATACAACGTACCTGTTCACTCATCCAATCGGAAAATAGAAACAACGACTCCAACAAAACGGAATTCCGACCACCAGCAGAAAATTCAAGCTTTCTGCACAATAAAGGCTCTAACTTTAATAAGTTCTTATCCTAATCTCCAACAAAAACAGAGGAACAGTAATCGCTCCCATCTCCTTCCTCTGTCCTTATATAGAGACCTCGAGAATACAAGGATTGTTGGACGTGCAAGGACGACGACACCAGATCTCACCACGTGTCCAACATCTCTGACATTATAGAGGTCATGTGTCGTCGCCTCAACTCTTTACCACTACGCCATTATTACATGTTACGGACTCCAGTACACCGGACTTCCCACACACGAAAAACGACTGACAATAGCACACGTGTCATCAGGGCATAACATGTGCACCAAAAGATGCATGAAGCCCCAACATAGATTCGCGATAGCAACACAACGCCAATGGCGAGAATGCTCTCCTCACCCAGCCAAAACTCCTCTTAGGTGGGGACTTGGGAGACTGGGGGGTAATGATTGTATGTAAGCCACGTGACAGGAACTCGCCTTGCACTTCCTATACTTTTACCAAAAAAAAAAAACTCCCCACCCAAGAGAACTCTTAACAGGGGACTTGGGGGACTTGTTGATATACATATACCTCCTAGGCATAAGTATTGGAAGCACAAGACTCATATCGCCAATATAGAAGGAAAGCTCCCAGTTTAGGATCCCGATACCCCTCTATGCAATATCGGGGAAAGCTCCCAGCTGAGGGTCCCGATACCCTCTAGGCGGTATCGGGAACCCCGATCGTCCCACACCGAAAGAAACGGAACTAAGCTCCCACAAACCTGCTACATTAAAGTTATCTCCAACAACCCAAAGAGGTAACTGTTTACTATCGCTTTCCATTATCATTATCTTATATCGATACTGACTTAGGCATCGGAGCGTCGAAGGCCAGCACACCCGGTCTTCCCTCAGACCTTCATCTGTTTTGCAGATAAACGAGAGCGATTGCGATAGTAGTAGACCAAGAACATCTAGTGATTTAGCTGGATCAGACCCCTATCTAGACAGCTGAAACAATAGTCAATGTGGTTGGAACGATTTGTGGTGAGTATTGTGATGGGAGTGGCGGTGAGCTAGATGAGGGCTGTAGTGTTTCAGGTTGCATACCAACAAAAAGTTTATAACATTATCAACATAATCATCAAACTGAGGTCCAACAGAAGCAAAAATTACACCCAAAAGTAACCAAGAATATAAGGATAACACAACAGATTCAAATTTACCAATAAAAGTGGGCAGTAGGTCTATCAATTAGATAATAGAAACCTTACGCATATAAAGAAATGAAGCGTTTTCGTATGTATGTAGTTATCATCTTAACCAAAGTTGTGAAGACAAAAGAGAGATCTCAGTAAGGACTTAGTTAACATCAAGATAAAATAAAAGAGTGAGTGTCAGTCTTTGTGAGAGAGAAAGCAAGAGCATCAAATTGAAGATTTCAAGAAAAATATGAACTCGTCCTTTAAGTCATGTTCACTGTCTAACCTTAGTTAGATATGCATAGAGGTGATATAATCATACAAATCAAACTTAAAAAAGGAGGGCAAATACAAAATCGATTAGAAGCTCAATTTACTTGCAACCATATTATTCACTCTAGAAAATCAAAATCATAAAAGGACAAAGCAGAATATGCAATCACTTACCCAAGATGGTGATTTTCTGGCAAATTGAGAATGGCTTGAACTATTTGCCATCAAAGTTTGAAGAACTTATTTTAAATCGGCCACCACATCCGTAAGAATTTCAACTTATTGTTTCACTTGTCCAAACTCTTTGTCACATTCCAAGCACGTGCGCTTATTGCAAGTTTGGCTTAGGTGGCGGAATGGAACCACATCTTCAGGTGGTTTCATTCTGCCACTAAGCCAAGAGTTTTGCCATGTTTAGTCTCACCAACCACCTCCTTATATGTCCTAATCATCCAAATCTTCTTCTCCATCACCACCAAAAGTCTCTTCTATACGTTTTTGCAGTTCCATACTTTCCTTCAATAAAAACATACATAACCAACATAAGAAGATACTATCATGTCAATGAGAATAAGAAATAAAATATTAAAAGATACATAAAGATCCTTTTCCCTCTCACTCCGCCAATGTTCCGGCTTTCCGTCTTTAGGCTTAGAAACATGAAACCTTCTAAACATCTCTATTGGGCTTGGTTCAAGTCCAGTCTTATTAATCTGCAAGATTTAAAGAATAAGGTGAAAGCATTGGTAAAAAGAAAGAAATAAAGTGTATAGGGTAAACTGAAAAATAGAGGCAAGTTAGAAGTCTAAGCAATCATTAATAAATGAAAAACATAAATTACGGTAGAAATTCCATCCGGAGTTAAAGGTACCTCCTTTTTTATGTATTTTGTCGTCAAAACTGAACCCGTTGTTTGCGCTATAGTTGATTTGTCACGATTAATCACGTTCCACTGATTATACGTGTACTTACATGAGCATTTGCCAAGTATAATTAGGTATAGTAAGCCACGCTCATGCTACCGCCAGAAGTACCAACTCCCGCCAAAGGAGTGACCTACGGGAACACAGCCAGGCAGGCTACCGCCTGAGCCCCAGCTTACCCCCAGATCGCCGCTGACTCGCCGCCACGGGCCGCACCAAGATAGCATCAGAAGCTCCAGAAGCTGGGAATTGAAGCATATCAGTCCCATATCGAAAACATGGAGAAGATCAGCTCCCTCCTCACCTATAAAAGGTTATATTCTCTCTCCTCATTAATTACGCATTTACTACTTACCTACTGTTATTCTGTCAACATAAATATATTGGCTAATTTAGGCATCGGAGAAGAGAAGACCGCCCAACGTGGTCTTTCTCTGACGCCCTCTGTATTTTACTTGACATGTAGCGGAAGCTCTGAGAATATCTCAAGTAGCGGTCCGCCCATCGGATCAGCGTTAACCAAGATTTAGGCACCGCTAGATTTTAGACATTAATATTGGCGCTGTCTATGGGAATCCTTGAACAAAAGGCCATCCCACCACAACAATCACCATGACTAACGGTAGCGGGGGAAACGCTAAGGAGTAGGCGGATCAATCAGCTAACCCCGCGGCTAACATTAACCCAGCGGTTAATGTTAACCGTGCATTATTCAATACTCCAGTCAACCCTAGCGTGGAACCCCAGGGCTTGTCCCAGGTCTCGCTGACTCAAACTGCAGCGGAGACTTGACTAGGCAACAGTCGCCCACCGGTCCAAGATCTCGCTGCTATGTATGAGCTGGCATTGGTGGACCTCTACAAAGCAAACAGAGAGCGCGAACAAGAACGCCTAGAAAAGGCCGAGACCCAAAAGTAGGTGGCCACACTGATGTCAAGGTTTGACGAACTAAAAAAGGCGCTGGAGGCAAACGCTAACCCAGCACAGAGTAAGCAATTGCGGAGCACCAGACGTAGTCGACCCAATACCGGCGGATTAGTACTCGTACCAATCGTACAGATGCAGGTACCGCCGAACCCACCAGAACTATTGGGAATGGGCCCATCTCCCCTACCTTGCTTAATGATGGAGCAGGAAGCGGAGTCACAGCCGTAAACTAACCATTCGGCGGCTAGGGCTAGGACTGAGGGCAATCCACTTGTCCCCAGGCGAGGGCTGGTTCAGCGGAATCTCCAAGCTGGGCCCACCGGTTACGCAACAACCATAATCCTGGAAAGAATGCAACAACTAGAACAGAGGCTAATCCGGGCAGAGGCAAGTGCCCTAGCGCCAATCCCAAATCCGCTCTTTGCTTCCAAACCAAGACCATTCACCGCCAGGATCCTGCAAGCCATCAGACCAGCTCATGCAAACACACCAATGATGTCACATTACAGCGGCATGACTAATCCCTTCGTCCACATGGACACCTTAAAAAAAGTCACCAATAACAAGGGCTTTGATGACGCCACCCTCTACCACTTGTGTAGCGAAATACTAGATAGTGAGGCAATGAGCTGGTTCTTTGAATGCCAGCCGGGATCCATCGACTCATTCCACTCACTATCACATGCTTTCCTCTCTCGGTTCATCCTATTGTCCGCCGGACACCACAACACAAGTCATCTGTTTAACGTCAAATAGGGTGCAGAGGAAACATTGAAGGCATTTGTCACAAGGTGGTGAGCGGCGACTTCTCAATGCCGAGATCTGGTTAAGACAATGGCGCTGGCAGCTTTCAAGCAAGGACTCCTCAAAGGGCCATTTCTCTATCATCTTAATTTCCAAATGCTGCGTATGACCATGTCATGAGCGAGGCCGTCATCCATGCACAGGCAGAATTCATCACATATGGAGAAACCCCACCACCACCACCAACACCGGCAAAGTCCACTCAGCCTTCCTCCAGCCAGCAGGAGACTACCAACAAAACCTTTGCCACTCCGCCAACTGATAAGAAGAGAGAGTGGCAATAGGGAAACTACCAGAACAAGCGGCAGAGGGACCAGCATTACAAGGGCAACCGCTCATCCCATGGGAATAACCGTAACAAACAGACGGAGTCTTCCCAGCGGTACGCAGTGTTTACGGTCCTCACAGCCTCGTATGAGGAGATATACGACCAGTGTAAGGACCAGATCCCACCACCACCCCTAAGAAAGTACCCAAGAGTGGGAAAACCAAGAAACACGGGCAAGTGGTGTAAGTGCCACGAGGACAGCTATCACAACACCAACAATTGCAACACTCTCAAAACAGCTATTGAGACTTTGTACCGTGATGGCAAGATGGAACAATTCAAGGTG
Organism: Rosa chinensis; assembly: GCF_002994745.2. Taxonomy (NCBI): domain Eukaryota; kingdom Viridiplantae; phylum Streptophyta; class Magnoliopsida; order Rosales; family Rosaceae; genus Rosa; species Rosa chinensis. Next base: position 17,548,863 of record NC_037088.1, on the reverse strand, counting down.
CGCTAACCGCCATCTGTGGTCGACAACATCAAACCCATGCGCTGCATCAACACCATCGACGGTGGTGCTCCAATCTCCAACATATCTCATAGGGTAAGAAAGCGCTATGCATGCACTAAACACCCCAAAGAAGTTTGCAATATCCGCTATGAAAGATCCGCTAAGCTCCCAAAGTCTGGTTGGGAGCCCATTACTTTCTCGGAAGAGGAAGAGCGCGGAGTGCATTTACCCCACGATAACCCATTCCTGATCGACGCTTACTTGACAAATGGTCAGTGGGAAGGGTCCTTGTTGACAACGGATCCATTGTCAATGTCATCTTCAATGGCTGCTACAACCAACTCCAGCGGAACAAAAAATTACTCTAAGATCATGAGCCGCTGCTCAGCTTCTCTGGTGACGTCACACAACCACTCGGTTCTGACTACATGCGACTAGTTATCGGTGCTAGTCCATGCACAGCGGAGATACATACGGAGTTAATCGTTGTCGATTGCTTCAGTTCATATAATGCCATCGTTGGTCGACCGGCACTCAACAAGCTCAAGTGCATTATAGCCGGATACATGCTCCTCATGAAGTTCCTTCGCCCAACGGGACAGGTTATGTCAAAGGAAGTCAACAACTAGCACGAGAATGTTACTCCACAACCGTGGCACAGTCGACGAGGCGCCATGAGATCCTAACAGTAGGAAACCATGCACCAGCACCAAATATCTTTGAGGACCCTAGGGATGATAAGGAGAAATATGTAAAAAGGAGTCTGTTAACCCATAAACATCCTTGAGGGTTATCAGCATCTCCGACGAGCACCTTGAGCGGACAGTCCACATTGGCGCTCAGCTAGCCCCAGAGGTAGAGGCATAGCTCACTTAGTTTCTACGTAACAACGCTGCCATCTTTGCATGGTCCTACGCTGATATGCCCGACATCTCCCCTGAGATCATCACACACAAGTTGAGTATCAAACCATCCTTCTATCCTGTCAAGCAGCGGCGAAGGGCCTTTGATGAAGAAAGATAGCGTGCAATAGGGGAAGAGGTTGCTAAGCTTCAAAACATTGGGTTCATCCGCCAAGTCAATTACCCTCAGTGGATTTCCAACTCGGTCATGGTAAAAAAGCCCAGCAGAAAGTGGAGGATGTGTGTCGACTTCAAGGTCTGAACAAGGCATGCCCCAAAGACAGCTTCCCGCTACACCGCATTGATCAACTGGTCGATGCAACCGCTGGACATGAGCTACTCAGCATGATGGACGCCTTCTCCGGCTACAATCAAATCAAGATGCACCCCGGTGACCAAGAATGCACCACCTTCACAACCAACAATGGCCTATACTGTTACAATGTCATGCCCTTCGGTTTGAAGAACGCCGGTACAACTTATCAGCGGTTGATGAATGCCATGTTTGTTGAGCATCTCGGCAAGATAATTGAGATCTACGTAGACGACATGTTAGTCAAAAGCATCAAGGCCAGCGGACACGTGGCAAACCTCAGAATCATATTCGCTATCCTATTGGCTCATGGTATGCACCTCAACCCAGAAAAATGCTTCTTTTGCGTCACGCTAGCAAATTTATGGACTACATCGTCAATGAACGGGGCATAGAGGCCAACCCTAACAAAGTGCAAGCCATCCTCAACATGAAGGCTCTGGAGTGGAAGGTGCACGTTCAGAGCCTCCAAGGCAATCTAACCGCCCTCTCTCAGTTCATCTCCAGACTCACTGACAGGTGCCTCCCATTTTTCAAAGTTCTGAAGAACACCCACAAGAAGGTAATCGATTGGACCCTAGAGTGTGAAGCGGCATTCCAGAGCTTGAAAGAGTACTTGGCAGCAGTTCCACTTCTTTCCATTCCTGTACAAGGAGAAATACTGTACATCTTCTTGGCGGTATCACTATCAGCGGTAAGCTACGCTATTGTACGGCGAGAGGGCCAGGAGGAACTCTCAGTATTCTACGGCTGCAGAGGCATGAACGAGGCAGAAACAAGGTATCCCCCTCTGGAAAAGCTCGTGCTCGCACTCATTGTCTTCGCTAGACGCCTCCGCCAATACTTCCAGGCTCACACCATTCATATCCTAGCAAACCAACCGCTGAAGTAGGTAATGCAAAACCTTGAACACTCTAGCTGCCTCAGCAAGTGGGCCATCAAGCTCAGCAAGTTCGACATTGACTATAAGCCAAGGACCGCCATGAAAGGCCAGGCAGTGGCAGATTTCATCGCTGAGCTCACCGAGCGTCAGGATGAACCCAACCCAGGGGTAGAAGGAACCAACACATAAATGGTAATAGGTGAGGAACCAGCCCCCCGGCAGTAGTCAGACTGGAACCTCCACGTGGACGGCTCCGCTTGCGCCAAGGCCTGCGGCGCCGGAGTCATCTTGACAGGACAAGGGGGACTAAACGTGGAATACTCGTTACAGTTCAATTTCAAGGCCTCAAACAACATGGCGGAGTATGAAGCGCTCATTGCTGGCTTACTCCTCGCCATCGACTTAGGGGCTGACAGTGTCAACATATTCAGCGACTCCCAGCTAATCGTTAACCAGGTCAATGACAGTTTCCAGGCCAAAGACCAATAGTTAGCGGCATACTTTGGGTACGTCAAGACGCTTCTCAAAAAATTCAAATTTCACACCATCACACAGATCCCCAGGGAAAAGAACGCCAGGGCTGATTCTCTGGCAAGACTAGCAACCGCTCAACCACATCAAAGTCCAACGGACACAAGGGTTGGAATGCCTTAACAAGCCCAGCATCACCAAAACCCTAGCAAATATTTTCAACATTGAGGTTAATCCCAGCTGGATGGATGAAATCATAGAATACAAGCGCAATGGAACGTTGCCCGATGACAAGATCGAAGCAAGGCAACTTCAGCGGAGAGCAACCCGCTATAACATCCAGAATGGCAAGCTTTACCGCCAAGGGTTCACCCACCCTAATCTCCGGTGTCTGACCCCAGAGGAGGGAAAGGACGTCCTTGCCATGATACACGCTGGGGAATGCGAAAACCACTCAGACGCCAGATCTCTGGCCAATCGCACAATGCGACAAGGCTACTTTTGGCCCACGCTCGGCGACGACACCAGAAGGGTGTCAAGGTCTTGCCACAATTGTCAACAATACGCTGACCTCCCCAACGCCTCGGCAGAACCACTGTCAATTATCATTGGCGCATGGATCCACTCCACATGGGGCCTGGATTTGCTTGGAAAATTCCCAACCGCCAAAGGCCAGTTCAAATACATCATCGTCGCCATCTCAACTATAACAGTAAATGGATAGAGGCGGAACCGTTGACTGCAATAACTACCACCAAGGTAACTCACTTCCTCTGGAAGAACATCTACTGTCGCTACGGCGTCCCTTACACAATCATCACAGACAACGGCAAACAGTTCAACAATAAGGAACTAATATCTTTCACCGCTAACCTGGGCACTAAAATGAGTTTTGCATCTGTCGCCCACCCCCAAACCAACGGCTAAGTCGAAGCAGCCAACAAGATAATCAAGAAGTTGCTAAAAAAGAAACTCGACGATGCCAAGGGTTTATGGGCGGAGAAACTCCCGGAAGTGCTGTGGGCCATCAAGACTACCCAACTTCCGCCACTGGTGAAACACCATTATGCATGATGTTCGGAACTGAAGCCGTTCTACCTATCGAGGTTGCCCAACCTACCGCTAGGGTTAAGGCCTATTGCCCTGAGACCAACGGCGAAGGCATTAGCCTCGATAAAGACCTCCTCGGGGAGAAACGACACAAGGCCCATTTGCATAACTTGCAAAACAAGTAGCGGGTATCGCGTTTCCACAACGCCAGGGTCAAAGCCCGGAACCTCCAATTGGGGGACTGGGTAATGAAGGAAGTCATTCCACCGCCAACGGCACTCCGTCCAATTTGGGAAGGACCATAAAAAATAGTAGAAGTCATTAGCCCCGGCACGTTCTACTTAATGGACAAGGATGGCGTCACAACGACCCACCCTTGGAATACCGAACACCTACGGTATTAGTACAAATAGTCATGCCACTACTCAAGAGCATCTTAACTTAGCTGAATTTTTGTTCAATATTTAGGTAAGGGAAGCTACCCAACGGGTACAACCCCGCTTTTGTAAAACGGTGATCTGTCAGCTATCAATGAAACGAGGAATTATTCAAACCATTGTCACCAAGTCCAAGCACAAGAGTTAATTGGCAATGCCAACAATATTCGGCGGACCACGTCCGTTACATCGTGCACTTGGAACAATTTTAATTCCTTTAATGTTTCGTTGATTAGCAAAAGCACAAGTCAAGGTCTGGCGGTAAAACAACATTCAAGCAACAATCATCGAAAAGAATCCCATACAATTTCAAAGACAAAATACTTCATGTATTCAAGGTCGGGACTCCCCGCCCAAAAGTATTGTCAAATACAAAAGAAGCCTTGACGGCACTAAAAAAAAAAAAGCACAGGCCGCAGCGGCAGTACAAAAATTATGAAGCAGCCTTCACTGATTCTCGGTGATAGGAGCATTTTAATGTGACGTTTTAATTGTTATTTCCTCGTATTTACTTAATTATTTCCTTAAATAAATCCTTTTAGTTTAGGAAATTTTCTATTTCTTATTTTTAGGAAAGTTTCCATTTCTTATTAGGAAAGTTTCCATTTCTTATTTTTAGAAAGTTTCTATTTTTAGTAATAGTTTCTATTTTCAGGTCCTTGGAATAAACGAGCTGAAATGAGCTCAAAAGTGGAAAGAGGAGTGTTAATGCTTAAGATTTAACGGTAGCCAAATCTTGTTTAACGCTGATCCGATGGGCGGATCACTACTTGTGATGTTCTCAGAGCTTCCACTACCTGTCAAGTAAAATACAGAGGGCATCAGAGGGAGACCGCGTTGGGCGATCTTCTCTTCTTCGATGCCTAAGTTAGTTCATGTATTTATGTTGACAAAGTAACAGTAGGTGAGTAGCAAATGCGTAATTAATGAGGAGAGAAGAGAGGACCTTTTATAGGTGAAGACGGAGTTGATCTTCTTCATGTTTTCGATGTGGGACAGATATGCTTCAGTCCCCAGCTTCTGGAGCTTCTGATGCTGTCTTGGCGCGGTGAGTGGTGGAGCGTCAGCTGCGATCTGGGGGCAAGTCGGGGCTCAGGCGGTAGCCTGCTTTGCTGTGCTCTCGTAGGTCACTCCTTTGGCTGGAGTCTGTACCACTGGCGGTAGCATGAGCGTGGCTCATTATAGCTAATTATGCTTGCAAATGCCTATGTAAGTACAAGTCCCCTAAGTCCCCAGTTAAGGAGGGCAATCTTGGTTGGGGAGTTGCCTAGCGGTTCGAAGCGTTGCTTCCGCCAATCTTGCAAATGCATAATTAGCGTCAGTACGTTGTTAACCATGGACTTACTGAAACAAACGCATTATACCCTTTCGGGTGGGCCCCTGCTAGGCCCCCTAGGGAGTCCCCCACTCCCCGGCTAAGATAGACTACTGTTTGGCCTGTGTATTGTTTGTTGAGGGGAGCTGCGCTTGGCAGAGGGTGTTGGGTAGCGAACCCAATCTTTGATACCCAAGTGGCGGGGGTCAACATGCCTGATCAAGGTCGTCGAAGATTGTGTTGACGTTTCCCCTACTTTGTCCCGGAGGATCATGTTTTGACTGTAATGCCGCGTGGCGGTCTTTGTCAAGGTGAGGCGTTGCCTTGGGAATCGCCGTTGGCGGAAGTCCCCCCGCTGATATCAAGTGGCCGGCATTGTCGCTGGATCATGCCTGTCGTCGTGACCAGTGCATGGCGTAAAGGTTAGCGGTGTTGGCCTCCTTCGCGAGGTATAGGGAGAAGTTCCCTAACGGAGCTGCGCTTAGCGGAGACTACCTCGCTTGCAAGATGGAAAGGGAGAAGTTCCACTAGCGGAGTTGCGCTTAGCGAAGACTATCTCACTTGCAAGATGGAAAGGGAGAAGTTCCGCTAGCGGAGTTGCGCTTAGCGGAGACTATCTCGCTTGCAAGATAGAAAGGGAGAAGTTCTGCTAGTGGAGTTGCGCTTAGCAGAGACTATCTCGCTGAGCGCTTCGATGATTGACGATTTTCCTTTTCGATGGTTACCTTGGACAGACGCTTCGTGTGATGGTGCCTGACACGTGGCCTACATGTATTGGATTAGCGTGTGCGATAACGTCTCTTCAGCACACCGTCAACTCGTCATTAATGCGAGTAATTATTGATTTTGTAACCGAGAGAGTAAGTGCGTTTGTGGGGCACGTGTACGGTTGTGGTGCGATGTCGTTTTTCAGCGGACGACTTAGATTAATTTGATGTTGACATAAAAGAAAGGGAAACCTGGAGGTTTGACACTTTGTACTTTGAACTAGTATCATCGTCTTCAAGCTTCGCTCTGCGTTTTGAGAAGAAGATTGGTACGACTCCGTGAAGCTATCGATCTCTGAAGCACGCAGATCCTCTTTAGTGAAGACGTTCCTTTGGATCGCACAAAAGCCTTCATCTTTGAGGTTGGTATCTTGAATCCCATCCCTGTTTTATTGGATTTTTGTGTTTGCTTTTGTCAGTTTCTGGGTTTTCGATTTTGGGGTGCTATCTATTCTCCCCGGTGTGCTCTGAGGGAGTAAAGCGAGTTTTGGGGATGGGTTTTTGTGTTTGACAAAGTTGGGGTTTATGGATTTTGCTAGATGGTCAAATCTGGGTTGGGTGTACACCCGTGTTTTGTTCTTGTTTTGGCGTTTTCTGGGCAATTGTTCTTGATGTTCTTGGATGCAACTGATAAAGGGATAGCCTAGATCTTGTGCGAACTGATTGGTTTGGTTTTTAGGGTTTTGGGATGGCTAGCTTCATAGAGATTTCAAGCGGTGAGGATTCCGGGTCTGACGAGTCGCTCAACTTGGCGGATAGGGTTTTTATTGACTCGTTGCGTCCGTCTGTCCCTACAGGAACCTCACTGTCCGAACTGCTAGAGATTGTGCCGCTACAGACCATACCTTGGGAAGTTGCCATGGGTCGGGCTGGTCATCCTGAGAGTTCTAGGGCCAGAGAGGATGTCACCGCGTGTGATAGTCGGGAGGAGAGGCTGGCGAGCAACAGTGCTATTAGGGGCTCCGCTGGTGGGATGAGGGAGACTGGCCGGGAAGAGGTTGAGTCTGCTTGGGTTCTTGGCGACGGCACCGTAGTCGATGAGGAGGGAGGGCCGATGATGGTGGCTGCCGTCAACCGTGTGAAGCGGGTGTTCTTCCAGCCCGGTGTAGTGAAGCTACGACCACCGTTGAAGGGTGAGAGAGCGTCGTTCCTACCAGCAGGGCATGCCGCCGTGCACGAGGCGATCTTCCGCCAGGGCGTGACATTCCCGCTATTGCCAAACCTCCAAATCCTGGTTTGTGAGTTTGGCCTCTCCTTTGGGCAAATTTTCCCTAACATGTGGCGGTTGCTGATGGCGCTCAACTCGTTATGGCGCCTGTCCAGTTGCGAGGGTCTAACAGTGGTGGAGGTGCTGCACTTCTATGAGTTGGTGTACGTTAAGCGACAAGGATGCATCGGGCAAGTGAATATGAGTCGCCGCCAGGGGGCTCCCAAGCTAATCGAGAATTTGAAGGATTCCATGTCACCTTGGCGGGGGACCTTCTGTGTTGCCACCGCCGGATAGGAATATCAGGCGGGGTCTAATGATGAGGAGCCAACCTTCAGCATTAAGTCGGAATTCCAACCTATCCGAGGTTGTCAGTCTGCCGCCGTTTAGAGTTGATTTTTTGTTGCGTAATAACTCCCTGTTGTAATGACCACTTCGTTTTTTATTGTGTAGCGGGCCTGCGCTTTAACTTGACGCGCGAAGAAGAGTGTCGCATGGCAAGGATCCGCGGCTGATGGCAGAACCGCAACTTGCTAGATCTCCGCTTACTTACTGGGTGGGAGTTGCTGGTCGATCAACAGTTGACACGAGCCCTTGGTAAGTATCTTCCGCTGATATGTGTTTTAGTCTGGTTATCGTCAGGCTAAGTCGCTGTTTTTTTTTTTGTTCAGATTCTCCGCCGGGTAACAAAGCTAGTCGCGAGGCATTAGAAAAATCCATGGATCGTGCAAAGATAAACAACTTTCTGGAGGGTATGTACGCCGCTGGGCTAGAGGCCTAACAGACTATCGTCAACCCTCAGACATTCGCACTGAGCCAATCTGAGGTTCCCTAGTGTTGCCGATGCCGCATCACTTACACCTCAGCCCCGACGGCTCGCCCGTGGTGCAGATGGGAGCTAGCGCCGCCCAGGGTTCAGTTGGCGGAAGCAAGGTCCCTGCTGCACCAGTGCAGCCGAAAGAGAGGGTGCCCGCCATTAGGAGTGGGTTGTAGAAGGGAGGCTGGCGCCCTCAAAGGAGGATGAAGCGACCGATGTGGAGGCTATTGGGGTCCGCCAGTGGAAGAAGGCAAGGCAGGCCCCCTCGAAGGCGACTGTGACCGCTGGGCCGGAGGTACAAATGAGAGACCTCGATTCGTTTGCCGTATATGCTGAATTCCTGACAGAGCCTGAGCGGGAGTTTATCTTCCATCTCTGCGAGTGGCTGCGTTTCGGAGGGCTGGAGGGAATTGTGCGCTCAACCGCCACTGATCAGTCTCCTTACAGCTCGGCCTTCGGGCACCTGTCCGTTGGGCTACATGAGATGTTCTTGGCAGCCTCAAAGCAGCTCCGGGTGGAGCGGCAGCTCAGGGAGGAGATCGAGGGTCTCCAGAGGGAGCTGGCGGAGGCCAAGGACAGGTTGGCGGATGCGGAGCGGTGCCTGACCAAGGCAGAATGTGATGCCGCTGATGCTTGCGGCAAGCTGTCTGTCGTCGTTGAGAGGGACGTGGAGCGGAATGATCACTTCTCTAGGCTAGAGCAAGACATAGCCCTGCTAAAGGATCAAGTGGCGGCAAAGGTGAAGAGAGTTGAGATCCTTCAGCGGGATTCTACCACTAAGTCTGCTGAGGTGAAGAGGCTGGAGGATGAGGTTGATCTTCTGGGAGCGGAGGGGAATCGTGAGGTGTCTGCCGCTGTGGAGGCGTTTAAGCAGTCGGCGGAGTACAAGAAAGCGTTGACTGAGGCGGCAAAGGCTGGTACTATTGCCAACGTGGAGTTGCTGAAGCAAAAGGGCGCCATTGACTGGGTCAAGGCGTCCCAGCCCGTTGGGTCGTCAAGTCAGAACGCACCGCCCGTGCAAGGTGTGGCTCGCGCTGAGGCTGAGGGTGCTCGTTCAGGTAGTGGGGAGAGTGGTGTACGTCCGGCGGACGACTCTCAGCAAACCCCGCCTCCTACTCAGTCCGAGGTCTCCCGTGCTGGCTTTCTGGCTGGCCACACCCGAGCGGATGGTACCATTATAATGCCGAGCCCTACCGCTCGTGGGTCTGTTAGGTCCATAATTACCTACTAATTATTCCCCTAATCTTGCACTTTTGCTTAACCTTTGTGTTTATTTATATATATTTATTATGTTTTCCTTATCATGCTAGAAAATGATAGAGAAGCTTGGAAATGCACTAAAAGGTCAACTTTAGCACATTTTCCTACTCCGGCAAGGAGAAACCGAGCTAGGCAAGGAAGGAGGAGCGACAGACTGACCAAATGAACTTTAAATGAGTTGAAACTTTCCAGATTCATTCTAGACATATTAAGGATCATTTCCTATGAATAGTGAAAGAGCTAGTTCGGAGTGGAAGGCCTTCAAAAGATCGGCACAAATTTCAGACTAAAAGACGAAAACTGCAAAACCGGAAACTATACTGATTCCGGCAGAATTTCCGGCCAAACCACGGTGAACTAAGCTTTGAAATTTAACATGGATGATATGCACTCATGGAGGAACATTTGGTATGAAGAAGTCAAAGGCCAATTCCGAACTCTCGCTGGAGATTCAATTGAGGGAAGAAAGGAGAAGAAAGTACGCAAACGGACAAAAAATGGGTCAACAGTGGTCAACGCCGGATTCCGGACATTTCCGGCCAAGAACATGTGTGGAGGACAGGAAAGAGCTGATTAGGGTTAGAGACTGTAGATGCCTCTCACTATGCATGAAGGATTTGCTACATCACCAAGCATAAGTAACACCCTCTTTGGGACACCCACAAGCCATGGTGAGGCCAATCGAGACATGCATCCCGTAGCCCAATGTTCAAGCTACGCTACGGTATCCTGAAGTGGCAAATACATCTCCACGAAGCCACCTTCCCGGCCTTGCCAAGTTGCCTTCACAAACATGCTTTCTAGACTAGAATAGTGATTTCTACATCCCACATCTAAGAAAATGTAAAGGAGATGGCTTCCTTCACCTATAAAAGGAACTCTCCTCCCATATAAACTCCATCCCATTACATCTCATGTAATCCTCTTGGATCGCAAGGCCCAACACACATAGTTAAACATTCAAGTGGACGTAGTCTCCCGCTAAGGCGGGAGACGAACCACTATACTTCTCTTGTGTCGTTCTCTCTCTCTCTCTCTCTAAAGCTAACTAAAGACCCCCTCGGATCTCTAACGTTAACATTGGCGACGTCTGTAGGAAGCCATCACAAAGGCTTCGTCACCTACCACAAACTTTGACCCGTAGGCGTCCGGTCAACGCCTGTGAAGGCTGGTCAACTCCAGTCAACGCCCGTGAAGGCTTGTCAACTCCAGTCAATGCCCATCAAGGCTGGTCAATGTTGGTCAACGCCGACAACTCTGGTCAACGCTGACCTACTCAAAAAAAAAAAATATTTGGGGCTGATTTACTCTGGACACCTAGAAAATCTCTCTGGGCACCCATGACCATTCTTCAATCACCATCATGTCCTTCTTCTTGCTACTCCGCCAAAGGCCTCCGCTAGGTAGTAAGCGCCCACTGCATTGGAGCAACCTCTAGCAAGGCTAACTGCCTGCATCCAGCGCCATCTCCAGTGAGGCTAGCAGCTTCTAGCCAGCACCCCCACACTAAGAGCCACCGCTAGCTAAAACGTTAAAGCTCCGTCGAGCTTCTACAGCTAGCCAACCCTGCTCTGCTGGCAAATCCCTGCCGGCAAAGAGCAACATCATCCACTGACCAAGCTCCGCTAGGAGCCCGCTGCTGGACAAGCTCCTCTAGACCGCTAATCACCACCGCTGGCCTCCGTTAGGCGGCACCGCTGAGCAACACGTCCACTGGCCAAGTCTCTGCTGAACTTGCAACCTCCGCCAAGAGTTCTCCGCCAAAGAACCATCTCAGCCGAAACTCCGCTATCGCTGGCCACGACCATGCTCCCCCAACCGGCGACCTTTGGGCAGCCTCTGCTGACTTCCTCCACCAGGAACCATCAGCCATAACTTCTTCCTCCGCTAAGAACAAAGCCAAGCTTTACCGCTAACAAACAACGGCTAGAGGCCACCGCCGGCAAAACCTCCGCCAGCCTCAAGCCGCTGGCCAAAGCTTTTCTCCAGCTGACTAGGGCACTACCGCCCAACTTCCTCTGCTGAACTCCAAGCTCCCCACTGAGTTCCAAAACACCACCGTCAACAATCCCGACATAGTTCATCAAGCACCAGCAACAGGCGCTACGGGCCTCCACCACCGCTGGCCTCCGCTAGGCATCACAACTAAGCTTCACCTCTGGGTGGCCTCAACTGGGCGTCACTGCTGGACAGCCTGCACTGGGCGTCACCGCTAGGCGTTGCAGCATCCGTCACCTATGATCTTTATTCCATCATCTATGATCCTTTTCGTTGATTGGGACAACCTCTTGCTGCACCTACGGTCAATCACGACCCCTCTCTTCTTGCATACCAGCAACCTTTACTGGCAGCCAACACTTCGTCACCCACTTCCAATTGCCCGCTACAATTTGGAACAGACTTTCTCATACAGTTTGTATCAACGCAAGTTCTGAGCAATTATCTTTTACGCTCGGACACCTTCTCGCCTATCAAGAGCTAAGTTTCTCTCATTTTTTTTCATGGAGCTATCAAGAGCTGTGTGTTGCAAATCTAAATGTGATAGGCATGCATGAGTGATAAATAGTGCAACTGCCCTTAGTAATACCTTGTCAAATAAGGTGGCATATTTGAATATTTGATGCCATGTCTAGTGTTGGCCGCATGTCTATAGTGGTCTAGCGTTGGCTTCTTGTCATTGGCCGCATGCAATGTTGCTGTCAACTAGACGACACATCATCATTCCCTTAGCTTGTTAAATCCTAACTATTATAACTATCACACAAGCTTCAAGGTCCATGCTTTATTCTTTAGATTATATATGAACGTTGATATATGATGTCATATTAGAACTAGCTTGCTCAGACTAAAATGAGTCATATGCTCCAACATTCTTCATAATTACCAATTAGTGCCATGTATTAATTGTATGCCCACATACACTTATGTTACTCACTACACTTTCAGAATACCCTTTGTGTATTGGTATGCCACGGCTACCTGGATAAATGTGTAATCATGTACACAAATATCTATTAATCGATCAATGGCTGCGTGCATATAGTTAGATACCTACAAAGCATGATATCAGCTTATAGCTTGCTCACATGCTAAAATTGATTCCAAAAATCCATTATCAATTTGAAAATCACATTACAAGCACACAACTGCAAGTCATTTGTCATCAACTAGTACATTGCTTATACACTTTGCTTATAATTTTAACAAAGTACATATGCAAAATATACATGCAAAATACCAATGTTGATTTTACATACTCATGTACTAATCACCTATTTGTTTCAAGAGGATATAATCACCGATCACCTCTCCAATTAATGAAATCATCATCCTTCTACTAGGATGCTTCGCTGGAGCAATGATTTGGGTATTTACATCAATTTCAACTCCAACTTGCTCCAAATCGGCATAAGATAAGTCACTATATCTTATCTTTTACGCTCTGGCAATTAGAGCCATTACATGCTTTCACCACTTTAAGCATGCTTATAATATATCACACTGGATATGCAAAACTAATCATGCTTATAACACATGTTATATGTTTTAGTAGCACACCTACTATGCACGCATCCTAGTGTAATACTTCAAATGTCTTCACGACCCTTAAGCATGCTTGCACTATGCTACAAGTACATGCTATACACATGTCATGCTTCTATTTAATTGCAACTCAATTAAATAAACACGTGACACTTAAACAAATGTCTAGCCCCTTGGCCACCATATTTTGTCAAACTCTCCCCACGGGAAAGATACCTAAATGGGTCTAAGACTCCACGAGTCTATGGTTCATGACCAACCGCCAAGCGGTAAGTCAACGCCTCATAATGACAATGATCGCTACGCGGCATTGTAGTCAAGCTTTTCTCCTCCGAGAAAGAGTAAAGGGATCGGTTAACGTAGCCCACGGTAGCCATTGATCCGGCAGTTAACCCCCGACGCTTGGGTATCAAAGATTAGGTTCGCTACCTAACACCCACTGCTTATACGCAGCTCCCCTCATCAAACAATTTTCCAACCATACGGAGGTCTATAGCCAGGAGTGGGGACTCCTCGGAGGGCCTAGTGGAGGCCCACCCGAAAGGGCATAAGCGTTCGCTCCGACCAATTCTAGATGCACGATGCACTTGCACTAATTATGCTCATAATAAGGCACAGAGCCATGCTTTGGTATCAACCACGCTTCCGCTCACGAGCTTCCGTGCTCATACAACCCAGCATAATTAGCAACGGTTACGTTTACGCTTTAGAGCATCACATTCGAGCTTCCCGCTCATGAGTTCTAACGCTCACGCCTCAGCGGCACCGCCGAGCTTTCACGCTCATGCCTTCGCGGCACCCCCAAGCTTCCCTCTCACGAGCTTCGCTCTCACGCCTTCACGGCACCCCTAGCTTCGCTCTCATGCCTTCACGACATCCACGAGCTTTCCGCTCACGCCTTCGCGGCAACCCGAGCTTCCCGCTCATGCCTTCACGGCAACCCCCGAGCTTTACGCTCATGCCTTCCCGGCACCCCCGAGCTTCCCGCTCACGAGCTCTCCACTGATGCCTCCCAGGCAACCCATGAGCTTCTCCGCTCATGCCTTCCCGGTAACCCTTGAGCTTCCCGCTCATGCATTCCCGGCAACCCTCGAGCTTCCTGCTCACGAGGTTCCACTCACGTCTTCGCGGCAACCCCTGAGCTTCAGCTCACCCCCGAGCTTTACGCTCATGCCTTCCTGGCACCCCCGAGCTTCCCGCTCACAAGCTCTCCGCTCATGCCTCCCCGGCAACCCACGAGCTTCCCGCTCAAGCCTTCCGGGCAACCCTTAAGCTTCCTGCGCATGCCTTCCCTGCAACCCTCGAGCTTCCCGCTCACGAGCTTCCTCTCACGTCTTCGCGGAAACCCCGAGCTTCTCCTCATGCCTTCCCGGCAACTCTGAATTTCCCGCTCACACCTTCCTGGCACCTCAGAGCTTTCACGCTTTTGCCTTCCGGCATTCCCAAGCTTTACACTTATGTCTCCTCGACACACTAAACGTTAATGGAACATTGAATTTTTCTACCATTTGTCGTTTATCGATTGCGACAAATCGAATTCTTTTTGCGTTCCATTAATACGAGCGACAACCAAACAAACACAAGCGTTCGCGTATTCATCATTCACGAATTACAAACGCTTGCCTTCATGGCACTCATGCAACTTACACAAAGCGTAACCTCGTCAAACTCGACCTCCTTCGTTTTCTTGCGCGCATCACGCATTTATCATATGCAACCCGTTTGCTCACACAACCATATGCGTTTTCGAGTTTCCACGTCATAACCGATCATACTCGGCACCATTCACATGTATACATCAACATGTATCACGCTCCTCCTACATTCGTATATGCCAACGCATATCGATGCAACTCACATTTGTTGCCCAATGCAACGAGCATTCTACATATGGGTGTTTTTGTCTTTGTTGTGCAAGTTAACGAGTCCCTTCTTGCTTACGGAGTTCGGGGACTTGTAGGGGCTCCGTGCCTCCCGGTTACTTATGCTTGATGACTTCATGATTATAACTCCCCAACCAAGAAGCTCTTCTTACTTGGGGACTTCGGGGACTTATAGATACCTCTCACTATGCATGAAGGATTTGCTACATCACCAAACATAAGTAACACCCTCTTTGGGACACCCACAAGCCATGGTGAGGCTCAACCGAGATATGCATCCCGTAGCCCAATGTTCAAGCTATACTACGGTATCTAGAAGTGGCAAATACGTCGCCGGGAAGCCACCTTCCAGGCCTTACCAAGTTGCCTTCACAAACATGCTTTCTAGACTAGAATAGTGATTTCTACATCCCACATCTAAGAAAATGTAAAGGAGATGACTTCCTTCACCTATAAAATAAACTCTCCTCCCACATAAACTCCATCCCATTACATCTCATGTAATCCTCTTGGGCCGCAAGGCCCAACACACATAGTTAAACATTCAAGTGGACGTAGCTCCCGCTAAGGCGAGAGACGAACCACTATACTTCGCTTGTGTTGTTCTCTCTCTCTCTCTCTAAAGCTAACTAGAGACCCCCTCGGATCTCTAACGTTAACAGAGACTTTAGGTGGGAAGACTTTAGGTCTAGGTTATTTTGAAATTCAAAAGTTGAAAGATGACAAGTGGTCTAATCTTTACACCTTACATCTTTGTCTCCCATTTATTACCTTGTTCCCCTACAAAATGATCCTTCTACCCTTACCTTTCCTCCTCCACCAAAATATCTATGGGCTTTCTAGGTCATTTCTATATGGAGTTAAAAACTAGATCCACATTTTGTGCTTACACATTTGTCAATCACATCTAGCCCTTCATTCCTTTTTACCTCCACCCTTGATTTGAATTGCCTTGGCCTTTAAATAGTGCATTCTCTCTCCCCAAAACCGTTCATCCTTCTACTCTCTCATTTCTATGTGGAGTTAAAAACTAGATCCACATTTTGTGCTTACACATTTGTCAATCACATCTAGCCCTTCATTCCATTTTATCTTCACCCTTGATTTGAATTGCCTTGGCCTTTAAATAGCTTATTCTCTCTCCCCAAAACCATTCACCCTTCTTCTCGCATCAGGGTTCCTTTGAGGGCACCACCCTCTCCTTTTGGGGCCTATGCCGATTGGCGGGCGCTCTCTCTTTCGGCTGCACAGGAGCAGCAAGGGCCTTGCTCCCCCCTACAGCCCCGCGGTCAGCACCAATTCCAGCCTGCACCATGGGCGAACCGTCAGCACCAAGATGAGAGTGGTGTGGCATTGGCAGCACCACTGGAGTCTCGGACTGGCTCACCGCTAGTGTCCAAGGATCAACGGCAGTTTGTTAGGCCGCCAGCCCAGCGGCGTACATGCTCTCCAGGAAATTGTTGATCTTTGCACGATCCATGGCCTTCTCAAACGCCTCGCGACTGGCTTTATTTCCCGGTGGTAAATTTGCAACCATCACATAAATCAGCAAAAAAAAAAAAAAAAAAATTCAAGTCGGCGGGAACTGCCTACCAACGGCTCGTGTCAGTCTCAAATCGACCAACAATTCCCACCTGGTGAGTAGGCGGAGGTCGAGCAAGTTACGATTCTGCCAACAACCTCTTATCCTCGCCAAGCGATACTACTCTTCGCTCGTCAAATTGTAACGAAGACCTGCTACACAAGAAACGAGGCAATGATTAGAAAAAATATATAATACAGGCACATCGTACAAACAGTATCCGCCAACTTCAGTCAGCGGTGACTATCAACAACCTCGGACTGGCTGGAACTCTGACTTGATCCTATACGTCGGCGCCCCTTCATTTGCACCGGCGTCATACTCCCACCCCGAGGTCGCCACGCAAAAGGTCGCCTGCCAGGGAGACATCGAATCTTTCATATTCTTTATCAACTTGGGTGCCCCCTATTGGTGGGTGAGGTTCACCTGTCCGCTACACCCTTGTCGCCTCACGTAGGTAAGCTCGTAGAAATGAAGTACCTCCGCCACGGTCTGCCCTTCACACCCAGATAGATGCCACAACGAGTTCAACGCTAGCAGCAACCGCCACATGTTGGGACAGATTTGCCCAAAGGTGAGATCAAAGTCGCATACCAAGATCTGAAGATTGGGGTGTAACGGGAAGGTGACACCTTGGTGGACGATGGCCTCGTGAACGGCAGCATGCCCTGCTGGCAGAATAGAGGCCCTCTCATCGGCGATCGGTGGGCACAATTTCACCACGCCGAGAAGGCGGAAAACCCCCTTCATACGGTTGACGGCAACTGCCATCATCGGTCCTCCCGCCTCATCAACTGCGGTGCCGTCGCAGAGAATTGAAGTTGACTCAACTTCTTCCCCGCCAGCCTCTCCCCCATCAGCAGAACTGCTAGCGGCACTATCGCTCACTAGCCTCTCCTCACGCCTTTGACGAGCGGCAACATCCTCCCTTGCCCTAGAACTCTCAGGACGACCGACACGACCCATTGCAACTTCCCAAGGTATGGTCTGTAGCGGCACGATGTCTAGCGGTTTGGACAGTGAGGTTCCTACAGGGGCAGACGGACGCAACGAGTTAATAAACATTCTATCCGTCACGTTGAGCGACACGTTAGACCCGGAATCCTCACTGCTCGAGATCTCTACGACGCTAGCCATCACAAACCCTAAAACCCAAACCAGTCAGTTCCAACAAGATCTAAACTCACCCCTATCTCTGTTTTCATCCAAGAACATCAAGAACACCCATACGTAGAAAACCCAGAAAGTGCCAAAACAAGAACACAGCGCATATATATCCAAAACCCAGATTCGACCATCTAGCTAATCCATAAACCACAACCCTTTGTCAAAAACCTACACCCATCCCCAGAACCCAATCTAGACCCTCAAACACACCAGGGAATAATAGAGCTCACTCCAAATACCAAAAACCAAAACTGACAGAAGCAAACAAAATGAAAAAAAAAAAATCCAAAAAAACAGGAATGAGATTCAGGCCCCCAACCTCAAAGATGGAAACTCTGGTGTGCTCGAGGGTGCTCGTCTTCGCTTCAAGAGGTCTTCGTCCTCTAAAGATCGAAAACTTCACGGAATCGTAGAACCTTCTTCTCCGATGTCAGAGCGAAGCTTGAAGACGACGAATTAGTTCAAAGTGCAAAGTGTCAAACTACTCAGTTTCCCTCTCTTTTATGTCAACATCAAACCAATCTAGGCCGTCCACCAAAAATGACATCATACCATAGCCGTACACGTGCCCCACGAACGCACTTACTCTCCTGATTCCTCGCATTAATGGCAAAGAGACGAGTGTGCTGAGAAGACGTTATCACGCACGCTAACCCAATACATGACGGCCACGTGTCGGGCGTCATCAAACGAAGCGTCTACCCGAAGAAACCATCGAAGAGGAAGATAACCAATCGTCGAGAGTCTCCGCTAAGCGCAACAGTGCTAGCGGAACTTCTCCCTTTTTTATCTTTCAAGCGAGCTAGTCTCTGCTAAGCGTAACACCGTTAGCGGGACTTCTCCCTTTTTATCTTGCAAGCGAGATAGTCTCCACTAAGTGCAACACTGCTAGCAGAACTTCTCCCTTTTTATCTTGAAAGCCAGAGAGTCTCCCCTAAGCGTAACACCGCTAGCGGAACTTCTCCCTTTTTATCTTGCAAGCATGACAGTCTCCACTAAGCGCAACACCGCTAGCGAAACTTCTCCCTTTTTCTCTTACAAGTAAGATAGTCTCCGCTAAGCGCAACACCGCTAGAGGAACTTCTCCCTTTTCATCTTGCAAGCAAGATAGTCTCCGCTAAGCGCAAACTCCGCTAGCGGAACTTCTCCCTAATCTTGCAAGCGAGATAGTCCCCGCTAGGCGCAATTTCGCTAGCGCAATTCCGGCCCTCCAATCTTACAAGCCCGACATTCTCCGCTGAACGCATCACCACTCACTGGACTACCACGAAGCAAGTCCCCGCGACATTGCTTGCCACTTACTATCAGCGGAGGGATTTCCGCCAAAGGAGATTCCTGAGGCAACGCCTCACTCTAACGACGACCGCCACGTGGCGTCACAATCAGACTATGTCCCTCCGGGACACGGGGACACATCAACAGTCTACGACGGCCCTGATTAGGCACGTTGACCCCACCACTTGGGTACCAAAGATTGGGCTCGCTACCCAACACCCTCTGCTCAGTGCAGCTCCCATCAACAAACAATACACCGACCAAACGAAGGTCTATCTTAGCCAGGGAGTGGGGGACTCCCTGGGAGACCTAACAGGGGCCCATTTGAAAGGGTATAAAGCGTTTGCTCAGTAAGTCCATGGTTGACAACGCACTGACGCTAACTATTCTTTTGCAAGTCTAGCGGAAGTAACGCTTCAGACCACTAGGCAACTCCCCAACCAAGATTGCCCTCCTTGACTGGGGACTTGGGGGACTTGTACTTACATGAGCATTTTCCAAGCATAATTAGCTATAATGAGCCACGCTCATGCTACCGCCAGCGGTACCAACTCTAGCCAAAGGAGTGACTCATGGAAACACAGCTAGGCAGGTTACCGCCTGAGCCTCGGCTTACCCCCAGATCGTCGCTGACGCGCCGCCACGTGCCGCACCAAAATAGCATCAGAAGCTCCAGAAGCTGGGAACTGAAGCATATCAGTCCCACATTGAAAACATGGAGAAGATTAGCTCCTTCCTTACCTATAAAAGGTTCTCTCCTCTCTCTCCTCATCAATTACGCATTTACTACTTACCTACTGTTATTCTGTCCATAAATACATTGACTAACTTAGGCATTGGAGAAGAGAAGACTGCCCAACACGGTCTTCCTCTGACGCCCTTTGTATTTTACTTGACAGATAGTGGAAGCTCTGAGAATATCTCAAGTAGCGGTCCGCCCATCGAATCAGCGTTAACCAAGGTTGAGCCACCGGTAGATCTTAGACATTAACAATACGTATTCATATACGTATAATTATTTCTACAACACTATAAATAAGCTAATCCTCGAGCCAATTATAATGTAATTAATTAATTTTCATTTACATTGTAGTAAATAAGCGGAATTGTGGATTTCAGAAGAAGTTGTACGAAATTGGAGCAAAATGGGGTTTCCAACAAGAGGACGAAAAGTCAACCGCAGTCAACATCAACGAGAAAGAGGAACCCGATGACCCGAAAACAGTGTGTGCAATTATATCTTAATGGGAAGAAGATTATGAAGAAAGAAAGAAAAAAAAAATAATAATAATAAAAAGGTATATATAGAAAGAAGTTGCGGTTAAGCTTTCTTTTAATTAAACTTGGGTTTAATTAAACTAAAGTTTAATTGTATTGTAGCTGCATGCACGTGCCATGCATCATCAGCCACCATTTTCTTTCTTTCTTTACCTTTCCAATCAGGTTCTGACACCTCATCCATCACCTAATTTCATTTGCTCTCATGCCAGCCACACATGATTAAAACCCATCACTGTTCTCTCTCTTACCACCACCGAGACCACAGATATACATATATATATATATATATATATATTCATTTGATCCCTCCTCACCTCACCTTCTACAGCGCCGCACAACCATTACCATAAGGGGAGGGCTGCTGCCCTCTCCCATCAATCATCTTCCCATCATCTTTTCTTTATTATTTTCTTACTTTTCTTTTGGGCATTTGGAGGATTTACTCACCCAAAAACTTCAAGAATTCATCAAAGGCTTCTCCTCTACAAAATTCAAGATTTAGGTATTTGTGGGAGTTGTAATTCAAGGGAAGTCATATTAGCTTCCTAGCTAATTGTGGCTACCTTTGTCTTCTCCTACACATCTATAATCTTTTCTCTTTGATTTTTGTATCTTTGATGTTCATAATTATGGGTTGTGAGTAATTGTCTTCTTGGGGTTTAGGGCTGTGTCTCTAACCCAAATTTTGTGTAAAAGATGTTTAATTTAATGTAATGATACAATTTTCATATGATGGATGCTTATATCAATTATTGTTGGGTTGAAATGCATGTCTAGGAGCCTAGTCAACTCTAGGATGTGTATTTTGAGCATGTCTAGAACGGAGTTAGAGGCTTGACCCCCTCTAATTCCTAAGCTGGAAACCTTCAATTTCGTATTCGAGGGGTTATAAGCATAGTGATTTACACCTGTTACGTGATTGCGTGGGCGGGTCGCTTAGTAGTCTAATTCCTCGATCTCTAGGCCTCTTGATGTGAATTAGGGACCCTTGAACCAGCTCTAATTCATGTAAAGGGAGTTCCTATGACCTTTGAACCGGAGTAGGAATACCATGAAAGGGAATTTCGGTCCTTGAGCCTTGAACCGCCTTGAATATGACTACCGCCAAAGTAGGAAATATGCATCTACATTAGATTAGCTTCCAACACATCGAATTTGGGTGAAGGAACCTCCCTAGCACCCGACATTCTCATTTTTATTGTTTATATATATATATATATTTTATTTTTATTGCTTTACATTTCATTACTTTTTGTTAAGTTAGAATCAACCCCCAAACATTAAACTCTTCCACTCATTTGTGCACAACCGCCACTGGGTTCTTAGTTTTGATTAGGCTTTGGTGAAAACCAAGGCCGAGTATTACTAAGGCTTGGTGCCTTAAAGTAGAATATTTGTTTATTTTGTTCTTCTTTTGCATGCTAAGTGACTTTAGTTCCGACTACCCAAGGATTGTGGGTTAGCCACTAATCCCTGTGGTACGATAATTTTGGGCTTAATACTTCCCTATCTTGACACGATTCGTACTCTTGCGAGATATATGATTCAAGTCATCCGCTCACTCTTATCCTATGCATCTCATTCGAAAGAGGCAAATAATGAAACACAAGAAAAATTCAATTACGACTGAGACTTGCAAATCAATTACGACTTTGATTAACAGTAAAGAAGGATGCCATGAAGGACAGAAAGAAAAGAAGAGCAGAAGTGAGAGAAATGAAAGAAAGAAAATGGCTGTTATGGAAAAAGGAAAGGAAATAAAAAGAGAAATTATAGACCATTAGATCAGTAATGGAGGCTTGTCTTCATGTTTTTGAAAGCTTAGGAAGCTCAGGTGAAAAACTAGCTCAGGAGAGGATCCTTAGTTTATAAAATGACAAAAATCGTAGACTTCAGTAAATTTAAAGGAAAATAATGCTATTTTTCTTTTGAGAAAAATATAAAATTAAACTAAAGTCATGAAACCTTTGCGGTCAGTTTACGCTCTTGATCTCAAACCCTAAAGCACTAATTCATCATGATTAGTATGAATCGCTCCATGAGGGTGGCTCGATGGTTGGAGCAAGGTTCTAAATCTCTGCGATATTTCCGATATATCCCCCGATATCTCCTTTTTTCGACGGACCGATATATCTAGGGGGGTAAATATCTAATCTGTCACCGTTTTTGCGAAATTTATCCGACATCCTCAAATATCCCTGATATATTAGATATTTGCGATATATCCCGATAAAGTGAAGAAATATCTGTAAAATTTGAGGTAAAAATAAAAAAAAACTCAATAATTCTCTAAATGAAAATCTGTGTGAAGAGAGATTTCCTAAAGACAAATTTGAGTGAGGAGAAATCCCCTCAAGGTGAATCTAGGTGAGTAGAAAATCCCCTCAAGGCGAATCTAGGTGAGGAAAAAAATCCCCTCAAGGTGAATCTAGGTGAGGAGAATTGGATAAATACCGTCAAGGCGATTTTGGGTGAGAAGTAATTCTCTAAAAGTCTAAATGCAAATCTGTGTGAGGAGAGATTTGGTACTGTGTAGTCTGTGACTATTTCTGTAACTCTGTATGTAGTTTGTAATTCTGTAGTTGAATAATAGAAAGAAGATAAAGCCATAAAGGTTCAATTATTCAAATGAGGCCAAATGACATTGCAGAAGGAAGTCAAGGAACCATATATGGATGACATGATGAGAAGAGAGTGCAGAGTACGGAGTATTAAATTTTGGCTATGCATCTTGAAAAAGTGAGGAATAACAAAGCTACTGTGTAGTATGTGTCTTAAACCTGAAATTTTTTTTTGGAACTTGTCTCTTGTTTTAGTGGATCAACATAATTAAAAATAGAAAGTGATATATGATATGAAGCAAACTACAGACGGTTAAATAGTTAAATGTAATTCATCTTTTTTATTGATTTTATTTTATTAAGTGCAATGTTTATAAAACTATACAAAGGGCCCCAAATTGCAGATTGTATGCTTTAGAGATGCAAAGGAATCCTTTGGGTCAACCATAGCAAGAAAAACAAGAGAAACCAGAAATACAGGTTTGTGGTATATCCGTATATGTATACATTAAAACACACACACACACATATAATTTCTTTAATAGAAAATGTTGATCTATTATAGCAGTAACTCATTGTAGTAGCTTTACAGCTGATTGGTGGACACAATGTGGGTATTCTGCATCAAACATGCAGAAAATTGCAATGCGTATTTTGGCACAAACGGCTTCTTCTTCTGCGTGTGAGAGAAATTGGAGTACATTTGCTATTATTCATACCAAGCAAAGGAACCGTTTGGCATATCAGAAGTTGGAAAAGCTTGTATACTGCTACTACAACATGAAGCTGCGGCTACGAGATAAATAGGCAAAGAATAATGTGGTCAATGAAAACAACTATATAGATCTACTTCATGTTGCAAGCGAGCCGCTTGATAATGGCATTGATCAACTTCATGATTGGATTATGCCTGCACACCTCGATGATGAAGCTGGAAGACCTCTTCCACAAGTTGTAGAAACTGCAACTAATGCTGGAATCAACGTAGAGAGAGTCTTATCTGAAGAAGTTGTTAAAAACCCATAAGATAATTCAGGATAGTGATGATGCGTGGGGTGGTACAGCAACTCCAGATAGTTCTGATGATGGTGGAGAGGGTGGAAGCGGAACAGGTGGTGGAGGTGAAAGATATGAATATGGCCAATCTTCTGTGGATGGAGGATTCCAATTTACCTGTGAACATAATTTTGATCATGCCACCCAAGATGAAGACCACGGAGTGAGAACAGCTGGTCATGGTGCTCAAGAGAAGACCCGATATGGGAGGAGGACTAGAGGTGCAACTGATGATCAAAGTACCCCATCTGATGTTTCTTCAATTGCCTTAAGTTTTGACTCTATCAGTTTAGGCACAGAGCGCAGTGGGATCTCAAATGAATCTCATGAAGGCAACAATCAATTTGGTTATGATGCTTATGGATATAATCAATATGGAGAAGTAGATGATCAATCACCTAGTTGGATTCATCCTTATTATCCCCTTATAGGGGAAACAGTCGGCAGCTCTAAAGAGATCTATAACTATCATGTTCATCACTACAATTCGCACTATATGGGTCATATGTCTTGGTCTGATTATTGCATTTTCGTAGACCAACGAGCAGCTTTTCAACAGCCTAGAGTCTCTTTTTGGATGTAGATGAAGTTTACATTCATATGTATTTATATGTAGTTCTAAATTTCTAATAAATTGAGTTTTTTTCAAAAACGATATTTTCGTACACTGTATCCCCGATATATCCGATATCTCCCTTTTTCAAAGTACCGATAGATATGAAAATACCGATATTTAAAACCTTGGGTTGGAGAAGCCTAACTAGGACCATGGTTATGCCATACTGTTTCACTTAAACAATTTATGACCAAATTTATAAAACGTATCCTTAAACTGTTACGTCCTATATCTTCATTTACCGGTTTACTAGTCAATTGAACAGTAAACGACAACTTTTGTTAATTTTTACTTTTGTTTTGAACTTTAGGGGATTCAAAAGTTGACTTTTTATTCCTTTCACTTTTTGAGAAAAATTCATTCCCGAAAGTAGTAGAGCGTATTAAATTGAGTCTGGGGACATGTGGCACGCGCAAATCGAAATTTGTATAAAGAAGTAATGGTCTAAAAAGTAAAACTTACTGTTTTGAGAAACTTACTATAAATAGCCAATTACCTTTGGCAATTTTCATTTCCGGAAAATTACTTCTACCCTAACTTACCTTTTTCTCTCTACGCTGATCAATCTCTGACCCGACCCACGTTGCTACCCAAACGGTGGCCCAGCGATATCTCTGTCGTCCGTCAACCTAACAGCACGCCACCGGTGCTGTTCGAACTGCTAACCTCATCTTCATCTCCATGGTGGTGGCTTGGGTCGATTAGAAGCATGCTAGATGTAATGACTAGGATTTTCATATTAATTTCTTGTATTCTTGAAATTAATAAAAGTCCAAGTTAGTATAAATTATTGTTTCGGTGCCTTGTTCTTATGTTAATCGAAAAATAGAAATTATTTCGGACAATTATTCGCTCGAAACCAAGCACTAAAATATCGGACTTCGAGGCTATATCGATGGTTTAAAATATGAAAATTTCAATGGAAATATCGAGAAAATTTCGATATCGGTAAATATTTGAAAAAAAAACAACGGAAATCTATATAAAAATATGAAAATTTGAAATGAAGCTTTAAGAAATGCTTATTTGATCAATTATCTCTTGTATTCATATCAATAAAATGTTGAGCAAACTCATTGCATATGGATTTGTAGTGAAATAAAATAAATTCATATGCGCTGACAAAATAAAGATTTTTGACATTTAACTTAATACATCTCAACTTTTGATGTTATATGGATTGGAACACAATTTGAAACATGAAATTACACCTATAGTCTTTTACACATCCTAGTTTATGTGTAAAAGTTAAATATAGTTGAAAATAATTTGTCTTTTATTGTGTCTATTTACCGAAACATCTTAATGTAAAACCAATCTAATTAGAATGAAAGACAGGTTTAATCACACATTTTCATTTATTTTTACAGAGAGAAATCATTGTTTGGCTAATATGGTTTTTTACTTTTTGGTCAAAATTTGACCAAGAAACTTGGGTTTTATTAATTGTTAGAAGCTTTAACTAATTTAATTTTGTTTTGGAAATATGGAGTATGAGTGTGATAGGAGCTTAGCTAAGTAAGAAACTAACTGGGTAGTAAAGCATATAAAGAAAGAGCTGATGGTTTAAATATAATCCAAGCTGCACATATGCTAAAGAGTCAATTTGGTTGGATTGGCAAAGGCTTTCAATTTGTTTGGAGTTGGCATAGGTTTGAAACCCAGCCTTGAAATTTTGGCTGGTTTATTTGCTGAAAAAATGCTAATATCATGGCAAAGGTTTCCGATATTTTCAAGATTTTTGAGATATTGGAGAGATTTTCTCGAAATTATTGTGTTTTTGTTGATGTTGGAGAGATTTCCTGAAATTTCGATAAAATCTCATAAAATCTCACAAATCTCATAAAATTTCACAAAATTAACGCTGATATTTTTGGCGATAATTTCGATATTTAAGTCCTTGCTCGGAACACTTCGATTCAAGGGTTGACTTTTTATACATTATGATTCTATAAAAATTTCCTTCAAGGAAATCGTAGAGTGCGTCAATACGAATTCATGGACATGCGGAACGCGAAAATCGGAGTTCATATGAAGAAGTTATGGCCAACGGAAAAAGTTTCCAATTTTGGATAAATAGAAAAAAAATAAGAAAATTTTCAGAAAAACCTAGGTTTCCATTTTCGGAAGGGAAAATTTCAAGAACAGTACATGAAGTATCGCCCGTTCAAACTTTTAGTGAATCAAATGAAAACGGCACATCAAGTTCAAATTTCTTCCCAATTTGGGTACACGCCGTTACGGATTCCGTGTTCGTGAGTGTAACGTCTCGTACCTCAATTTACCAGTTCACTAGTTATTTGGACGGTAAACGACAACTATTTTCACTTGTTACTTTGTTTCGATACTTTTAGTGGCCCTAAAAGTTGACTTTTTGTTCGGGTCAAAATTTGAGAAAATTTCCTTCATGAAAGTTGTAGGAGACGTTAAACCGAGCGCGTGCATATGTGGTACGTAAAAAATGGAGTTCGTATGCCAAAGTTATGAGTATTTTCGTGTGAGGGGTATTTTGGTCATTTCAGCACACCTTAATTATAAGGAGCTGATCAGCCCCATTTCCAGCCATTCTCCCCATCTTCTACGACAGAAACCAGAAAGAAAAAAGAGAGGAAGGGAGAGGGAGAGAGAGAGAGAGAGAGAGAGAGAGAGAGAGAGAGAGAGAGAGAGAGAGATTCTCCCCACCTTCTACGACAGAAAGGGAGGAAAAAAAAAAAAAAAAAAGAGGAAGGGAGGGAGGGAGGGAGGGAGGGATTCTACGACAGAAAGGGAGGAAAAAAAAAAAAAGAGGAAGGGAGAGAGAGAGAGAGAGAGAGAGAGAGAGAGAGAGAGAGAGAGAGAGAGAGAGAGATCTTCCAGCGCCGATTCCGGCAATTTTCAGCAGCAAAAATGGTATTAATCTCTTCCTTACCTCATGGGTTTTCTTTTAAGTATAATATTGCATAGATTTATTGGATGATTTTTGAGATTGAAATCCGGGAACTATTCACAAATTGGGGTTAACTGTTTTCTTAATTGTTGAGGTAGTTCTAGTTGTTTTCTGAACTTGGTGTAGTTGAGAAAAATGCTAGGGGGGTTGAGATGAAGCTGCTGCCAAAATTTGGTGACCATCGGAGAAGTTGACCGCCGAGTGAACAGTGCCGTGCGTGAACAGTGGTGACGTTTAAACAGAATTTAAATTCTATTGTTAGCTAGTTAAATCCTGTAATTTTGTAGAGGTTGAATATGTGAATTTGGTTGGAATTGGAGAAGTTTTTAATCGATTATGAATTTCTGGAATTTAGAATTCCATTATCGATTTACGAGAATCCAACCGTCGGATATCTCTTGGTTCTGCCTTGGAACCTTTAAGATAACGAATTGGTATTGGAGGTAAAAGTTGGGATGAATCCGAGAAGAAGTGGAGAGATGATTTATGAGGATTTAATTTTGGGAATCGTATTTAATTGTTGAATAGTTATTCACAAAAAATAATTGTGTACAGGCCAACATACCGAACTCTTGCTCGATGAAGAAACTCGTATGCGTGATCACCTGAATAGTACTGTGAGTGGACCTTTGCTTTTAAATAAGGATGCATGCAATTGTTTTTCCCGCATTAATTATTTAGTTATTTAATTCCATGTGATTATATTTTGTTTTCAGAAAATTATTGTTAATTTGTCTTGTTTTGTTTTGGGAACTGAAGTTGTAACTTAAATTATTGTTTTAATTTATCGAGCATATTAAACGGATTTAAATATTTTATTACTATGTCAATGGGATTTTTGAATCAAAGTTTATTATGCTCGATTTGGAGAATATGATTATTATATGGTTTCCAGCGATTCGTTTTCTGAGGAATTTTCAGGATTAAATATATTTTTTAATCGCCGACTTTGGATTTCTGGAAGATTTTCGAGATGAGTTTTCGATGGAGTTGGATTTCTCATTTATTTATTGACTTTCCGTTTTGGCATTGGGAATGCCTAATTAATGATTTTTGGATTTGGTTTGTTTCTTGGAGTTTTTGAGAGATTTTTAGAATTGGGATTTGCTTATACTAATTTCCGGTTTTGGTTACGGATTTGAGAATATTTTGGCGTGCGGGGTCACGTCATTGGTATATATATATATATTTTTTTTCTCGTGAGAGATTGGGGAAGCCTTTCGGATTTTATGGATTTTGAATGTTTTCCTTCACCATACCGGGGTCCAATTACTAGGTCTCCTCCTCACTTACTTGTGTTTGTGAGTGGCAGTTGAGGTAGCTTATTCTCCTCCTCACTCACTTGTGTTTGTGAGTGGTAGTCGAGGTTACTAGTCTCCTCCTCACACAATCTATGTGTGGGTGGCAGTCGAGGTTAGGGGTTCCTTTACCCGTATGGTGACATCCCTTCCCCATATCCTTTTATTTGTTACTTGACTAGCGGGGCTAGTCCGATTCTTTTAGCCAGCGGGGACTAGTATGTTTTCACGAGACTCCGATTTTAAAGACATACGTTTTATAAACGTTGCATGCATCGAAGTTTTATGAATTTAAATTCGTGGGGAAGTAATACAATTCATTTTCTTTTAATTTATTTATTTAGTCGTTTATTTTTGTCCACTCACTCTAACATGTTTTTAAATTACTTTCCCCTGGGCCCTTCGGTTTCAAATGCCCAGTTTGCAGGCGTAGTTGAGGTTGGGCGTACATTGGAGTTGAGGCATAGTCAACAACATGGCTTCTGCAATTTTATTTGATTTAGGTTTTCCTTAATTACCCTTGGTGTTAGAATTGCTATGATTACCTGAGGAAATTAATGTTATTTAAGTTGTGATTTGTGTTATGTGATTTTTGGTTGATGTTGTAATTTGGGGAGCAGGGTGGCTCCAGGAGAATAAGGATGGATGATTTAGAAGTGTAAATGTTTTCCTACAGGTTTTGGGTAGCCTACTTTTAGGGGAAGTTCCACCAAATTTTTGGTAGAATTTCTTCTAAGGTGGGCCCCGCAGGGCCACTTCGGATTTTGGGGTGAAATCCGGGGTGGGTCCTGTCAGTGAGTGTACTTTCCGTCAAATTTTTAGGGGCAAATCAGCCAAAATGATATAAAGCCGTAGATGCCTCATTAACCAACCCCTAGGAATACCCATATGGTTGATTTACCATATGAAAAAGATTTTGACGAAAGAAAAATACCTACTAAGGCAAGACCAATCCAAATGAACAATGAATTGTTAGAATATTGCAATAAGGAAATTCAAGACCTCTTAGACTAAAAGTTGATAAGACCTAGCAAATCTCCATGGGGTCAGCCTTTTACATTCAGAAAGCTTCTGAACTAGAAAGAGGAGCTCCAAGGCTTGTAATTAACTACAAACCTTTAAACAAAGTCCTTTAGTGGATTAGATAACCAATTCCAAACAAAAGAGATTTATTAAAAAGATTAGTTCAAGACTTCAAGCAAATATTTTCTCCAAATTTGACATGAAATCTGGCTTTTGGCAAATTCAGATTGCCGAAAAAGACATATACAAAACAACATTTAATGTTCCCTTTGTACATTACGAATGGAATGTTACGCCCTTCGGACTTAAGAATTTCAAAATATGATGAATGACATTTTTAATCCTTATTCAAAATTTTCAATTGTTTACATAGATGATGTTTTAATCTTTTCATAAAACATTGACCAACATTGGAAACATCTCTACAAATTCTATCAAATCATTAAAACCAATGGATTAGTTTCATCTGCACCAAAAATCGAATTATTTCAAACTGAAATTAGATTTTTAGAACATAACATCAAACATGGAACTATAGTCCCAATCTCTAGAGCAATAGAATTTGCTGACAAATTTCCAGACGAATCAAAGACAAAACCCAGTTGTAAAGTTTCTTAGGATGTCTTAATTATATTTCTGACTTCTATGAAAAGCTAACAATTGTGTGCAAACCTCTCTATCAAAGATCGAAGAAAACCCCTCCAGCATGGACAGATGCCCATACTCAAATAGTTAGAGAAGTCAAAGCCTATGTCAAAACCCTACAATGTCTAGGGCTACCAGACTCAGAATCCTTTAAGATAGTCGAGACAGACTCGTCCGACATTGGGTATGGTGGAATATTAAAACAAAAATTAGCAGAAGATCAACCTGAGCAATTAGTTAGATTCACCTCAGGATTGTGGAACCAAGCACAACAAAATCATAGTATTATCAAAAAAGAAATTTTAGCTATAGTGCTATGTATCACAAA
The DNA here is from genome assembly GCF_002994745.2 of Rosa chinensis. NCBI lineage: Eukaryota > Viridiplantae > Streptophyta > Magnoliopsida > Rosales > Rosaceae > Rosa > Rosa chinensis. Next base: position 17,518,257 of record NC_037088.1, on the reverse strand, counting down.
ATTTCAAGATGATCTTTTAAACAAAAGATTTTTACTTCGCATTGATTGCAAAGTAGCAAAATCAGTTTTAGAAAAAGATGTTCAAAACCTTGCCTCTAAACAGATTTTTGCAAGATGGCAAGCAATACTTTCAGTCTTTGATTTTGACATTGCATTCATGAAAGGAGAGAGCAATGCCCTTCCAGATTTCCTCACAAGAGAATTTTTACAGGGAAGATAAGTGAAAAAACCCAACCAACATCAAAAGAATCATATACAACGACTCCAGCAAAGCCACAGTAAAGCAGACTGTGTTTCAGTGGTCTTGAGAGCAGTCTGGCCCAACTGACACGAATTGTATCGGTCTGCTACTATCGTTATCGGTCTCGATTATCTGCAAAACAGACAAAAGTTAGAGGGAAGACCGGGTGTGCCGGCCTTCAACGCTCCGATGCCTAAGTCAGTATCAAGTTAGATAATGATAATGGAAAGCGATAGTAAACAGTTACCTCTTTGGGTTGTTGGTGGTGTCCTTAATGTAGTAGGTTTGTGGGAGCTTGGTCCCTTTTCTTTCGGTGTGGGACGCTTGGGATTCCGATATCGCCCAAGGGGTATCAGAACTCCCCATGTTGGGAGCTTATCTCGCTGGTGTATAGGCAATATGAGTCTTGTTCTTCCGATACTTGTGCCTAGGAGGTATGTGTATACCAACAAGTCCCCCAAGTCCCCGGTCAAGAGTTCTCTTGGGTGGGGAGTTTGTCGCTTGTAAAAGTATCAGAAGTTCAAGGCGAGTTTATGCCACGTGGATTCCGTACAACCATTACCCCCCAGTCCCCCAAGTCCCCACTTAAGAGGAGTCTTGGCTGGGGTGAGTAAAATCTGTTGGCGTTAGACATGGTGTCGCTATCGCTAATCGGTGGTGGGGTTGCATGCGTCTGTTAGGGCATAGGCGATACCTTGGTGACACGTGTGGTGAGTCGATTTGCTTTCGTGTGTGGGAAGACCGGTGTACTGGGATCCGTAACGTGTAATAATGGCAGAGTGGAGAGTAGCCGAGGCGACGGCGCACGACCTCAGTAACGCTCAGGGATGTCGGACACGTGGTGAGATCTGGGGTTGTTGTCCTTGCACGTCCAAAGGTCCCGGCGATCTCGAGGTCCTTATATAAGGACAGAGGAGAAAGGTGGAGATGGTTACTGTTTCTGCGTTTGTGTTGGAGCTTGAGAGAAGGATTGGGTGAGATTTGTAGTTGTAGTTGTTTGGAGAGCCTTTATCTTGGCGTGGAGTGGTCGTCGCCGTTTTGGTGTTTCAACCGGAGGAGTGAACAGGTACGCTGTCTCTTCACCTTCTTGGTTTATCCGGGGGTATTGGTGTGTGTGTATCTTGTGGGGGGTCGTGTGCCTGGAAAGTGATTTGCAGGAGGGTTTTGGGTTGTGTTAGGTCCGGTGAGATTTCGGGGGTTTTCAGCCTTTGGTAAAATTAAGCCTCGTTTTGGTTGCTCCGGATAGAGCTCAGGGATTTGATTTTTGTGGGGGAGTTTCGAGGAAGGCGATATCAAAAAGAGACGTGGTCAAGGATCTGAATCGCTCGGAGTATGGCGCATGAGAATCGTGGTCGAGGTGGGCGAGACGGTTCCTCTAGTAGAGGCGAGGGGATTCCCCGTGGTGGTCCTAGCGCTTCTCGTGGAGAGGGGGAGGGTGCCTCTCACAATCGTGGTGGAGGAGGTCTCCGGGGGGCCAGAGAGAGTGGTTCCCGAGGAGGTGGTAGCGGGGCCTCTCGTGGGGTATCGCGGGGAGTTCCCGAGGGAGTGGCGAAGGTTCCTCTCGTGGAGCCTCGGCTAGGGTTGAGCGATCCGTGGTGCCCGATGTGGAAGAAGTTGAGGTATTGGAGATCCCGCGCACGCCTCGTGGGCGATTGCTCCTTGGCGAGACGCCCATTGATCAACCTGGCCCGAGTATGACGGAAGATCAGATCGCCGAATTGAGGGCCACTTGAATGATTCCGGAGAGCGTCCTGTTGCGTCCGCTAGGGTAAGGCGAAGTCTTTAGTCACCCCCTGTTGGGGTGGGTAGGCTTTTATGAGTACCAACTCAGGTGTGGGTTGATGTTTTCGTTACCCGAGGAATTGCAGTATCTGCTGTCCTGTCTGAATATAGCGGTAGGGCAGCTATCGTCCATTGCGTTGAGGCAGATAATGGGTGTATTGCTGCTCTGGAAGTTGAGCAAGCTGTTGTGTCCAAGTATCAGCGAGTTCAATTCCTTGTTCAAGTTGTCATACTCGACCAAAGGAGGCGATAGCGGGTGCGTGAATTTCAGGGTGCACCCCCGCACCGTTATCGAGGACTTGCCGTCGAATATATATTCACGTTGGCAGGGACGGCTGTGCCTAGTAGGCGGCCGGTGGCAGAATCCGGATATGGTGCATCGGGCTCCGAGTCGGTTTCAACCCATCTGTGAGTATCGTGATTGTCTTTTTGGTGGGTTTCTTGCCTGTGGTGTATGCTAATAGCCTTTTTGTGCATCGTAGTGAGGCAGGAGGTGAAGTTGACCACGTTGGAACAAAAGCGTGTGGCGAGGGTGATGGGTGCGTTCCCAAGGGGGGCGAGAGGGTTTTATAGCCTGTGTAGGCTGCCGATCTATGAGAGATTTGAGTTGGGGAGGTCTCCGGGTGAGGGGTTTTCTATTTGCTGTTGGTGTGTTGTATATGTTCTAGGGTATCGCTACTGACATTGTTTGTTTGTTGCGCAGCCGATATGCCGACCAAAGCCCCAAGCAAGAGTGATGCTTCATATGCTGATATTGATCCTGACGTCATTATCCAACAGTTGCTGCGAGAATCACAGACGGCGAGGTGAATTGATGTGGACCTCCCTGATACGGTGTATGTTACCGATCATCGGGTGAGCATATAGTTGCCCGATGAGATGTATCTGAGGTTCCCCGATGCTGTCCTGGAATATCTCAATCAGCGGGTCGAGGAGGAGGCTGAGACTGAAGGTCATGAAGTTCCCGTCGCTCGGGGCCTGCTTGAGATGGTCAGGATCAGCCCATGCAGATGGGCGAGGTGGGTGAGCCTTCTCAAGTGTTCTGTGGTGAGCGGCAGTCCCCCGAGACCCGGGGAGCAAAGAGGCAGTCCCCCCAGATTTCGGTGGGATGTGAGGTTCTTGGTGATGGGGCTCAGGCCTCGGAGCCCTCGGTGGAGGTAGAGATCTCCGTGGAGGAGCTGTTGGAGAAAGTGGAGTGGCATCAGAGCGATACCAGTGCTCGTGTCCGTCTGGTGCAGGATGTTGTTCTAGAACAGCTGGAGACCGTTTTTGGTGAGGCTGTGGGTGAGCCTGTCTCGCGGGAAGTCATCACTGTTAATAGTGGGGAGGTGAAGGTAACGAGTCAGGCCGTTGGCGAGACAGGGCCGGCAAACGAGGTGCCCGAAGTACAGCCCGAGTCTAGAGAAGGTATAATTGAAGTTGCGCAAGTTGCCGAGGTGGGAACCCATGATGGCAAGTTGGAAGGAGTTCGAGTATCGGACACCTGTGCTCGTACAGATGGGGTTGGGTCTAGGAAAAGGATGGCGTCTCAACTTCGTCTCGGAAGTCCCCAGTTGGTGTCGCGGTCGACACTCGTGGCAGTAAGAGATCTCGGGTGGATAATGCATCGCGCTCGAGATCTGTGAGTTGGGGTTCGTGGGGTTCAAGTGATGAGGTTGCAGGGGGTCTCACGCGTACCCTAGGTGAGATTGGGATCACTGATGGCGCCATCGTTCATATGGTAGCTGACTTGTGGAACTGTTATCGTGACCGCAGTCATGTGAATGTCGAGGATCCGCGTCTTGGGTATCGGGAGGCTCAGGAGAGGTTGATGAGGGTATGTATCAGTATGTATCGTGTAAAAGTGTTGACAATAATTTAATGTTGGCTATGAACTTGAACTACCACGCCTCGGAGAGTTTAGCCCCCTATCTAGATCGTGTGGTGGATCTGGAGGGTCAGGTTGGGAATCTACGGAGGGAGATGGACCGTTTAGCGGATATGGAGCTGGAGGTAGGCAGAGATGGAGCGGCTGAGGAAGGAGTTAGCCGAGGAGCGGGCATGATAAAGTAACTTCACCGAAGAATGCCTCTGCCTGCGCTATGCTGCAGAGACGCATCCGGATAAGCTTGCCAAGGCCAGGCGGGATGGTGCGGATAAGGTGGTGGATCTCTATCTCCGGACATATCATTTTCGAGAGAAGATGAAGAAAGCCTTCTCGGATGGGGCATTACACTCGATTCGGGATGGTATCGCTGTTGGCTGGATTGATCAGGAGAAGATGATGCTAGATATACAGGTCAAGAAGGCCACGAGATCGTAAGCCAGTGCGGCAAGTGGGGGTCATGGTCCGGGGATTGTGATTCGGGAGTTGGTTGTGTCGGAGCCTATACCGGATCAGGCTAGCGATCGCGAGGCGGGTGATGCTACTGGCGAGCAAGGGGCCGGTGGTCAAGTTGAGGTGTGGGGCGAGAATGTTGAGGGGCGAGACGTGGCGGATAAGGGAGATCGGGTGGAGCAGACACGTAGTGCCGAGGGCGAGACTTAACCTTATAACATGTCGTTCTGTGATAGCGATAGGTTTCGCTCTTTTGTAAATGTTTTTGGACTTTGTTGACACAATTGACCGAGTGGTCTAACTTTTGAGATGGCCACTTGGTATTGGAATATGTGGAGTGTATGGGGAATTGATGTTGTTGGGCGATAGTCCCCCGTGCGTTGAATATATTTATTATTTTGTCAATTGGTTGCCTCGTTATTAAATGCAGGTCATTAAGGCGATGCATCGATCGGTCGACCGGGGCAGGTTGGTGGCGGTGGGATTTCCCTATAAATAGGCAGGGATAAGGAGGTGTGTTGATCATATTTTCAACATGGCATTTTCTTTGTTTTTCATTGTGCTCTTGCTTCGAAAAGCTTTCCTTCCTTTGGTGCAATATACGTTTCCAAATTTCTGGGCTTTATAGCTTAATCTCATCTTGAGTTATGGGCTTTATAGCCTAATCGCACAAGGACTTGGCTTCATCACCCGCATGGGGATTGAGCAATCTGTGCTCCTGCGAAACTGAAAAGCCGTCCGAATGAGAAACCCAAGGACCAAGATCGCTGGAGGGGGTGCCGGGCTACAACGATGGAGATCGGGTGGTGATATGGCGGAGAGTGGTGCTGCGCAATTGCCTCCAGGTTTCCCCACCATTGCCCGGCTAGCCTATCAATCCTCCAATTCAGTGATCTTTTTCCGGAGCTCCTCAAATTCCCGAGAATCAGACTTGATCGGAGCCAGCTCTTATCGGACTCCGTAGGACATGCAGGGACAGTGGCATGTCTCGCGTTTGTAGCAATTGTGTTATTTTTTATTGCACTTGTGCGAAGTAGCAATTGATGTATCGCTATTGGCCGCAAAGCCCTTTGTAATGAAATTGTTTTTTTTTTTTTGGAGCACGTATCATTATTCAGTAATCTATCGCTTTGATTTCTGAACTTTGTATTGTGTATCGCGTATGCTCGGTGGAGTGAATGTAGGCGCTATCAATGTAATCGGTGCTGGAGGCGAGAGTGAGCGGCTAGGCGAGACAATGTAACCTCAGTTGATGTGGTGTCGCTTTTGCCTTGGCCGTTGCTGTCTCATGTCGCGTGCCCTTTGAGGGTCTTGTGTCATGTAGTAGTAACTTTTCGTGGTGATGTCACCCGTTATCCAGGTCGTTGACTCATTGCGAGATATATCGTGGCATCTATTCTGTCGTTCGCTGGCGTATCGCGTAACATTGATTCATTCATTCATTATATCATGCCTGGAAACGCAAGGGTTTGCGAGGGACAGCACTTCGCTGTGTCAACGAGACTGGCCGTGGGCGATATCGCATTAACATTCATTCATTCGTTGGCGTATCGCGTGAGAATAATTCATTCATTGAGATGTTGGCGTATCGTGTTAACATTCATTCATTCATTCATTGCATCGCGCCTGGCAACACATTCATTCATTCATTGGCGTATTGCGTGAGAATCATTCATTCATTGAGACGTTGGCGTATCGTTAACATTCATTCATTCATTCATTGCATCGCGCCTGGCAACACATTCATTCATTCGTTGGCGTATTGCGTGAGAATCATTCATTCATTGAGACGTTGGCGTATCGTGTTAACATTCATTCATTCATTCATTGTATCACGCCTGGCAACACATGGGTTCGCGAGGGACAGCATTTCACTGTGTCAGCGAGACCGGCCGTGGGCGATGTCGCATTAACATTCATTCATTCGTTGGCGTATCGTGTAGGCAGTGAGTTGGGATTGCTATACAGCGTGCCATTGCCTAGTGCTATGGTGGCCATTGGAAGGCCTATGGTGATTATAGTGAGGAAAACATGACCAATCATAGGTCGACAGGTGATGTGTGTATTGCGAGAGCATTCGAGATATATGTAATATCATATTATAGATTACTGAGCGGAGGTAGCTAATAAATACACGAGGTAAAAGAAGATAATAAGTGCTTACGAGCATATGGGGGGGTTGCGATAGTGATGTAGAGGCGCGGGGATTCCCTGTTTACTTGGATAGTATCGGAGATGCTGGGCATTCCATAGGTGAGGGAGGGTGATGTCGTCTATTCCCCTTAGGTAGAAGGTGGCGGGCCTGACGGCCTCGACGATTTCGTACGGTCCTTCCCAGGTAGCCTTAAGCCCCGTTGGGGTTGGCATCTTTTCCTTCATCACCTAGTCCCTGACGGAGAGGTGGCGAGGTAGGACCCTGACGTTGTAGTAGCGAGCGACACGCTGTTTGTTATTGATATTTCTGAGGTGGGCGCGCTTGCGTTGCTTTTCCAGGAGGTCCGAGTCAAGGTTCAACCCCTCCAAGTTGGTGAGGCTGATTTTTCAGTTACTACCTACATGTGTATATTTTGTATTTGATGACTGACATTTCAGATTGCTTGCAGTGAAAGGGCCTAAGAGGAAACCCCAGAAAGGTAAGAAGACGACAGGATAGATGACAATCAATTTATGGAAATGCTGATGAGCCAAGGAGAAGTCGCCCTTCACATTGACGTTGACTTGGCGTCAAAAGCTACGGGTCGCTCTGTTGACGAAGTTCTTCTAGAGATCGGTGACGAAGAGTACGGGAACCCTGATCCTGAAGCTCCCATTACCCTGGCCGAGTAGCCTGTTGCCGGGGAGCTGGTTACTATTGTCGATACTGGACGAGATAAGGAGTCGGTGTCTGCCTCCTTTTCCTCCCGGTCTACCGGGTCAGCTGGAAGCGAGGACGTCTTGCTTCCTGGTGAGAAGAGAAGGTTCCACAGACACCGTCGGAATGTTAAAGGGGCAGGACTGAAAAGGCAGAAGAAGAGTCATCCGGGACCAGAACAGTCGCCATCGCTTGCTCTTCTGTCCCCGGGCATACCAGTAGTCCCCAAGAAGCCCATCAAGCAACTGTTGAGCGAGTACGGGGTTGCTGAAGAGAAGTTCGTGAGTTCGATGCTGGCCGACCTGAAAGACATCGACCTCAACCATGTACGAGCCCTCTCCCCAGGAAAATCGTGGTATCGCCCAGGAATCAATGATGCGGAAACTGGAATTTCTTATTGTTTAATGAACTTTGCCTGCACTATTATTATGTACTAACGAGGTGTTACAGGCACTATTCAACGTGTACGCGATCGATGCCAATGAGGAAGATACTCATTTGAAGGAAGAGGTTAGCAACCTCTCCGGGCAAGTGAAGTATCTTCATGGGGAGAAAGCAAAACTGGAGAAAGAGCGGGACTCCTTGAAGAAGAAGGTAGAGTCCCTAACTCCCAAGGTAGCTGAGCTGGAGGAGGCCAAGAAGAAGATCGCGGATCTTGAGGGTGAACTTGCAGGGGTAAGGGATGAGCTGGGGAGTGCCCGGGACTCCGAGAGGGAAGCTAGAGAATATGCCAAGTCATGGAAGGCGAGGGCAGATCATCTGGAGGAGCGCCTTCCCATTGAGAGGCAGGAGGCTGTTGCCGAGTACAAAGATTCCCAAGAGCTTATTGATATGATACTCACCGCTCAAGACAAGGCCGTGATTATGAAGTATAAAGAGTGGGTGGCGGCTGGGTACCTGGATGAAGCCAAATTCAGGCGGGGACTTCTTGAAAAGAAGAAGAAGGAACACGAGGCTGCAGCCAAAGCGGGTGCCGGTGGATCCCAGAGTACTGCTCATGAATAGTAGTAGTTAGGAAGTAGATATATGTATAATTGTCGTCTTTTTAGTAGAAATTACCCTTGCCTTGAACAATGGCTTAATTCCTTTGCCTGGTAGTCCAGGTTTTTTTGTGAATGGTGATTTTTTTTGTGACTTGAATGGGAATTTGAAACGAATTACAATTTCTATGATTTTATGCCTTAGTTTAAGCGTTTGTCCTTTGCATTACTTATTACTGGAATAGAGTAACTGACAATAGCTGCGTCCAAGGAACGCCCAGTAACTGAAGGTAAAAAAATGTAAGAAATGGTCTGAATAATTCATTTTTCCATTCAAGTACCACATGGTGGCTAATACAACATAAGTACCCGATGGGTAGCTTGCCATAGCTGGATGGTCAAAAAGAAAAAGCTAGGACAAGATGTTGCGGGAGCTACTTGTAATAGTAACGGAGGTGCTGTGTATTCCATGGATGTCGGGAAACGACTCCGTCGATGTCCCGAATGTAAAAGGTCGCGGGGCCTACCTCCTCGACGATCTCGTAAGGGCCTGTCCAGGATAGATCAAGTCCCCGGGGTTCTGGGTAAACCTGCTTCATGACCCATTCCCCGAATCTCAGTGTCGGGGACTGTACCTTGGCATCGTAATAACGAGCTATTCTTCGATTGTTTGTGAGGTTGTGCATGTGAGCCACATCTCTTCTTTCCTCGAGCAAATCAGCATCGAGCTATAGGCCCTCTGAGTTGGTACCCACGTCGAAGTATTCAATCCTGGGACTCTGGATTTGCTTTTCAATGGGGAAAACCGCCTTAGACCCAAAAGCCATGCAGAAAGGGGTCTCTCCGATAGCCTCAGTTGTCGTGGTCCTGATAGCCCATAGCACTTCCGGGAGCTTAGAAGCCCAAAGACCCTTGGCTTCATCTAGATTCCTCTTCAGTATCTTCTTGATTATCTTGTTGACAGCCTCGACTTGACCGTTGGTCCAGGGGTGAGCCGGGGATGTATAGAGGATTCTAGTGCCCAGGTTCTCGGTGTAAGCCCTTAGTTCATTGTTGTCAAACTGGGTGCCATTGTCTGTGACTATGGTGTTCGGGACTCCGAACTTGCAGTAGATGTTTTTCCACAGGAAGTTTTTCACTTTGTTTGTGGTGATAGCGACAAGCTGCTTCTACCCATTTGGTAGTCAACGGCTACAATGGCATATTTGAATTGTCCCACTGCTGTGGGAAGATTACCGATCAGGTCCAGGCCCCATTGGCAGAATGGCTAAGGTGCAAGGAGTATAGAGAGAGCAATGGGCGGTGCCCTTGGGATGTTTGCATACATTTGGCATTTGTGGCAAGAACTAGATATTGTTTGGGCTAGGGCCGACATGGTTAGCCAGAAGTATCCTGCCCTCAGGGTCTTGTGTGCAAGAGACCGGGCCTCTGCATGGTTACTGCATACACCAGCGTGTATGTCCTTCATTATTTTGAGGCCGTCCTTTGGTGTCACACACTTCAGGTTGGGGAAGCAGTGACCTCTCCTGTATAACTTTCCATTCATGATCATTATATCAAGCTGACCTTAATTGGAGTCGCCGGGCCTCAACCTTATCGTCCGGGGCCAGGCCGTCAACCACGTACTTTGAAATTAGATCCATCTAGGAGGCAGTGTGGTCCACCGTGAATATTTATGACACCGTTTTAGAAGTGCTCGGCCTTTCTAGTATTTCGACCTTGGTAGCCCTGTAGGTAGGACTTGGAGAAGTTGCTACAATCTTAGCAAGGGCGTACGAGGCAAATCTCTGAACCAGTGCCCGGGCTAAGGCCTGGTAAGAGGACATGTGGGGCATTTTTGCTTCAAAATTACCACTGACCTGGTTCACAACTAACTGGGAATCACTGAAGATATGAAGGTGCTGGACGCCTAGTTCCCGGGCGATTTGTATTCTGCGACATTGTTGGATGCCTTGAAGGCAGACTTGTAGGCGTATTCGTAGACTTGATCATCTGGGCTGATTAGCAAGATACCGGCGTCACTTGTCTTTTTGTTAGATACGCCATCAACATACAATCGCCAAGTGCTTGGTGGGGATGGGCCCAGGGCTGGCGGTTCAGGTGATCCCGGGGGTGGATCATGAGAGGGAATCAACTCAGAAATAAAATCTGCCACTGCTTGGCCCTTAATAGCTGTCCGGGGTTGGTACTTGATGTCGAACTCCCCCAATTCGATGGCCCATTTAATTAATCTGCCTGATGTCTCTGGCTTCTGCAAAACCTTCCTCAATCGGTGATTAGTGAAAACGGTGATTGAGTGTGCCTAGAAGTAATGTCTTAGCTTCTGGGCCGATACCAGGAGGGCCAATGCTTTTTTTTTCAATGTCCGGGTATCTGGATTCTGCACCAGTGTAACCTTTTCCAGCGTAGTACACCGGGTAATCGCAATCGGAATCCTTCCTAATCAGAGCACAGCTCACGGCTGTCAAAGATGCCGCGAGATATATGTAAAGCATTTCTCCTGGAACAGGTTTGTAAAGTAGAGGTACCTCTGCCAAGTATGCCTTTAGGCCAAGAATAGCAGCTTCGTGCTCAGCTGTCCAAGCTATTACCTCGACATGCTGGGTTTTCAGCAGCTTGAAGAAAGGAGTACACTTGTCCGTTAGCCTGGAGATGAATCTTGACAGGGTGGGTACCTTACCTGTAAGGGATTGGACCTCATTCCTGTAGGTTGGGGATATTATCTCTAATATAGCCTGTACCTTTTCTGGGTTCGCCTCAATTCCCCTGTGGCTAATGATGTACCCAAGGAACTTCCCTACCTCAACCCCGAAGATGCACTTCTGTGGGTTAAGCCGCATACCGTTGCGTAATATGATAGCGAAGACAATTGATAAGTTGGTTACGTGGTCCTCTGAGGTTAAGCTTTTTACCAGCATATCGTCCACGTATACCTCCATGATAGTACCGATGACTTCTACAAACATGGAGTTGACAAGTCGTTGATAAGTGGCACCCGCATTCTTCAATCCGAAGGGCATAACCTGGTAGCAATAGAGACCTTTGTCTGTGGTAAAGGCAGTGTGCTCCTCGTCTTCTGGGTTCATTCGAATTTGGTTGTACCCACTGAACGCATCTATGAAACTGAGTAACCGGTACCCAGCAGTGGAGTCGATTAGTTGGTCAATTCGTGGGAGCAGGACGCTATCCTTAGGGCATGCTCGGTTAAGATTTGTGTAGTCTACGCACATTCGCCATGAGCCCGGAGACTTCTTTGGTACCATGACCACGTTTTCTAACCACCGGGGATACGTTACTTCCCTGACAAAGTTGATGGCCATCAGCTTCTTTACTTCAACCCGGATAGCCCGGTACTTATCATGTGTGAAGGCTCTTCGCTTTTGCCTTACCGGTGCTGAGTAAGGAACAATGAGAAGGTTGTGCATGGCTATGTAAGTAGGTATACCGGGCATGTCCTCGTATGACCAGGCGAAAGCGGATGCGTTAGAGAGGAGGAACGAGATTAGGTCCTCCCTGATAGCTGGAGCCAACTTGGTACCTATCTTGACAATCCTATCCGGGAACTGCTCGGATCGCACCACCTCTTCGATGTCTTCCACGGCACCGGGCCTTTCTTCGTCAGAGTCGGTATCATCTTTGGGATCTTCATACCTGTCTGTGAGGGGGTCGGTGGCCACGGGCAACATTTCTGACTTACCCTTGCCCCGAGATACTGTTAAAGAATAGCACTGCCTTGCCGCAGCTTGATCACCCTTGCCCCGAATGGTTGCTATTTTGATCGAGGCTGGGATTTTCATCATGAGAATGTGGCCTGCGATGAATGTCTTTAAACACTAGAGTGCTGGCCAACCCAAGATAGCATTATAGGACGAAGCACAGTCGACGACAATGAACTCTGTTTTGATAGTTGAACATTTCAGACTCTCTCCCACCGTGATCGATAAGTAATCTGATCCCAGTGGCTGGACTATATCTCCTGAAAAGTTGATGAGAGGCTCATTATCTTGTGACAGTTTGGCCCTTCCCCTGTTCAGGGCTTTGTACGCATCTCGGAATAGTACACTAACTGAGGCTCCGGTATCCATAAGTACCCGGGAGACTATATAGTGGTCCATTTGAAGCGTGATTAGGAAGGGATCATCATGAGGCATTCTGAGGTCAGCCTCTTCTTCCTGCAAGAAAGTGACCGACTTCCACCCAGTGTCGCTGTTCTACTGTAGGGTTTTGTGGAAATTGAAAACTTCCGGGTGCCCAAAACTGGAATTCCTCTTCCTCCTTTGGGGAGGTAACTCCTTCGGGCCCCCACCATGGATCGTGAAGATCTGGCCGTACACGTCTACAGCTCCTATTTCTTTAGTAGGCAGGTACCGCTGAAGCTTGCCCTTCTGAATAAGCGACTCGATGGTATTTTTTAAAGCCATGCAGAGGTTGGTATTGTGCCCGGCATCTTCATGATATGTGCAGAACCTTCCACTATCCTGCTGGGTAAGTTTACTCTTCGGGAACTTCCTTGGTGCTGGTTCAGGTATCTCATCTTTGTTCTCGTTCCATATAGTTTCATACGAAGCGTTGAGGATAGTAAATACCTCATACCGGGGTGGTGGTATTGTTCGCGGGTTCTGCTGTGCCCTTTCTTCCAAGCGAGGCTGAGGGGTCACGTAACCGCTAGACCTGGATGTTGACTATTTACTTCTCTTGTTTGAGTTATGGGGTGATCGATCCTGATTATGGACCCACTCCCTTTTTCGTGGCTCATCCCTGACCACCTGGGCCGGGGTGGAGACCCTTAGCTCTGGTCTGACGTTATCCCCATACGTTTTGAATTCGGCTTGAGCATGCCTGATGGCCATAGCCATCAGCTCGTGATAGCTAGCCAGGGGGTGATGGTTAATCCCGTAAAGAAACTCTGCGCGCCTTAGGCCCCTCCTGAAAGCCAGCTCAGCCAGTTCCTTGTTAAGGTCTAGGCACTTAGCGGTAGCCGCCTGCCATCGGTTAACGAAAGACTTCAAAGTTTCATTCTCCCCTTGTTGAATCTTTAGCAGCCCCTTTGGGGTATGTATCCCGTCATTACGTAAGATGAATTGAGGTACGAACTTGTCCTCAAGCTCCTTGAAATTCCCTACAGAACCGGCCAGCACTTTGTAGAACCAACTCAAAGCTTCCCTGACAACGTCTCATGGAACATATTACAACACACATCATCCGTGTAGGTTCTAGTTTGTGAGCGGAAAGCCTGTAGGTGCTGGTACGGGTCCCCAACTCCCGTATAGTCAATCTTTAGTTGCTTGATATGTTTGTTCGAATGGCGCCTCTAACCTGTTGGGTAAAAGGACCCGGACGGTCCTCGTAAGTGGTCAGGGGTCGCCAGGTGTCCCTATTCTCTGCCGCCTCTACCCTTGCCTGCAGGGCATGCAAGGAGTTGCTCATTTGCAAGAGTAACGCCGTGTTTGGATCAGTTACTGGTGGGTCACTTTGAGCTGGCTGTGGTAATGGTGGTGGTGGCAAATGCCTCAGGCTTTCCAGGAACATGTCTACCGGTGACCGCTTTCCGTAGACGGGGTCGGAGCGAGGCCGGTGCCTCCCATTACCGGGGCAGCATTTACATCTGTTGCTACTTGGGATGCTCTAGCTAGGGCTTGGGTGAGTGCCTCATTATGCTGGTGCCTTCTGTCCAGTGCTCGGGCCAGCGCAGTGTTTTAATCTTCCAGCTCCTGCAGTCTCTATTGCGAAAGGAGTTTTGTTTCCCTATAGATTCTTTGTTGTTCCCGATTGATCCTGGCTTGTTCCTGGAAGGCTGCGATCTGTGCTAGCATAGACTCCAACTCTGATACTGGGGCCACTTTGTCTTGGATGCCAGGTGGGTCATCTGCATTCTGCCGATTCAAGAATCCGAGACCATGCGCCTCTTCTCTGACACTTGGTGTCCCTGCTGATGAAGTACCAGGAGAGAATATCAGTGCCCAGGCGACACTTATACCCTCACCTGCCGTTTCTTCCGGCTTGGTCATGATTCTCCCAGATCCGGCGCGCCAATGTTTCTGGTGGTTTTCCCCGGGTACCTCACACAGAATGCTATACCGCTTGGGGTACCGATCCAACTCCTAAAAACTGAACCAAGAACACAGCGTTAGAGGGGTAAACTGTACCGGACGGTTTACGCCTCTCCGATGCTTGAGTGAGAAACTAATATATATGTAGATCAGATAAATAGTGGATAAATGAGTTATTACCCGTAAAAGGTGGTTGTACTGATGCTTTAATACTCTAGTATGGGAAAGGAGTTTCCCCTATCTTCGATATGGGACGCAGGCTGTTCTCCTGATGCCTTATCAGCCCTCTGTTGTGTAATCATATGGGTTGTGCTAGCCATGCCCCGGGCCCTGGGTGCCCGGGGTGACATCCCATATGAGCCCAGCCATGGTAGTTCGTGAACCCGGCCCCTGGCATAGTACCTGGGAATCCCGATGGGCCCTATACAATAGTGCAAAACCTAGTGAACACTTCCCTAGAATGTACAGCTACTATCATTACCGGTCTCGATTATCTGCAAAACAGACAAACGTCAGAGGGAAGACCGGGTGTGCCGGCCTTCAACGCTCCGATGCCTAAGTCAGTATCAAGTTAGATAATGATAATGAAAAGCGAAAGTAAACAGTTACCTCTTTGGGTTGTTGGTGGTGTCCTTAATGTAGCAGGTTTATGGGAGCTTGGTCCCGTTTCTTTCGGTGTGGGACGCTTGGGATTCCGATATCGCCCGAGGGGTATCAGAACTCCCCATGTTAGGAGCTTATCTCGCTGGTGTATAGGCGATACGAGTCTTGTTCTTCCGATACTTATGCCTAGGAGGTATGTGTATACCAACAGACTGGTTTCTAGTCCAAATACTGTTAATGCTGCAGAACAATTAGTTTCTGTCAGAAACTGTTTCAGTCCCTTAGAGGAGCAATCTCAAACTTTTGCTCAAAAATTTACTCAGCCAAAATCTCTTGCTTTACCATCTTCAAGCCAAACAAAGTTTTCAAACCAGCAAAAACCTTTTAAAAGCCAATATTTTATCAAGCCTGAAACCAAAACCATTCTTGTTGTTGATCTAGAAATCTATGACACTGAGCCCTACCAAATTCTCAGAAAAACAACGTACCCCCATTATTTTGTTACTAATGATCCAAACAAAGGCCAAAGATTTTATGAATTTATCTTGGTTGACACTAACTCAATTACAATAAACCATAACTAAGACATAGAAAGGGGCCAAATTTCTCATTCAAAAATCCAAATTCACCAAATCTTAACATTTGATGACTGGAATCAACATCCAATGACTCCCAAAAGGTTTTCTGAAGATTTTATTCCTCAGCATTTTACTTACTGGGATTATGTGGATGCCTGAACAAATGTTTTTTATCTTCAAAATAAAAGCAGGCAACATTCCTGGTTTATTTTCTTTTACAAAAATTTCCATCCAAAATTCCCTTCGTGGTTCAAATCCAGGTGGCAATTCTTCGGTGCAACCGAAATCATTTTGCCTCCACAAATGAAAAGCTTGTTCAAATTTTTTCAAGAAAATTGTGAAATCTCTGTCATCAAACCCTTTGATGCAGTTTTTACGTTTTATACTTTCCAAAACATTGCATGGATCCTCTAGTGGGATATAATTGTATCTCCACCAAATCAAGACCAAGCAATGATGTTAACCAGAAGATTCAAACAAAAGTGGTGGGATGGCTTCACAGTTGATAAATTTTCAGAAGAGTCCCTCCTCCAATGGTTCAAAAATCATCCTCAATACTGGAAACAAGGATCAATAATTCAAAGTCAAGAGCAAAGCCAATTCCTGTTGCAAAAGTCCAAGATTCACAATCAGCTAGCAGGCATCTCTTCTCCTCAGGAGTATGCCCTAAAGCTCAAAGAAGTGTTATCTCAAATATCCCAAAGTGACAATGGAAATGATGACATCACGGATGAGGTCCAGTCTCATTTCGCAAATCAGGACCCAGATGCTTTCGTGCTCGGCGATTTTCAGTCGCACAGCTGTCCCTCAAATAGTAAGATTCTCTCAAAAGATCTCCAATCGGACAAAAACCAAATCAGATCTCCAATCGGACAAAACCCAAATTTTACAGGTGTCCTAACCCTAATAAATGGGACATGTGTGAATAATGCAACCTTTCCCAAAGTTCACTTTTTGTTGACACGTTCCTTGCTAGGGACATTCAGAAGCAAATATTTCAAACAAAGACTTTCTTTTCAACATGCATAAAGCAAGTGATGGTGACCGATGGTGATCTTACAAAGATGACTTTACCAAGTTGCATGAATTCATACAAAGGAAAACACGTCAAAGTCTTCAAAGCCTGTCAAGTTCGGCATAATCTTATGTTGACGAATCTCCTCAAATCCATCAGAAATCAAATTACTTTCCAGCTGTATTATTGTTACAGTGTTGTATAACGGCTATAAAAGCCCATCAAATGTAACAATGTAGGCAGGTTTTAAAAAAAGAGTGTTCCTTTGAGAGCTATTTGGAGAGTTAGTTTTAGAGTTAGAAAGAGTTCAAAAGAGTTGAAAAAGTGAGTTAGTCTGAGAGTTGCATAGGAACCTGCATACTTGCTCTCATCAAGATCTTGTATTCAAATACTTTCATCAATCAAAGTTCTTCAAGTTTCAACCATCACCCCCTTTCCTATATAAATCTCTTTTTAATAAATCTCATAAGTAGCGGTCCGCCTTGCGGGCCAGCTTCAACCCAGATTTAACTACTACTGAATCTCTGACATTAACAGAGGGTTTGCAAACCTGATTCCTGAAGATAACGCAATGGCGGTCAGAATTGTCATCTCTGTAACTTCTCATGCAATAGGGGGAAGAAAGAAAGAGAATTTATTACTACCAAACACAATCGTGGTGGGAGGACCTGGCAGGCCATCGTTGCTAAGAACGGAAACCACACCATGGAATCAAGAGCTCCAAGTGGGCCATTTTTCGTAAGCATAACTGTAGTAAAAATACTCATGATTACTACGATAATTTCCAACGTAGTGGCGACTGGGTTTCCGGGTCCTGCGGGGGTTGCGGTTGATTGGGGGGTAGGGATGACTATATTTCTGGGAGCGAATTCTAGGCGATCGAACGCTAGATCTCTATAGATATTCAACTCACATTCGCCGAACTTACAGAAAGCTAGCAATGCGGAGCGAGGAAGATACCCTCGCCACGTCATCTCATCCCTATGATCCAAACCGCATTAGCGTGATAAGTGTTATGCTCAGCGGTCTCGTCACTAACGGAGTGTGCACCATTTTTTTTCCATGTTTCAGAATACGGTTAACCAAATCAAAATTTTGTTTTTCACTAGAAAACGATAGGGAAATATTTAGAGAATGATAAATGAGACTTAGATAAGTTGGGGCTTAATCCATTTCCACCTCCAAAAGCCCAAACCTCTTCCTCATTGCCAAGCCCACAATAAACGTTGGTTTTGCTAAACTCTCGCCCAGATCACAAAATTGCTTTTTGTGCCCTAGTAAGTTCGGGAAGAATCCACTACAATAAAAAGATTTGTCTCGTATTGTGAATTGGAAGAGTGGTGGCAATGTATTCAAGTACAGATTAGTAAGATTAACAGGATTGCCCGCCCGCTGTCCAATCCCAGCCCTCCAGTGCTGAAAAAAGACATACAACAGTTTTCTGATGATGAGGATGCAACCTTCTTTAGGCATCTGCGACGTTGAAGGTATTGAATTTTTTAAGTGTGAAGGTTGATCTAAATCTGTCATATTTTATAGTACTTCTTGGTCCAGTCTAAGATGGAAGAAGAGACAGAGGATCCTAAAGTCCGTAAAAAGAGAACTATGTTGTGTTGAAGGGATATCTATATGATCCGATCGATTGCGAAAAGCTATGGCTCTCAGGAATTGGAGGACATGTTATTGGCTGCCCGAGAGGGAGACCAAGCGGCGGCAGCGGCGCTTTGGGCTGTGCTTTCCCGGAACTCCTAGCTCACAAAGGAGTCAAGTTCGACCTCGTGTAGCCATATAGATCCATAAGGCTCAAGCCTTTGTATACCCAAGCTCAAAGCTGGAACCTCTGCCGAATAAGGCAGGAAGCTTTCAAATTTCTAATCAAATGTTTTCGAAGCTCGATCACTCTGCCTTTAGGTGTGCACTGGTCGGCTCGTCCCTTCTACAGTGATATGCATCCTTCCGGTGGGCCCCGGTTTCCCAGATTGGCGCGAAGCTCCTGCGGGACTAACTACAAGGGAGGCTTTGAATGTGAAGGGATCAATGATCCACTTCTTACAAAGTGAGTCTATATATACATTTGAAAACTAACTCTAGTTTACAAAAAGTAACTCTAGTTAACTAACTATGGTTACAAAAAATATCCTAATTAGGGTTACAATTTATCAAGTCACCAACCATGATTAGGTTAAAGTGACACATAATACAATCTACAAACTTCGATAACTGTCTACGAATATCTATAAACTCCACCGCCTTCGAATCGACTGTAGACTTTTTATCCATTGTCTTTTCTGCCGGTAGTGTTGTGTGGGCCCACTATGCTTCCATTGCATTTTCTAGATTGTGATAACTCATGTCATCTAATCCTAAACTCTGAATATTTGAGCTAGAATTAGCTTCTTCTGGGCACTGTAAATATGCTAATTCTTCAATCTCATGTGCCATCATGACTAGGATGTCCAGTTGAGTGACATATGTGGCTAGTGTAACCAACAAATCTTCTGCCTCCTTCTGCTGTTCAGAAGTCGGTTGATAATTGTTTGTCATATTTGTGTCAAAAATTCTTCTCCCATCTGTCAGCTTAAGAAGATTACTTTGTCTGACTTCTTCTGCAACTTGTTTTAGTTGGATTCCACACTTGATTGTGTATTGTTCTAAATTTAGGGTGCTGATTACCCTATTGACTTCATTTGGAACCATAGCTTGATTAACTTGATGGTCCTCCGTCTTCGTCAGCAACCATATCTGGTATGATTGGAAGAACCTCTCTCTCTCTCTCTCTCTCTCTCTCTCTCTCTCTCTCTCTCTCTCTCTCTCTCTCTCCAGCCAATTGAGCTTACAATGCTGAATGTTAAGTATTTGGAGAGTTTGTAGCTTTTTGCTACGTGATAAACCACGGTTTTAATAAACTGAGGAAAATTTTTGATTTCATCAAAATTTAAACTTTGGAAAATAATTTGGTTAACTATTCCCCATTCAATAGATGAGAGTTCCTAGTCATCATGGTTTATGATGAAACTAAGTTTTGGAACGCCAAAATCTTGTAACATTCAATGATTCTGAATATTCCATAAACAGGTCTTGAATTACCTTCTCATGATCATGGATTTTGCTATAAATATCTGAAAAGATATGTCCAGGTAAATGACTTTTTGCTTTTTCAAAAAGACAGATAATTTTAATTTGTTCAAAAGTTGGATCAATGCCCAGTACCATTTGGTCTAGTGGCATAAGTCTCCCCTTTGTAAGTGGGAGGTTGTGAGTTCGACTCACAAAAAGGCTAGTTGTTGATATGATAAAAAATATAAAAAAAAAGTTGGATCAATAATATCATCCAACAGTTTAGACAACTAGAGAAAACTGGTTATTTTCTCTAGTGTAAACTCTTCGCTCAAATTTATTTGTTTTAATACTTGGAGACTGACATGTTCAAATTTGTAATTTTTAACTCTCTCAGCATCTAATTGTGCTACCAGATCTGAAACTTGGGTTGACACTTGGGTTAGCTGCACTCTGAAATCTTTCTTGATTCTGAAAATATAGGCTTCCCATACTCCGTTTACTGAATTATAAATTTCTCCAGGAATGCCTGGATTGTAAAAATCTTTTACCTCAGATTGAGATAATTGGATTGAGATGTCTTGTATTTTTTGCACTTTACATCTTACTTTTGCTGCAACATACTTTTGGTATTCTAATGCAGTAATATCAACAATACTAAAACCTTCAAAAGTGCTCCATGATATCTGTTTGTCGAAGCACAGCATTCTACCCAAGAATGAAACTGTTTGGAATCCTTCAAATACAACATAACAGACATAAGCTGGTTTAGCTTTAGTTTGAAAATAAGGCTGAAATGGCCTTTGTTGAGGTTGGGTTGACCTTTGTAAAGAAGAACAGGAAGAACTTTGAGATGACGTCTTTTTAGCAATTGTTACCCATCATGTGTTAGATGGATCTACTATTTCCTTGCCTTTATCCATACCTACTCAAATAGTCAGCAAGAAAATTATTAGAACTCTTGAGATGTTCTACCTCAAAAGTATAAATTGCAATATAATTATACCATTTTAATCTCCTTCCTTCTAAAATATTTCTTTTATTTATAAGAAAATCACGAAATGCCTGCCTGATTATTAGTTCTAAACTTCTAATCATGAAATTTGCAGGAGCTAAATAAATATGAAATCTTTTTAAAGCAAGTTTTATTGCTAGAAGTTTTTTTTTTTTTTTTTTAGATATGTATTTAATCTCATTTGGTTTGAATTTTTTTCTTTGAATATAAATTGATATCATTATAATCAATAGCCGGCATTCAGCCAATGACTAGAGTCTAGCTGCACTTACAAAAAGATAGCCGGCCAGAAAATCCGGAAACCTTAATCTAAGCTATGCAAACTCATTACAAGTCGATGATAAGCTCGCTATAATTAGTGAACTTCTAGACAAAGAAACTCTAACGTCTTCTAGGGCAAAATCATATTCTAACCTCCCATTAGCCAATCATGCAATTGTGGTACCAATAGAAAGCCACTTCCTAGCCAACAAATAGGAGAAACTCCTAATCCATAAGCCGCTTGAACGCCAATCTTATTCTAAATACCAACTCCTGTAGAAGTTATGATCCAAAACGATTGGTTCTGGACCATACATTGACCAAATGCCCAAGAAGTGTGATGCCCTGGAAATTTGTAGCTATTTTCCGAGGATTTTCCGGAATCTAATTTGTGGTTATTGGACGGTTTCGTGGCTCGTGGACTGAGCGGAAGTGTTTCGGACGAATAATTTTTCAAAAAGTGTGGTTTTAGGGGGGTTGCAAGGGTTGACTTTTTATACGTTAAGATTCTCCAAAAACTTCCTTCACGAAAGTTGTAGAGCACGTCGATACGAGTTCGTGGACATGTGGAACGCGAAAATCGGAGTTCGTATGAAGAAGTTATGGCCATTGGAAGAAGTTTCCAATTTGGTATAAATAGGAATTTTCCGAAACTATTTTCATAATTTCCAAGTTTCCATTTTCGGAAACTCTCTTTTCTCTCCGTTCTCTCTCCTCAGCCTCCGCACGACTCGACCCAAACCCGGTGACCCGACCCGACTTTTCCGGCCGTTCCTGACATCCGCCGGCGACGAAACCAACGCAGACTTGATCGCCACCATCTCGCCGTGCTCCCTCTGGTGCTTGACGGCGACGGAGACCATCGGAAAGTGGAGATCGGAGGAGCTACAGTTGACGTAGTCAGATCCTGTCGGATTTTCTTAGTTTCGGGCGACACCTCGACCGATCCTTCTCTGTTTCGGAATCTCCTCCTCCTCCTGATCATCCTCATACCTACCTTGAAGGACAATTTTGTGTGTGGAGCGGAAGATCAAGGGTTAAAGATCAGCGGTGCACAGTGAATCTGGAGCTTGATCAGATGGCAACGATTGCCCTATCTTGCAAGCTTGATCTAGGACGATCTAGGCTGAACCAGACTTAGATCCAGGTATGAAAGTTGCTCTACTCTTCATGATGAATATTTCTGGATGGCTTGATTGTTGTGGTTTTGAGTTTTGGCCGGTGGTGGTTGTGGTGGTTGTACCGTCGACTGTGGCGGCGTTTTGGCGGCCTTCCGGCCATGTAAGGGATAGTTTCTGGTATTATATATCTTCTACTCGTCAATACGAGCGTTTCGATATATAATATGCAATTTTTGGAGATCGTATGATTAAGTTATGATTTTTATGGTTTCGGACTGTTTGATGATTCGATCCGTGAGGATTTCAGCGACCGATCGACTTGTGATTTTGACATATTGATCGCATACGTATTCCGGAGACATTGGGTGGTCTCGGATGTGGTTTCGCCTCATTTGGCGTCACCTTGGGAATTTTGGTTCGATTTAGGGTTTCGAACGTTATTCCTTGTAATTCGTTGACTAAATCAGAGCTGTAATTCCTTAGGTACGTGACGTAGTACTCCTTGGACTGCAATTTTGTGGATTGGCTGCCTTGTTCTGTATTGAAGACGCAGTGGGAGTTTCGAGGTGAGTAATCTCACGAAGTTCATTCACGAACAGACTTACCATATCGTTTTGAGAGTTATTTAGTAACTGCAAACTATAGTTGGTATTAGTAGGCATTCCTGAGCGGATGACTACATATATATATATTTACGTGAAATATATATGTTTTGGTGGTTTGTGGATTTATGAAAACAATATGCATGAAATGATGCTTTTTATTGTTTTGGGTTGTGGCTTTTGGAAAACAAATGATTTGTGGAAATGATTGATTTCGATTTGTTTTGAAAAGCGTTGAGATTTGTGTACGAAAACAATAGACATGAATTGATGCTCTTTATTGTTTTGTGTTATGGCTTTTTGGAAAACAATGATTTTGGAAATGTTGATTTCGATTGTTTTCAAAAGCGTTGCGATTTGTGTAACATTTTGGGTCCAGTGCGACTCCTTTAATGTTTTGCTCCAAGGGACTGTGCGGCCCGAGGACTGAAGGTCTATGACCTTGGGAAAAGCGTTGAGATTTGGGTATGAAAACAATATGCATGAATTGATGCTCTTTATTGTTTTGTATTATGACTTTTTGGAAAACAATGATTATGGAAATATTGATTTCGATTGTTTTCAAAAGCGTTGCGATTTGTGTAACATTTTGGGTCCAGTGTGACTCCTTTAATGTTTTGCTCCAAGGGACTGTGCGGCCCGAGGATCGAAGGTCTATGACCTTGGGCAGAATATCAGGTAATCACGTCTTTGGCCGGACAAGTGGTTACGTTTTTAGTTAGAGCTCTAATCTGTCTGCCATATGGGTAATTCATGGGGTAACGAGAATTGGTTATTGATAACTCATGACATTACTTTTTTTTAGGGAACAAGGTGTGAGTTGCTTCCTTATTAACGGTTTTTAAGGGGACAAGGTGCAAGTTGTTTTCCTTATTAACGATTTGATAGAAATCAAGGTGTGAGTTGCTTTCTATGGTACGGTTATGGTACATTTGATAGAATTCAAGGTGTGAGTTGTTTTCTATGTTTTATTGATAGAAATCAAGGTGTGAGTTGCTTTCTATGGTACGGTTATGGTACATTTGATAGAATTCAAGGTGTGAGTTGTTTTCTATGTTTTATTTGATAGAAATCAAGGTGTGAGCTGCTTTCTATGGTACGGTTATGGTACATTTGATAGAATTCAAGGTGTGAGTTGTTTTCTATATTTCGATTTGAAAGGAAATTAAAGTGTGAGTTATTCTCCTTTATTTCGTGTTTTAAGGAATCAAAGCGTGAGTTGTCTTCCTTATTTCTGGTGTGAGTTGTGTTAACTGTCTTGAGTACTCATACGGGATTGCAAAAGCTTACCGGGTTTGTTGTGTGACAACCCGATACACTATTCAAACGGTGTAGGGGTTAATCCTGCAGGATAAGATAATCGTGGTTGAAGCTGAGGTTGCGCCCTTGCAGCCTTACGGTAGGAAGCTATTTCTATGACCTTATTTTTGATAAGGACTTCCGTTGTAGTATACTCTGAGGAGCATTTACGTTTTATCTTGTTGTTGACAATTTAATTTGTAAGCTTATGTAATATATGACTCCATGGAGCGGGTCAATATTAACATAGTAGGTTCAAGGCATCAATATGTACTTGAGTTAAAAGGAAAAAAAGTTTCTAGGTATTTGTATTGATGGCTGAATGTTCACGCATATGTAATTATGGGATTATATATCGATTTTTATTTGTGTTAAAAATCAGGGGCGTGACAAGAAGGTCCACCTCTTAGACTAGGCCCACTCTCATCACTAAGTGACAAGTGAGGGTGGCAAGGCACGCTCCTTACAAGCCCATAAAACAGGGCCCAACAACCAAGATTTGAGCCAAGGGCCAAATACCCCAGCCCAAACCCGACTAAACTGGGCAGAAGCCCTAGGCTGCGCCATCGCCGTCGCCAAATTGTTCGACGGCCGGCCTTGCCAACAGTTTATCAAGCGCCAAAAACTTGCAAGTAAATATACTGCCCTTGCAAGTGCAGATTAACACGTCAATCCAAGTCCAAAATCGATTGAAGTTAAGAACAAAACCAATCACTAGCACACCAATCGGAATCAAGACCGCGTCCTCATTGCACCGACTGTGGATGCAATGCAGTAGGCTGCTTGGGGACAGCCTCTGCAACAGATCGACCCCTTCGAGTGCTCTATCAAACATGAACTAGTGACAACCCAAGTTGATCATCCGATACCCGCAACGGTGTGAGCTCGCCGCACTAGATCCGTCGGTCTGGCAAGGTCTGCCGCCGTACTCTCATTTGGTTTGAATTTACTACAATTATATCTACATATTAATTCTTCTTTTTGAAGTTTTTTGGGAATAGTTTTCTAACCCTTATTGAATTTTCATTCATGGGAAGAATCTTTTCTTCTCATTTTTCTGCAAGGATTGCTTTTAATACACATCCCCAAAAATTATCAGAAGCATCTGTTTCTAAGATTAATTTATCTCTATATTTTGGGAAATAAACTTCAGGGATTTGGTTCAAATCCTGTTTAATTTGTTATAATATTCTTTTGTCTTTTTCTATCCCACAAAATTCCTTATTTTTCTCTAATTTTTCTACTAAAGGGATCTCTTTTCGAGATAAACGTTTAATAAAGTTTCTTCCATAGTTTAAAATTCCTAACAAATTCTGTAACTGTTTTTTATTAGTTAATTCTTGAGGCTAGTCTCTTACTTTAGAGACTATATGTTCTTGGAGCTTTATTCCTGAATGGTTTAAAGCTATTCCAAGAAAATCTATAGATTCTTGTTCTATGTCTATTTTCTTGGGTGATAGTATAATCCCATGTTTTTTGAATTTACTACAAAGAATTTGAAGATGTTTCTTATGATCTTCTCTGTTTTTAGAGAAAATTAAGATATCATCTATATATACAACACAGAATTCTTTAAGGTCTTTAAAGATACTGTCCATCCATCTTCGAAATACCTAAGGGGTTATGTTTAAATCCAAAAGGCATAACATTCCAGTGGTAGTGTCCACATGGAGTACTAAAGGCAGTCAATGATTTTAACTCATCTGCTAGTTTTAGTTGCCAAAATCCAGATTTACAATCAAATTTACTAAAGATTTTAGCACATTTAGTTTGACTGAGTAAGACATCTTTTCGAGGGTTAAAATATCCATCGATTTCTAATTGTTCATTTAAACACTTATAGTTGATGCAACTTACTCACCTAAGGGACAGTTTTAAGGGACTGTGAGGGACAAATGCATCTCAACCACATGTATTAAATATAAAAGCAGAAATTATAACAATTTAAAACTGTGCATTTATTTTCAGCCGTCAGATTCACCTGTCCCTCACAGTCTCTTAAAAACTGTCCTTTAGGTGAGCAGGACCATACACGTTTTTCCTCTTTTAATTTCTGCATGGTTCCTTACCATAAATGCAAGACTAGAGTGTGGACTCATAGTTTCTTCAATGAGATGCTTTTCTTTTAATTCTTTTATTTGAATATCAAATTCATTGATATTTTGCCTAGTAGAGATCATTGGTTTGCCCCTTATTATTACTTCAGGATTTCTAAGTTTAAGAGCACAGTACCTTGAGGCTTTTTTTTTACCAAAGTTTTAATGGATCTTCACTAAAATTTTCTTTTAAGATTTTATATACCCAGTGTTTTTCACCGAGTACTTGAACATTTGTCTTACTATATTTTTTTTTGGTAAGGTCTGTTTTAGTGAGTTTGAGTTCAGTTATTTCTTGGTCTTGGTCTCCACACCGGCTTGGAGCAAAACTTTTATGACAACTTATACTTATGTTGTTGTAGGAATGGAATTTTGTGAATTCCATCATTAATTCCATTGTTGACATTAAGGGCTACGTACTCTATGTCTATAAGAATAGGTTTAATAGACAAAAGTAAAGTTATTGCCTAATATAACATCACCATTCATTTCAGGAAAAGCTATAATTTTTGGTATTATGTATTTAGCACCATTTAACCATATTGCTACTTTTATAGCTTTATGTTAAATCTTTATATCTTTTCCTTGACATTAATGGGGTGTTTCATTAATGTCCATTTTTCTGGTGGTAGAGCATTAGGTCTGCATACACAGATTGTTCCTGCTGTATCTATTAATGAACAAAGACTATATGGTTTATAGCCAGCAAACTTAAATTCTCCTAAGACATAGGTATATCTCTTTTTCCCTTGGCTAGGGGCAAAAAGAATATCTTCATTCCCAGTTGGAATGTAATACATTTCAAAAAAAAATATTTATCTCATTATTTATTTTCATTTCATTCTTTTTCTTTTTCATAATTTGTTCCCGGCATAATCGGGATTTGCACTTGTTTTAGTGCAATTGCTTCTTCTTCTTCTTTTTCTTTTTCTAAGTCATTATTCATGACTATATGTTCAGTTTCTTGTACGTAAACCTAACTTTTGTGGAAATTCTAGTTCCCACTTTTGACTTTGAGCTCTCTTATATCTAAAGTAAAGGCTTTTTCAGATGATTGGAATTCTATAGTAGCTGGTTTGCTACTACTAGGACTTTCTCCGACAAAGTTATTAAATAACTATTGTTTTGATACTTCTAAGTCTTTCCAATGTAATATTGTTGGTTGTATTTCGGTGTCGAATAGTCTTGGTTCAAACAATTCGACTATATTTTTAGCTAATTCTTTTAAAGAGCTTTGAGGGAGCCTAGTTAGCCCATATATTATTCTCCATTAGATTGCTAAATCCTCGGAATTGTGATCCATACTTACATTTTCAAGTTGAATCTTTATTTTTATTGAATTTTCAATATTTCTTTCTGTTATGGATAGAAAGTAATTTGATTTGATGTTAAACCAAACTATTCCATTTACAAGGTTAGATTGGATTCCTTCAATCATTGACTGAAGTGGATTATTCAGTCTTTTATTAAAAATTACAGCAAGTATTGGTGTATCCAAACTTTGCCTAAATAATGCAATTATAGTTATCTGGATTAGACTAAATAAACATATCTTATATCTAGATATTTTTCCTCCATCTTTCTATTCTCTTTTTATCAAACAACGGGATTTCCATTGTTCATTCTTCAGTACATTTTTTTTGAATCAACCAGAGGGCAATAATATCATTCATCACAAGACAGAATAAGCCGTTACATACTCTTCCGTTGCCATTTAAGGACATAGGCAGACAAGAAGATAGTTTTAGTATCCACAGTGGTACATAGAAATAGACCTACTCATTAGACAATCAAATACGCAGAGGTAGCAGGGATCCTCCATTGGTACTACGCCGGAGGCGCTAGAGATATAGGTTCCTAATACAAGAAACATTATTGTAATTAGACAAAAACTAAAAACATAGGGTTGGGCTAAGGGCCTAAACCTTAGCCCAAAATAACAATGGACTAGGGCAGAACCCCAGCCCAACATTTCGTGGCCCAATAGGGTAGTCCACCAAGGAATTGGCATCAAGCCCATCATTCTGGTACGGTCCAAGTCCACCTTCTCCCACCAACGACCCGTCTTGCATCACTGTCCGGCCAAGTTCCGGCCGACCCACATCACCAGACCAGCATCGCCACGAGCCGCCCCACCACACCATCGGCGATCGATCCAAACCGCTCCGAGCCACGCCATAGCGACATGGATCAACACAGAAACAAATCCCTGATCCAGGCTTCGAAACATGGCACCGCCGCTCCAAAAACCCAGCAGCAGAGATCGGCCGTCAGACCGTACAACACAAACACTGCCTTCGCCGCCTACCCAGCCGCACCTTCTGACCAAACCCGTGCAAATTCCTCCGACCAAGCCCTATGGGCATGTAGATCTCCCATCCGGCAGCAAACCCCATGACGGTAGGCGAGGCCGGAGGCCAGCACCGACATCTGGGCGCCGCCGGACGAGAAAGAGTTGAAACGGTATAGGGCCTTAGGGTTTCTCGAGTTAAGAGAGAAACTTGCAGTTGTACAATTTTTTATAATATCATTCTTCAATACATTGAGCTGTGGTGTTTCCATTTAATTGCTCAAATATTCTATGAGAAAATATTTGAAATCTATATTTTTATAAATGACTTCTTTGTTTATATAATATTTAACTTTTTCTAAATTATGTAGCTGTTCATTAGAAAAACTTATTTCTTCTCCAATAACATCTTTTAATTTTATATTCTGAAGTTCTTCCTTAGAATTATCTTCAATATGATCTTTTAGCATAAAGATGTATTCTTCTTCATCTGAGCTATCACTTTCTATTTCTAGCTCATAGAGTATGTCTTCATCGTCAGAAATTTCTTCTCTTAACAGTATTTCTAGATTGTTTTCTACAACCATTTTTACCATCTTTTTGATATTTTTTTTTTCCTTTTTAAAGACATTTTGGAGCATAGTGTTTTTCTTCATCGCAAATGTAACGTCTGCATTTTTTATGCTTTGGGTTATGTAATGACAACTCAATGTCATTTATAAAAATTATAGATTTTACATATTTTCTCATAGAATATTTGAGCAATTCAGTGGAAACACCACAACTCAATGTACTGAAGAAAGAATAATGAAAATCTCGTTGTTTGATAAAAAGAGAATAGAAAGATGGAAGAAAAAATATTTAGATATAAGATATGTTCATATTGGTCTAATCCAGATCACTATAACTGCATTATTTAGGCAAGATTTGGATACACCAATACTTGCTGTAGGTTTTGATAAAAGACTGAATAATCCACTTCAATCAATGATTGAAGGAATCCAATCTAACCTTGTATATGGAATAGTTTGGTTTAACATCAAACCAAATTACTTTCTATCCATAACAGATAAAAATATTGAAAATTCAATAAAAATTAAAATTCAACTTAAAAATTTAAGTATGGATCACAATTCCCAGGATTTAGCAATCCAATGGAGAACAATACATGGGTTAACTAGGCTCCCTCAAACATCTTTAAAAGAATTAGATAAAAATATAGTCGAATCGTTTGAAACAAGACCATTCAACACCGAAAAACAACCAACACTATTACATTGGAAAGACTTAGAAGTACCAAAACAATGGTTATTTAATAACTTTATAGAAAAAAGTCCTAGTAGTAGCAAACCAGTTGCTATAGAATTCCAATCATCTGGAAAAAAAAAAAAAAAACCTCTACTTTAGATATAAGAGAGCTCGAAGTCAAAAGTGGGGAAACTAGAATTTTCACAAAAGTTAGGTTTACAAGAAACTAAACCCCATATAGTCATGAATAGTGACTTAGAAAAGGAAAAAGAACAAGAAGAAGCAATTGCACTAAAACAAGTGCAAATCCCGATAATGCCGGGAACAAAATATGAAAAAGAAAGAAAGAAATGAAAATAAATAATGAGATAATAAATTTTTTTTAAATATATTACATTCCAACCGAGAATGAAGATATTCTTTTTGCACAAGATATTGAAGAAATGTCACATTTACTAATCCAGGAAGAGGTTAATTTCAATTCAAACCAGAGTTTGGGATCAGATGATGTGGGCGACCAAAATCTGAAAAATGCTATGGATGCATAGTGGACCCACACAACGCTACCTCAAAAGACGACAGATGATTAAAAGTCTACAGTCCCTTCGAAGGTAGTAAAAGTTTGTACAGGATATGTCACGTTAACCTAACCATGGTTGGTGATTGATCAAATGTAACCCTAGTTAGGTAATTGTTGTAACCATAATTAGTTAACTAGAGTTACTTTATGTAAACTAAAGTTCGTCTTCAATTGTATATATAAGACTCATTGTTGTAAGAAGAGGATCATCGATCCCTTCACTTCACCAGCTTCTTTGTACTTAAACAACACCTTCCTTCCTTTGTCTATATCTTTTAATCTTTATAAGAAATTTCCAACAATAGCAATAAAAAGTTCCTGTGTAACTAGCATCAGAGCTTAAGAAGAGCCTGTACATATTCATTAAAACTTAAAGGCTTGAGGAAACTCAAAGTATCAAGTTTATGCCTTATACATATCCATCTAGTAAGTATTCTTATTATGTAAATTAAGTTTTAGTACTTATCTCTTCAATATAATATTTCTGTGTCCATCTTCTAGTGTTTAAACTTTGTCATACAAAGTTATGACATTGATATTTCATAGTAAAATTCATATTCTCTCAAAGCTTATATCCGTCTATAGCCATTTAAACCAAGTGATGGTTGTTAGGCTTATCACGAATCTGTTTTAAGCACAAGAGAACCGATTTTATGTACTATCTATGAAATATAAATGGCAAAATATTTTATAACAGAACCTTTAGAATGTTTATATGATATATATATATATATATATATATATTGCTCCAATACTAATTACACAAATGAACTTTTATATAGATGTAGCTTGAAATTTCTTATAAAAGTGTAGACAGAGAATGGAAGTGTTTCTAACTACAAGGGAAGCTACGCAAGTGAAGGGATTGACGATCCTCTTATTACAAAGTAAGTCCTGTATATGCAATTGAAAACTAACTCTAATTTACATAAAGTAATACTAGTTAACTATGGTTACAAAATTGACCTAGCTAGGGTTACAATCTATCAAGTCACAAACCATGGTTAGGTTAAAGCGACATCTAATTCTATTAACAAACTTCTACCGCCTTCGAAGCGACTGTAGACTTTTTATTTGTTGTCGTTTCCACCAATAGTGCTTTGTGAGTTCACTACGCTTCCATGACGTTTTCTAAATTATGATAACTCACTTCATCTAATCCCAAACTCTAATTTGAGTTAGAATTAAATTCTTCTTCGCATAGTAAATATGTCATTTGTTCAACATCTATGGCCATGGTAGCGAACAATTCTTCTTCTTCCTTCTGTTATTCGGTAGTAGGTTGGAAGCTTCTTGCCATGTGTGTGACAAAAACTCCATATATTTGTCAGCTTCAGCAAGTTGCTTTGTCTGACCTCCACTGCTACTTGTTTTAATTGAACTCCACATTTGATTTCGTATCGCTCCATGTTGAGGGTGTTGATTAACCTGTTGCCTTCTTCATTAAGAACCATAACCTGGTTAACTTGATTTCCTATGTTTCTGTCAACAACCATATTTGGTATAGTTGGAAGAACTTGTCTCTTTCTCTCCAGCCAATTCAACTTACAATGTTGAATGTTAAGTACTTAAGACAGTCTGTAGCTTTTTACTACATGACACACCATTGTTTTAATAAATTGAGGAAAATCTTTTATCTCAATAGAATTTAAACTTTGGAAAACATGTTGGTTAGCTATTCCCCATTCAATGGCTACAAGATTCCAGTCATCATGGATTATTATGAAGCTGAGTTTTTGGGATGCCTTTGTCTTTGACATTCAGGGATTCCGAATGCTCTAGAAACAGGCCTTGCATTACCTGTTCTTGATTATGAATTTTACAATAAATATGAATTTCAGAACAAAGGCCAACCCAACCTTATTTCCAGGCCAGTCTAAGGCTAAACTAACAGATGGCCGGAGAGTTTTCATCTCACACATGACAAGCAGCTACCAACCTGCTCCTAAACACATTGAAGAAATGACATATTTACTGTGCCAAGAAGAAGTTAATTCCAACTCAAATTAGAGTTTGAGATTAGATGAAGTGGGTAATCACAATTTAGAAAATGTAATGAAAGCGTAATAGACCTACACGGCAATACAGGTAAAAACGACAACAGATAAAAAGTCCACAGTCACTTTAAAGGCTGTAGAAGTTTATAGATAGATTTAGGTGTCACATGAACCTAACCATGGCTAGTGACTTGATAGATTGTAACCCTAATTAGGTCAATTTTGTAACTATAGTTAGTCAACTAGAGTTACTTTATGTAAATTAGAGTTAGTTTTCAATTGTATGTGTAAGAATCACTTTGTAAGAAGAGGATCATCGATCCCTTCACCTGCGTATCTTCCCTTGTAGTTAGAAACACTTTCTTCTCTTTGTCTGCATCTTTGTAAGAAATTTCTAGCTACATCAATAAAAAAAGTTCTTTTGTGTAATTGGTATTTGTATTTAACACCATTAACCATATTGCCACTTTTTAGCTTTATGTTCAATTCTTATGTCTTTCCCTTTTTTACCTGTGACGACATTAATGGGGTTTTTTTATTAATGTTCATTTTTCAGATGGTAGAGCGTTAGGTCTGCATGCACAGACTATTGCTCCAATATCTATTAATGAACACGAGCTATATCATTTATAGCTTAAGACACATGTATATCTCATTTCCCTTGACATGGGGCAAAAATGGTATCTTCATTCCCGATGGGAATACAATATATTTTACAAAATTTTATAATCTCATTTCTTTCTTTTTTTTTTTTTTGAAAGGGGTTTGGAACCCAGCCAGACTGGGAGGCTCATCCCCACGCCCGTCTTATTGAATTAAAAACTATGCATCGAGGGGGACGTAGAGCCTTGACCTCGAGTGCAATTACAAAGATCCTCATAGAGGACATCCTGAATAATAACAGGAGCCTCCTCTAACCATACATCATTAAGAAACTTAGACCTAGCAAGATGAGCTAATCGATTAGCTACACCATTTGCTTCCCGGAAGACATGAGAGATCTTAATTGAGTGTAATGATGTCAAATATGACTTACAATCATCGATAATGCGCCCAACTTCAGATCGGTCCTCCAAATTCTGATTCAATGCAGCCACCATCAGTGAGCAATCACTCTCAAGTATGAATTCGTCCCATTCTTGGTAAATAGCCAAGAGAAGACCTGCCCGGCAGGCCTCTGCCTCCATATGGAAAGCAGAAAGGACATTAGGAAAATACCGCGCCATAGCTGCCATGCACGAACCTTTGTCATCACGTATCACTACACCAATACCACCATCACCAGACTCGGGCCTGTAACTGCCATCTATGTTGATCTTAAGTCTACCTGTAGGAGGGTTTTCCCACTTAGCTCGTGTCCTTCCCGACTTCTTCTGCCGTGTTGGATGGACTTGTTGATACTCACCAAGAAACTTGGACGCCCATTGTGCAGCATTGTACGCATTGAAGACACTACCATTCCATACCAAGTTGTTTCGCTCTGACCATATAACCCACAAGTAGACAAAGAAAAGGTTACGGTGGTGCTCAGTAATTACATCAATTACATTCTTCACCCATTCTTCCAAACTTGCAGCCATAACATCAACAACTTTCAAGTCCAGCTCTCCAAGAGCCCAAAAGCATGCAATATAGCTACAATCTCTAAATAGATGTAGGCCATGCTCACCAGCACCATGACAAAAGACACACTCAAAGTCTGGGAGTGCCACCTTTTTGCATAGCTCATGCTTTGTGGGAAGAATACCTTTTAACAATCTCCAAATAAACATCCGAACTTTGGGAGGAATCCGAGCATGCCAAACAAGCTTCCAATATTTTCCATTTAACCCAACTGGACCAGTAGAACATGATGCACGTTCAGTCGCACCGTCCACAATTCTAGCAATATGGTAACCACTTTTAACATCATACATACCCTTTTTATCATGATGCCAGACCCACCTATCCACTGGCCTCCGCAAACTTAGAGGAATACTTGCTATCAAATTCACCTCCAGAGGCATGAAAAGCTCCTGTAACAAGAACATATGCCACTCATTCTCCTCTTGATCAATAAGCTCATCCACCCTAAGTGTCTCCAAACCCTCCTTAGGCGTTGAGATGGGCCTGAAGGAATGGGGTAAAGGCAACCATTGATCTGTCCACACTGCAATCTGACTACCGTTTCCCACCTGTAGCCTAAGTCCCTTACGTAGCAATTCCCTTCCAAACAAAATACTCTTCCATGCATAAGAAGACCCACTACTTGCCTCAGCTTTCATGAAATCACAATTCGGAAAATACTTCGCCTTGTATAGTCTAGCTAACAAAGAGTTAGGGTTTTGGATGATTCTCCAACCTTGCTTCGCAAGTAGAGCTTGATTGAACTGCACCATGTTTCGGAAACCAAGCCCACCTTCAGCCTTTGGAACACACAACTTCTCCCAAGCAAGCCAATGTATCTTTTTATCATTACTTTTATCTCCCCACCAAAACTGTGCCATCAGACGATGCATCTCCAAGCACAAATGTTTTGGTAGTTCAAAACAGCTCATAACATAGGTTGGGATAGATTGCGCAACCGCTTTGATCATGATCTCCTTGCCAGCAGCACTTAAAGTCTTCGCTCTCCAACCTTGAGTGCGTTTTCTAACCTTTTCAGATAGAAAATTAAAAGCCTCGGATTTGGAATAGCTAATTTCCGTAGGTAAACCCAAGTACTTGTCATGTTTGTCCACACGCAGAACCCTAAGACTTGCAGCCAGCTCATCTTGCTTTGCTCTTTTGACATTCTTACTAAAGGAAACACAACTCTTGTCAAAGTTTATCATCTGACCAGACGCTTTTTCATACTGCTCAAACATTCTCTTTAGAACATCACATTCATCTGTTTCTGCCTTGAAGAAAATGAAGGAGTCATCAGCAAAGAAAAGATGAGAAATAGGGGGTGCACCTGTGCAAATTCTTACGCCATGAATGCTGCCCATGTCTTCTGCCTTTAGGATCAACCTGGATAAAGTCTCTGCACAAATAAGGAAAAGATAGGGCGAGATGGAGTCTCCTTGCCTTAGTCCCCGGGATGGGACCACACGTCCCCTAGGAGTCCCGTTCACTATAAAAGAATAGGAGACAGTCGTCACACATCGCATCACCCAACCACGCCATTTAGGGCAAAAACCAAGCTGCTGCATAACCCTATCCAAGAAACCCCACTCAACTCGATCATAGGCTTTGCTCATGTCGAGTTTTAAAGCCCCATAGCCAACATGTCCTCTTCTCCTCCTCTTCAAGAAATGAGAGA
The DNA here is from genome assembly GCF_002994745.2 of Rosa chinensis. Taxonomy (NCBI): domain Eukaryota; kingdom Viridiplantae; phylum Streptophyta; class Magnoliopsida; order Rosales; family Rosaceae; genus Rosa; species Rosa chinensis. The sequence goes on along the minus strand of NC_037088.1, from coordinate 17,482,991 downwards.
TCTCGAAAGCAGCTAGAGAATTATCAGAGATTAGCCTCCCAGGTACGAATGCACTTTGATAAGGTGAAATAAGATCCTGTAGCAGTGGCTTCAGCCTATTTGCGAGCACTTTGGAGCCAATCTTGTATATCACGTTGCACAAACTAATCGGTCTTAGTTGATTGACATGTTCCGGAACCTTGACTTTTGGGATAAGAGTAACATTCGTGCAATTAATCTGACTTATCATCCCATCTGATTCCATAAAGCAACGCACCGCCATAGTGACATCATTACCAACAAGGTACCAGAAGTGTTGGTAAAAGCATGGTGCAAATCCATCAGGGCCAGGTGCCTTGGCTGGATGCATCTGTTTGAGCGCCTTGTAAACTTCATCGAATGTGATATCCCCAGCCAAAATATTGTTCATCTCCTCAGTAATAAAACACGGCAGCACCGACGCAACATCATCCATTCCTGCCGGTTGGGAAGAAGTGAAGAGTGTCCGATAATAATTTAGTACAATGTTTTCTATCTCACCATCAGCTGTACACCAAGTGCCATTCTCATCCAATAACCCTTTAATTCTATTTTTCTTCCTTCGGTTACTTGCACGTTGATGAAAGAAACGTGTATTTAAATCACCTTCAGAAAGCCAAAAAACCTTCGCCCTTTGTTTCCAAAAATCTTGTTCTTTCAACAGTAACTCATTTAACCGATCTTCTAAGGCAAGTCTTGCAGAATCCGGTGGAGAAGAAATAGCGGAATCATAGAACACCACAAGCTTCTCTTGAATGTCCTTAATATCCTTCTTTATGGAGCCATAACGGACCTCACTCCATTCCATAAGACCCCTTCGTGTTTCTTTTATTTTATGACAAATAGTAGAAAAAGGATCAACCCCACCCACACTACTCCATCCTTGTTCCACTACCTTGCTGCACTCATCATCACGAAGCCACAATTCTTCAAATTTAAACCGTTTTTTCCTCTTCTTCTTTCTCTGTGGTCTGCACTCTCGCACTTCCAGAAGAATGGGGAGGTGATCGGACTTGGTAGGTAATAGATGAGTAACCCGGGAGACCGGAAACATATCATACCAACCTGGAGTAACCAGGAACCTATCCAACCTGGTCTTTATGATCTCCCCACCCCGTTTTCCTCTCCACGTGAAACTCGGGCCAGAGAAACCAATATCCTTGAAGGAAAAGACCTCCACAACATCTCTAAAACCTTCCATTTGTCTAACACTTCTCGGGGGACCACCCTCCTTTTCCCTGTTGCAAATAGAAATAGCCAAGTAGCAGAGGAAGTGAGAAAAGGAGCTGATACCTCGTCCAAAGAAGAAGCAAAGAGACTTGACCTTCCAAAGGCCAAATGGAATACCCTCCCAGTCATAGGCAACTTATCTGCAGCCTTTAGTAGCATCTCTTTGATAAGAGTTGGATCCTTTATCGGCACTAAAGCTGCGTCCGTCCCAGCCACAACTTCACAACAGAGCCATGTTTCTTGTGCAAATCACTATAACACCTCTGAGTACCAAAGACAAGAGTCAATGGTCAATGCTCTATGTTCTTCACCAAATTCAAATTCACCGCATGAAAAATCCACAATCAAATTCAAAGAGAAAAAAAAAAAAAAAATTCCTACTTGTTTACTTGTTCAATTTCTGGAATCTAAAAAGACCTAGGCAAAACCATGAAGCTAGTATAACATTTGTGTATTTACATGCTTCAGTTTCACTACGAGCAAAGCTAATTACTCCAAAAGAGCAGCAATTGGCGGGAAAGGAACGGACCAGTGAGATTTTGGCGGGAAATGAAGTTGCAGTGGCCCATAAGCGAAGCAGGTCGAAGAGCTTCCGAACCAACAGAGCTGTGACGGCGATGAGAGAGATCCAAAGGAAGGCATTGAATTCTCCGGCGGCCAAGTCTCTGAGAATAGAATCGTTGCTGCAGGCTTTGGATCTCGACTGGTGGAACACAATGGTTAAGAGCGTGTATTGATGAAGAATGAATACGAAGAAGAAGAAGAAGAAGAAGAAGAAGAAGAGGAAGAGGAGGAGGACCGTTTCATATCCCAGCAGCCCAATAATAGTTGGAGATAGTTTGTTTCTTGCTTCAGTGATGCTCAATAATAAGACCCTGCTCTGGAGTCAATTCGATTGTGACGGGCGCGAACCTTCGCGATATGGACTTTTCTGAAAGACTTGTCGTTTACTGCCATCAGTTAGGCGCTGGTGGCAGAAAAGAAGTGGCTTTGGTAGATGCCACTTGTTCTCGAAGCAGAGGAGAGCTGTTCATCGTCGGTGGAAAGTGATCAATCCTGCTCTCATTAGCGACGATTTTTCAAAAACTGTCAGGGTAAGTGGATAAGCTCTTCTCTGTATAATATAAATATTTCTTCTTATTGTCTTCAGTGTCAGAATGGCATTGAAAATTTAGGCCATCTTTTTTATGCATCGTAACTTTCCTCAGGCAGTTTGGAGATTCTCGATTTTTTTTATTTCTTGGACAGAATTTTTATTTCATAATCCTAATCTTAATGCAGATACCGCAAGTCCTTACTTCTTGTTATCAGAATTCAAGTAGTTTTTAAACAGTTAGTTCCCTCCCTTTCTCAAACCTTCTTCAGGACTGTTACTTTGGGAGCTAACTATTGCAAAGCTAATCTTAAAGTGTGTAATACTAAGGTTTCTAAGTATTTTCATATTAAATAGAATACTCCATATCATGATCAAATTAAAATAAATTTTGATGGTTCTATGAGGCAGGGTAATGCTTCTCTTAGCTTTGTTTTTAGGAATGTTGATGGTCAACCTATTTTTGCTGCTTCTAAGTATCTGAGACCTGCTTCAGTTCTCATTGCAAAAGCTACAGCTCTCAGGAATGCGTTACATCTTGCTCAACAATATAACTTTTCCAGAGTCGTAGTTAAAGAAGACTCTAAAGTGCTTATGGATTGCAAGAGAAAGCAGAAAGCTTCTTACGAATTGCAAGAGAAGAGAAGAGAGAGATGAAGGCGGTCAGTGATCGAGCTCTCCATCCTCTTTCTCTAATCTTCTTTGTTTGTTTTATTTCATTTGTCATCTACATTTGCTATGTGTCGATAGGAAGAATAATAGGCTTAAAGGCCTAACCATATAGTTTAGATGAAAATAGAATTCAATTAGATTTCTTTGAATATATACATTGCTTCAAATCAATGGTAATCAATTTCTTTATTTATTAAAAATAATGAATTTAAACACGTGATTCTTTTATTCATTTTTAAATACCGGGTATTACAGTTTCTGTCATCAAAAAAAAAAAAAACCGTATATATTATATTTAAAGTCTAATTTTTTTTTTTTGAAAAAAAGGTAAAGCGTGAAATTATAACAACTTAAACTGTGCATTTCTTTTCGGCCATTAGATTCACTTGTTACTTGCAGTTTCTCAAAGGGTGCGGTTATTGCCACCCTACCATTTTCTTAGTTCACCCTATAAACATTTGAATTATTAAAAGACTATATTACCCAAGTGCAAAATGACTAATAAGTACATTAATTTTTTTAAATTCAAATCTCTATAAGAAAAATAAATACATAACAAATTAATTAAATACAAAAACTACCTAATTTCTCATTGGATAATATTAATCTTTATCTTCTCCACCCAAATTTGAATTTATTATTATTTTTTCCTTCTTTTTGTTGCCTCTTCATCGTTGATTCGTTATTCAATTCACAAAATCATTAGTGTTATGGAGCCGGTTGTTGTTAATTATTTTTATCCAAAAATCATATTTTAAATTCGATTACTTTATTTATATTAGTGTTCGTGATCAATGGTGAAATCGAGATTTCAACTCTAAAAATGCATATTTCAGAACAGTATTTAATCATTCTTCTTCTCTTACTTGGCTCATTATTTTAACAACTTTTAGTGCAAATAACTGAATTTTTGTTATTCAAGAAATTAATTAAAAGACGGTGAATATTCCAAATTAGACTGAAGATAGACATGGAGTCAAAACTTATGATTTAGAAACATAAAGATAAGAGTGAATTTAATTAATTTATGGCAAAAACTTAATAAGAAATACAAATTATTCAATCATGATAGGGATGATACTACAAGTGAGAATGTAAGATCAAGCTTGAGTTCCGGCTTATTGTTTCAATATAAAACACGATTCATATCAAAACTTGACCTACCTGTCTTTACTCTTTCAGGGGAAGTCATATATCGATGTCTCTTATCTCTGTAATTGCCTCCTCTCAATCCCAAAGATATATTGGGCACATATAGATTGCTTGCAATTAAGTAGGTAGTTCACTTAGCTCACTAGCTAAACTAAATAGCATATATACATATATAAATTAAGTTCACTCTAGCTTGTACCTAGAATCAGTACAAGCATGTCTTTCATCTTATGGTGGAGTGGTGATACCTGCAGAACATCGGAATAAGTCATCATCCATCACCTATAAACACATGAACTAATTAACTCATTAGCTATATATTAATTCGAAGGGATACAGTACTTACTTCCATAATTGAAGTTGTGAGGGACTCGCCTTCCACAAGCTTCAATCTTCTTAACGAGGCTAGGGACATTGATCAAATTAGCGAGCTTGGGAGTAAATATGGGGCACACACACTCGAAATTTCCTATCAATTTGCAGCAGTTTGCAGAAACGTTATTGCCCCCAAGAATAAGTACGTGCCTTGCACTCGTTCACGAGAAGCTTCTTCTCCTGCTTGCACTGCCTCGGCGTCGTGTCCACCTGCACCTTCGGAACCAAATCCAAAACATTCGCCAAGCAAGAAGGCATATCGTCATCAAGCCCCTGATCGATCACCATCACCATTTTCATTTCTGTTACTACTTGATTTTAATTAGGGTATGTATTAGGACAGCGCAGAGTGCCCCTCTATATCCATATTTCCAATTTTGTAGTCAACAGGAACGTTTATCATAGATTCATAATGGTCAAGATAATATAAGAAGTTTTCAGGATAACCTAGGTTTGATTAAAATCCACTCATCTAAATCTGCCGTGGGTTTTGAGATGTAATCTAGGTCAAGTCCCTCCTTGTCGAATACGATATGATTTGGTCTAGTATGGTTTCAGCTATAATTTCCAGTTGTGCAGGAATGTAGACAATCACTGTTAAAGTCGTGCAGGAACGTGTCAATGGGACTCCATATAATGGTCCAGAACTTAAAAGGACTATTCAAGCTTGGAATTTTTTGGAAAACCACAAATAAGGGAGTACGTTCACCTTAGAATGAGCAAACTAGCTAGTTGAAAAAATATTGTGCCAGTAATTTGCACCCTTTTGCCGTGTGTTTTGGACTGTACGTAATTCTATAAAGTTAAGCCCTGCCTTTCACCACTAATTAACAAATGCATGCATGATTAGTTAATTAGGTCTAATTCTAGCTTATAGTGTTGACAAGATTAGAAAAATTCATTATCATTTAGTATAATTAATTGTATTTTAAGCATCCGGGTCCAAAACTAGGTCGCCAACTCCAGGAACTCATAATGATGATCTGATTGCATATATATTACTTATTAGTTCCTCTCTTCACGTACATAAGGTGAAAATATACATATCCCACAACAAAAGTTGACTGATATATGTACCTAGTTGGAAGATCTGATAGTATAAATAAAATTAAAAATGCGCTTTTTTACTTATTTATGGAAATTCATACATCAGGTTTTTCCTTATTTCCTCCTTTCAATCTCTAATATACATCCGCATAAATGCATAACTAATACAGAAAGCTAAGAGATGCATATTTTATTTGCCAAGCATAATTTATATAAATATATATATATTCTTCTGGGATCTTAGTGCATTCCTTCGATCTCATGGAGTGGTGATACCTGCAGAAAAATAAGGGTTATGATAAGCTATATACAAATTAAAGTTGTGAGCTAGTGAGATTGAGGAAGAGAGACTTACTTCCACACTTGAAGTTGTGAGGAACGGTCCTTCCGCAACCTTCAATTTGCTTAATGATACGTGGGACGTTGAGCAGATTGGCAAGCTTGGGAGTAACATAGGGGCATACACACTCAACATGAGTGACCTTAAGGCGTTGGCAGCAGTATGCAGAGGGATCACTTCCTGTAACAACTGCCTTGCACGCATCAACGAGAAGCTTTTTCTCCTCCTTACACTGGCTCGGTGTCGTGTCCCCCATTGCTACCGGAACCACATCCCAAACACCCACCAAGAACAATAAGCATACCATCAAACCAAATAATCGTGGCCTCATCATTTTAACTTCTCAGGTTTTCTAGCTTCTTTACAATTTGTTTTCCTTCTCTCTTTACTTTGTGGTATTAGCAGTAAGCACAAACCCACATTATATAGATCGAGAATAGGTGAAACTTGCAGGAAAAGGTCACCAACTTGGAATATTTATTTAGTTTGCAAAGTCAGCTAGTCTGCATGTTAGGTACGTATGTACATAATAGCTGGAAATAAGAAAATCACCATGGTTAAGGAACCTACTATTCAACTTCAAGCAAGAGAAACTTCTGGAGAACTACATACACTTGCGTTCAGATTGTATGAATTTCTATAATTTAACGACAATGACAGGCCTAATCTGTCAATGGAGTAAGCAGCCAATGTATGACTGAATAAGAAATATTTTGTCAGTGTTTTCTAGAAATTAATATTCGTGTGTGCATGACCTCTGCTTCGACTTGCGATTTACTGCAGACTAGTGAGACTTGCGATTTAACTATAAGATTACCCTGTCTTGGCCGGTTGGAGGTATAGTCTTCTAATTTGTATATTAATACATAGATGAAGAAATTAGTGTCACAGCTAGTACTTGTAATATCCATTAAACCTATGATAAACTTGTTAACCTGTACGTGATGTCAGCATGGAGAAGTCTGCATTGACCAGTGAAGTAGTGTCCGGCTGTCATACATGTAATGTGGAGCTTTCTAGATATCACTAATAGAAAAACAGACATCTCACACAGATTTAACTCACACAGATTTTATAAAGCCACAGATATCTGTGTGAATTGGATGTACAGAAAATCATGTGAAATAAGTATAATTTGTCTCACAAGAGTTTATGGAATAACAATAACCACAAAAGTCTATGTGAAACAACATCAGATATTAAATTTTTAAAAAATCTTTTGTTTTTGTGTTATATAAATTATAGAGAGACGGTTTTCCGTGGCCAAAACTTTTTGACACAGATATCTGTATAAAATGAGCGTTATACATATATTAGTGTGAAATGTAGATACGGACATCCGTGTGAGAAAAAAACACATCCATACGGAATTCTGTGTAAATCTTCGAATGAGAACTGACAAATTCACTGAGATAATTACACACGGACATATGTAAGAATTAAAAATGCATTTCACACATATTTATGTAGCAATTTGACCCATTAAACCTAGGGATATCTTCACAAATGGTGTATGAACTTTAAGCATTTCTACACTTTGGTGTACCAACTTTCATAACTATTAGAATGGTGTATCAAGTTTGCTCTAATATTTCATTTTGGTGTACTCCGTTAAATTTTCCGTTATTTTTGCAAAAAAAGAAAATTTTCCATTATCTTTCTTTTAGCTTTGTCAGTTTTTTTTTTTTTTTTTTTTTGTAAAGATAACGGAAAATTTAACGGCGTACACCAAAATGAAAGATTGGAGCAAACTTGATGCACCATTCTGATAGTTATGAAAGTTGGTACACCAAAGTGTAGAAATGCCTAAAATTCATACAGCATTTGTGATGTTTTCCCTTAAACCTATCATCATTATCGCCTCTCTCTCTCTCCCCCCTCCTCCTCACTTTACTGCCTCATCAGACCTCCTGCTTCTAATCACCATCTTACTCCCTCAGACAACCTTAGCCTTCCCTCAACCCCATATCTCCCTCTCTCAACCAATGAAATTGAGTTTTAATTGGAAAAACAAGAGATCGGCAAATGCAATTTGAAGCGGTTGAGGTCATCAATAGCAGAGTTCACCCATCCTCGGTCTCCACCATAGCTCAGGCTCCATGGACCAAATCGATCCTATGTCACTCTCTCTCGTTCTTTATCTTTCAATTTCCAACTAGTTCCTCTCGAAATGGATTAATGGGTACTGTAAACTTTGTGATATTGATGAGGCTTAGTTAGTGATGAACCTGATAAGTGTAGGATGGTATAGAAGGTCAGTTCTTCTTCTCTCTATCTTTTACAGTTGAGTCATTTTTGTTTTTCACTATTTGTTTGCTGTAAAATGTGAAAAGTTATCTTCTTTCCCTTCAATTTCTCCTCGATAGTTAAATGTTAATGATTCTTTCTATTTCCTCTCTTCTGGGTTTTCTCAATTGACCACAGTTTCTCTGGGTTTCGATTTCTGAATGTTTATTTGAATCTACTAAGGAACCCAAAGCTTTGAGCTTTATTCTTCACGTTTGGACTAATCCCGTCTCTTAAAAAGGGTGAAATTCTGAATCTTTCAACTTAGAAAGAGGTAGAGTTTTCTATTTAATAACTTTTCATTTTCTTTATATATGCATATTTCAGTGGCAATTAAAGCTTCAGAAACGGTGATCCTTTATATATGTGCTTGACTGATAGCATGTGCTTTCTTTGGAAGGTGTAAGGCTGGTAATTTGGAGGTTAAGCAGGTTTCAGGGACACAGCTGTTGTACAGGATTTGCGGATCGGGACGGTCTAGTGGGTCTGCTGGGTTTGAAGAGAAAAGGGACTCTGCTTTTGACAAATTAGAGATTGGGATCAAGAATGGTAGTGTTTTGTTCTGTACTGGGAGCTATGAGTCGGTTTATATATTGGGCTAGTGTGAGGGTGATTTGAGCAACAATGATTGCGGGGATTGTGCTTCTGAAAAAACCGATTTCCAGTGTGGCGATTAAGTTTCTAGGCAGATTTTGCAAATATAGATATATTTTTTAATACCATCACTATTCCACACTAACATCTGTGTGAGTTAAGAAGATATTTCACACTGATTATAATGTTAAGAAATCATTTTGGACTCACACGGATTGATTTAAATTTAATTATGCATGTTAATAGATAGTGGGGTCCATGATAAATATTCACACGGACTCCCAAAACTAGGCCTGGGCATTTTAGCCCGAAAACCTGAAAACTCGAAGCGAATAGATCAGGACCTTCATGTCCGGGCCGAGCTTTGAGGAAAAAAAAACAAAAACAAAAAAAAGCCTGGACCATTTGCATTTAAACGGGCCGGTCCCGGGCCTTGTTATTCAAACAGCTAAAATCCCGAAGAAAAGCTCGAAGTCATATAACATTATAACCCTACATCTGTAGGTATACTGCCTTGACTAAGAGACTTCAAAATCACAGCCTTTTTCTGGAAATTGACCCCGATCCTTTCCCAAACCGCCAAATGCAACCCCGACCCTTTCCTAAAGATTGAATCTGCAGCTTTCTTCAGTTGAATCAGTTATTCACTTCTTCGATTCCCTTCGCAACAAGAACCCTTCACGGCTTCACTTATCCAGTTTCCCTTAGCAGCGCAAAGCCTCGAACCCAGCTTGGGAGCTTTCCTGATTTCGAATTCAAAAACCCTAATTTCCAGAAACCCAACAATCCCTTCTGCCCTTCTTCGATCTGCTCGAATCCACTCGAATTCCTAGCTTTCCCGATTTCAAATTCAAAAATCCCAATTTCCAGAAACCCAGCAATCCCTAGCCCTCAATTCCTTCTGCCCTTCTTCGATATGCTCGAACCCACTAGAATTCCTAGCTTTCCCGATTTCAAATTCGAAAACCCTAATTTCCAGAAACCCAGCAATCCCTAGCCCTCAATTCCTTCTAGCCTTCTTGGATTACTAACTCAAAACCCCAAGCCTTCTTCGAAAACTAACCCGAAGCCTCTCAGTCTTTGGCAATGGCACCTGAAGCAGCTGCAGTTTGTGGGGACGAGTTTGTGGTAGCTTCTAGCCAGTCTAAGGGCGGTGATTGATATTTATTTTTAGTTGTTTCTATGTTTTTCTTGTTTCTGAACTTTTGTTTACAGCTTCTGCTCTGTCACTTTCATATGGGAATCTATTTGACTATTTGTTATTGTTGTATTTACTCTTTTGTTTAATAAGTCTGCATAATGATGTGAGATGGTTGACTAATAATGTGATTTGCATCTATGCCTATTGGACTAATAATGTGATCTGCACAATGTGAAATGGTTGTAGGATGAACATGGTTTGCTGGACAGCATTTGATGGCCGCAGCTGGAGGCTTGGAAACAAATTAATTTGGTTTCAAACTTTATTTTTACTTGGTCAGAAATAATTTATTTGCCTATTTGGTTTGGAACTTCATCTGGTCTATAATTCGATTAGTACTTCAGTTCTTTAGTTGGTTTTATTTAAACTTTGAAGTTTGAACTTTTGAAGTTGGAAACTTCACTTCTTCAGTTCTTCATTCATACGGTTTGAATTTAAACTTTAAAACTTCATTTGTTTGTACTTTGAACTTTGAACAAGCTATGAAGTTTGGATGTTATTCTCGTCATTTTGTACCTTAGTTTGTGGCACTGATTTGTATGATGTTATTCTCTTCTTTTAAACCTAGAAAATCAGAAACCTGATGAAATTTTGGAGAAAATTAACAATGTCAAAATTGGACTTTTGGGCCCAAAAACCCGGCAAGACCGGCCCATTCAATTACTGTCCGGGCCTTCACGGTCCCTATAACTGGAAAACTTTATTTGAGCCTGGCCCGAATAAAACAGGCTTAGTCCCAGGCCTAGCAAAATGACATGAGGTCTCGGTCCGTGCCCAGGCCTACCCAAAACCTTGTGAGTAGAGCATTAGCGCCCCCTCCGAAGGCAATCGAAAAACATTCCATGCTTGCACTGTAGGTATAGCATTTTACATACTGATATCCATGTGAAATAGCATTATTTCACACAGATTTAAATTTGTGTGAGATGTCTGGTTTGCCAGTAGTATATTTTCCTATTTTACAGTCTATAATAATTGTTAGGGTGTCCTAACTATAAATAGGCTATGTTTGTAAGAATTGTTACTGTGTTGCATTAATTTGAGAGACTCAGAAAATTTGTTCCATAGTTTTCTTTCATTTTCTTCTAGCTATCAAGTTTGGCCATGGCGTACATGTTATCATGGTATAAGAGCAGGTTATCTCACGTGTGCATGCCTCACGGCTACATGGGCTCTACATCACCCAAAGTTGTCCATGTATATGACTTGAAAATTCGCCACACTTGAGGGGGTGTTTTGAGAATATGTATATCCCACATGGGAAAAATGAGACATTGCCTACGGGTTTATAATGATTTGGGCTACTTTATCCATTGCCAATTGGTTCTGGATGTGAAACCCATATTATTTTATCAAAACTAATATGAAGGCAATTCATTGTGGAGCCATCAGCCATCAGATGTATAGATGTCGACTAAATTAATTTTGTCTTTGCTTGTTTTGTGGATGATCTTCTATTGACCCACCAAGAAAAGAAAAAACACAAATTATTCTACAATATAATGTGAAGCTAGTTTTCTTTAAGAGCACGTTTACTTACTTGGAATGATAATGAAAATGGAGAGATGATTCCGAGATAAAATTATTCATGCATTTACTAACACATAAAGAAATCGGAATGGGTATAGGTCACACCTCCTTATTAGGAATCGATTCATGAATACTAGGAATTTGATTACGAAAAAGGGAGATGGGTTTAGGAATCAAAGCATCCGGAATCAAGACTGATTCATTTCTTCTCCCATTCCAGTTGTCTCTGTTTTTTTTTTTCATTTCAAATAAGTTAACAATTAGTAGTAAACATGGTGACGTATGAGAGGGTGTGTTAAAAAATCATACATCTAATTATGGACATGGTTAAATTGTGAGCGATAAACAGTATCAATTAGCAATGAGTCACATGTACCACACTTTTAAGTCGTTTATCATTCATAATTAAGCCTTTATCTAAAAAGTGATGTTGCGCCGTTAATTGATATACCTTGGATCTTCGATCCACGACTATGAATATTAGTTAATCAAAAATATTTGAAAGAATTTAATATATTTGGACCAAAAAAGAACAATTTATTGCATCCGAGCATAAGAAGCAAGACAGAGCAATTTGGACCAGTCAAAGGCATCCTGTCAACTAGTCAATTCTGACGATTTCCAATTCCAGTTTTATAATTTTTCTGTTTTCTTCTTCATGAACTCTTTTGTGCTTTCTTTCAAAATCACAAGTAACTAATTTCTTAGTAGTTAACTGTTGTTGAAGCCACGGTCTTGTTTTTATTTTATGACTTTTTATTAGTTTTATTTATCAAATGGATGAGAGCCAAGAAAACTACACTACTAGCAAAACAACAATTACCCACAGAAGACTTTCTCACACGGATTTCAGTGTGTGATAGCTTTTACCCACGGTACACCCACAGATTGAGTTACCGTGTGGTTTGGAGGGGGGGTAATGCTCATCTCACACGGATTATTTTGTCCATGTGAATATTAGACGTGGGCCCCACTATAATTCCATAAATATAAATTGCCGGAATGGAACGCAATCCGTGTGAACAACTTTATTTCACATGGATTTCTGTGCCAAATGTGTAAACTGTATTTCACATGGAATTCTGTGTGAGACTATATTTCACACGGATTTCTGTGCCAAATGTGTAAACTGTATTTCATACGGAATTCTGTGTGAGACTATGTTTCACAAGGATTTCTGTGCCAAATCTAAAAACTGTATTTCACACGGAATTCTGTGTGAGACTATATTTCACTCGAAAATCTATATAATCTAACTCGCATTGATTTCAGTGTGTAAAAGTGACAGCATTTAAAAAAAAATTACTAATTAATCTGCAACCTGAACATAATAATACTTTTAGTTTTCTACAATAAATATACTTCAAATATTTACAATAAAATGAACAAATCCACAACTGAATCAAAAATATTAAAACTTTACATTCATAGCAAGATGTTCTTTACATTTCTAGCAAAATACATTTCATATGAAGGTAAATTCTTGGATTACAAAAACAAGGGAGTTTTCTAGAATACATTGTTGTTTAAGGTGGAATATCACTAAGATTTTCCCCCTTTAACAACATAATCCTTGTCCAAGAATAATTTTCATCAAAATACTTTGAGAACTAACTCAAAGTAGGCAAAAACATAACCATTTTGCTAGATAATGGTAGGTGAAACTAACCCTTTCAGTTCAGCTGCGATTCTTGCACAGTTTGAGGCATTTCGGGTCGATACACATCCTTGATAGGTGGGGTTGGAATCACATGTCTATTGCATTGTGGTTGGACGGCTGCAAGCTGTGTCATTGGGTAGCTATCTACTTGTGGTGCCGTTTCAATCCCTGAAAAACCAGCTTCTTTCATCCATCTACCAATTTGAAGTCTTGCGAGTTCATTCACCTTCCTTGCATTATCTTCCATAGCTACTTCTTGCTGCTTCTTAAACTCCTCCATTTGTGCGGCGAAACGTTTGTTCATCTAAGCTGATTCAATCCTAATCCTTTCCTCCCTTTGGGCAGCTTCTTGTCTTTCTTTTTCAGCCTCACTCTTCAATCTTGCAGTCTTCAAGCATTGTTCCTCAATTGTTGCTTTCATTGCTTCCATAGTGGCTGAAATACTTCTTTTTTAGGTATGAATGTACGGAACATCACGCCAGCGTACTCCCGCTCCAAGTCCTCTCACTCAGTTACGCTTCTCTGGCCCAAGAACCTCTGCATAGATGTCTTCTCTAACTTGTGGAGTGATATCAACATTTAACTTCTTTCTCTCCTCTTCAGCCTTCTCCAAATCTTGCTTCATTCAAGCATGAAGTTAATTAAAAGTACATAATCTACAATGTTGCAGCTTTAAATTGGTATATAAACTACATAGACCAAAGCCTATCTGATATGTAAAGATTGTAATTATAAGCATACTGCATTTTCTGAAATGCTGCAGTTTCTGAAATGTCAATAATACTGCATTTTCCCCTTCTTTTCAGGCCCAGTATTACTTGCAAATAAGGTCTAAACATAGTGAAATAGCAATCAAACAGTTTGAAAGGAAAATTCATAAAACTATGCAATCATATGTCTAAACTATTAGTTATATTATGGATAGCAGATTGAATTAAAACAGTGCAATCATTCTACTAGTGTAAACATGAACAGAATTTGAACTTAATAAGGATTATATAACTTGATTCAACCATAGGCATCCACAATAGGAATATCTCAATTTCGATACTCACCACTGCTTTGGAAGATGCAGCATCAACATACTCATTTTGTTTTCCTTTCTTACGGTGTGTCAACTTGAAGATTTCCAACCTATCAGGTTCTTCCTCAACCCCATTCTCAACTTGCTGCTCTTCATAATGTACACATTATTCAAATCAATATCCATTTATAGGAAGTGGCATAACAAGTAAATGAACATTACAAAGCAGAAAACAAGAATCAAAACAATACTCACCCATTCATAAACAACCGCTGGAAAAGTCCTTGTGCCTGTACTGTGATGCATTACCTGCTGCGATCGATTACTTACATTTATGGCAGCCTTGGTTTGTTAAGGAATATACAAATATATATATATATATATATATATATATATTATAAAAGTAAAATGATATTGGAATTGGTCTACTCATTTCATTTTATAGTCCCTTTATATAGGGATAGAATTACAACAGAAATATCGATTACATTAATGATACTAAATGCTGATTGATCCGTAATTGCGCTAATTGATGGTAATCACTGATTCTTTGATTTCCTCTCTGTCAGTTGCTTTGACGAAGGTACACAATATGTTTTTCCTTTAACACTCCCCCTTGTGCCAAGTCAAAGAAGAAATGGTGCATGAGTTGTTGCCTCACTAAAAACCTTGCCAAGTAACAATAAAAACCCTGTGGGACAAAAAATACACCTTAGTCGAAGGAAAAGAGCACAACGCACCTTTTACATTTGAGGATGACATGTGTGTGTTAGTCTCCCCCTGACGTCTACACCTTCCCCTGATCTTTACATTAATCAAGGGAGCTTGGAAAGTCTTCACATTCCTATGCTTTTCACATGTTTCTCAAATGTGGCCTTAGGCAGTGATTTGGTGAACAAATCTGCCATATTCTCCTCAGACCTTACTTGATTCACTTGAATCTTAAGGAGAGCCTGTTGTTGCTTATTGTAGAACAACTTTGGCGATATGTGTTTTGTGTTATCACCCTTAGTATAACCTAGCTTCATCTGTTCGATGCAAGCTGCATTGTGTTCATAAATGCAAGTAGGCTCTTCAGTGGTAGAACTTCAAACCACTAGTCCCTCGAATATGTGTAATGATAGCTCTTAACCATACACACTCACAAACCACCTCATGTAGAGCAATGATCTCTGAGTGGTTCAAGGAGGTAGCCACAAGGGTTTGCTTGGTTGATCTCCAAGATATCGCTATGTTCCCATTGGTAAATACATAACCAGTTTGGGAACAATCTTTATGTGGGTCCACTACTAGAATAAGTTAATCACACGACAGTCATCACACAACACATGAGTTTTTGCTGTTGTCTGAGTTAATCAGACGACATATTTTTTAAACCAGTCGTTTCACCTCTACTCATCCAACACATCGTTATTTGTTAAATTTGAGATATTTCAGACAACAGTAAGAAGGACATCTGTTGTCTGAATAATGGAAAAAACAAACAGACAATTAATTTTCATTTATTTTTTTCAACTCAAAACACTCAAAACCAAAATCCTGTTTCCTTCCCTTAGCTAAAAAACCAAGATTTCTCCAAAAAAAAACCAAGAACTCCCACCCAAACCGCTCTCGGCCTCTTTGGACTAGCCAAAATCATGTTCCCTCCCTTTGCTAAAAAATTAGGTCATATTCTCCCACCCAAAATCGTGTTCCCTCCCTTAGCTAAAAAATTAGGTCATTCTCCCACCCAAAATCGCTCTCAGCCTCTCTGACTCACCAAAATCGTGTTCCCTCCCTTAGCTAAAAAATTAGGTCATTCTCCCACCCAAAATCGCTCTCAGCCTTTCTCTCCCTCACCATTGCTCTCAGCCTTGCTCTGACTCACTATCAATCCCCCTCACCCTCAATCCCATTCACCCTTTCACCCTCATCAAGCCTCTATCTCACTCACTCTCGCTCTCACTCACACTCGATACACTCTCAGTGGGCTGTCTCCGTCGACCGAGACTCACCCTCGTTCTTCTTGGTTTAAATCTTCTGGGTTTCATAACTCATCTTTGTTCTTAAAGACTTCACCTTTCTATTTCTCTCCAATTCAAGACCCTTTTGATTCTTCCTCACCTTTTGTCGCCACTGTTGCTCTGAAACTTTGATGGGTTCTCTCTAATTCCATCTCTTCTGCATGGGGTCTTTCTGGAGCTGCTGAGCTTTTTGATTTGAGGGGGCTCAATGGTGATCAAACTCGGTCTCTTTTTGTTGTTGTAAGAATCATGCTTTTCATATTAGATTTTCATTATTCAGTGGCTCAATTTAAATTGATTATTCAGTGACTTCAACCTCCGATATAGCAGAGAGAGAAGACTGCGTCTTCTACAGACTAACTCGTTTCTAGAAACGAAGCCCCAATTTGAGGTTATTTCTAGGGATTTGATCTAATTTTCTTCACAATTATACTTGAATATGCAATTTGATTGCTTTCCCTTGCTATGTGTTTGTATGCAAATGTTAAGTTTTCGATGGCATGAGAATTAAAGAGACCGTAGATGCAATGTACAATTTGGAATTAAAGTAACTGAAACATAATAATTTTTTTTTTAATGAGTTGTTGAGTCTGTTTATGTGTTTGTGAATTTTGTGTATGAGGGCTCTGATCGTGTTCAATGAAATTAGGGTATCGTTCCTCTGTAATTGATGGGCTTGTTGTTGGATGAAACTGAACCAGTTCACATTCTATTGAAGATAATGGTGGTAATTATAGGAAACTTGTGTCTTTTATTAGGGAGTGTATGATTCAAGTTGGAATGTTTTGGGAGGAGTGTATGTTTTGAACTCAGGACATTAGATTTGGGCAGAGCAAGTTTAGTCGGTGAATTAGACATGTTGAAAAAGCCCCAGTTTTTATTGCTGGAAATCCCTTTTTGTTTGAAACGCGGGGTTGGATGTGGCCTTTCTATTCTTGAGAAGGTTGTAGGGAGAAATCAAATTATGAGCGAGTTTATTTCTTTTGGAGAAGTAGGGGTTTGGTTATATCATTCCCCTTTAAACGCTTGTGATATAGTTGGAAGGACTGAATTTTATTGATTTACATTTAATAAGAATAGTTCACTGTGTTTTTTGGACAAGCCTCTTCCTCTATGGAAACAAGATCATAAGATATGTGCCCGAATTCAAATAAGAAAAGAAGAGAAGAAAGAGGAGAATTTGGCAGCTTTATGTAGATTTTTATAGGTGTAAAACTTGTTAGCTTAATTTTTTCTCCAGGAATTATTACTCCAAGATCTAATGTGTTTATATCTCATACCATCGGGCAGTGCATTTATTCAAAATTTGTGATCATTAGCTGAATTGTAATTTCAATAAATAAGCATGGGCTTTCGAACTCTCAACAATTGTGGCATTGGATGGTCTCTAGTGTGGGAATCAAGTTTATCTGTTTTTATCTTTAAGTTTTGTTACAGGTTAACTAGATGTATGTGTTCTTGTTAACATTGAATTTATTGTAATAGAATACCTACATTTAAAGCTCTCCTTTGGTTTTTATTAATATTGGTGTTTATATAGCTACTAAAGGTATATGGTATAGGCATTGGGTGATAGCATGCATGTTGATTTATAATTTCAGCCTTGCCTAGAGTTGTTTTTAATAGTTCATCTATTGCTCTTGATAAGGAAGGTTGGTTGGTATCTAAAGATCTGAGGGTTGAAGAAGGTTAGCTGGTATCGCTGGGCTGAGTTAAGCTTGCTATCCTTAAGGTATGTCTCTTAATTTCTTCTCTGAACATGACCTTATAGATAGGACTCATGCCTTGTAGTTTGCTGCTTGTGGTTGTGAGTTATGTGATGTATATATGCCTTCTGGTTTGTTGGTTGTGCTTTTGAGTTATGGGATGTATATATGCCTTGCATTAAAGCTTAGAGATGTTAATTTTATAAATGGTTTACATTTGGACAATAAAACAGAATATATTTTATTCTGCTAATGCAGGTTCTTTATGTTATTTTGCAATATGGAAAACATACTTATAAGTCAAAAACATCTGATTTGAATTGGCTTTCTTCTTTTAAAGTAGCTGCATTGTGTTGATATAGAGGGGAATGCTTTTCCAAGTTCTTTGAATTTGAATGTGTTTTGTTTTTAGAATGGATAAGTCTTGGATGCATGCTGATAGAAGATCACGCACATATGAGTTAGGTGTTGAGGAATTCCTTAGGTTTGCTGTAGAGAATGCTAGTGATGTCAATAATATCTGCTGTCCCTGTTCGAAATGTGGGAGCATAGATGGGATGTTCTCAGCCAGGGTCATAAAAGATCATCTATATTTTAATGGTGTAGATGAGAGTTACAAAGATTGGGTATGGCATGGTGAACCATCTAGGGCAACAATGAATGCTAATGAAGGGATATCTGAAGCTACTGTAGATATGGTAGAAGATGGAGATGCAGCATATAATATAGGGTTGGGAGATCAGGAAGAAAAAGGCGCTAGTGAAGATGAGGAGTTTTTTGAAAATGGTGAGGATGAGCAGTATTCTGTAGAATCGAATGACTTCATGAGGTTAGTTGAGGATGGAGATAAAGCTTTGTATCCCGGTTGTACCAAGCACACAAAGTTAAATGCACTTATACAGACTTATAACCTTAAAGCAAAACATGGAATGTCCGATGTGTGCTATTGTGACATGTTGATCATGATCTGAATATTTCTCCCTGAGGGTAATGAGATACCTGGTTCGCATTATGAGGCTAAGAAGACTTTGGCTACATTAGGAATGAACTATAAAAAGATCCATGCATGTCCTAATGACCGTATTTTGTACAGAGGACAGCATGCTGATGCGAGTAGTTGTCCTACATGTGGGGAGTCTAGGTGGAAATTAGGCAAAGATAATATCAAGAAGCAAGGGAAGGTGTTGTGGTACTTTCCCCCAATCCCACGTTTCAAACGCATGTTTCAATCGACAAAAACTTCCCATAACCTAACTTGGCATGCGAATGAAAGGAGGAAGGATGAGTTTATGCGTCATCCTGCAGATGCCCCTACTTGGAAGTTAGTGGACCAAAAATGGCCAGAATTTGGTAAGGACCCTAGGAACCTTAGACTTGCACTTTCATCTGATGGTTTTAATCCCCACAGCTCTTTGAGTAGTAGATATTCATGCTGGCCAGTTATACTAGTTACGTATAACCTCCCTCCATGGCTATGCATGAAAAGGAAGTTCATGATGCTGACATTATTGATTTCTGGACCTAAGCAACCCGGAAATGACATTGATGTATACATGCAGCCCTTGATTGACGATTTAAAAGCTTTGTGGGATGGGATAGATGGAGTGTATGATGCATTTAGAGGAGAATACTTTAAACCGAGAGCTGTTTTGTTTTGGAAGATTAACGACTTTCCCGCTTATGGGAACTTATCGGGTTGTGTTACTAAGGGGTACAATGGTTGTCCTATATGTTGTGAGAACACAAAACCTCATGGACAGAAAATGAGCCATATTGGTCACCGGAGATGGTTACCGCGCCATCATCCTTACCGAAAGCTGACCAAACAGTTCAATAACTTACCGGAGTTTGAAACTGCCCCTGAACCCTTAAGTGGAGAAGAGGTATTAAAAAGGGTTGAGGGCATGACCTGGTCATTCGGTAAAAAGAATCCTCTTCCAATATATAAGGGTTTGGAAGACCAAACCAGACCTTGTTGGAAGAAGAAGTCCATATTCTTCGAACTTGAGTATTGGAAATTTCTTCCGGTTCGACATAATCTCGATGTCATGCACATTGAGAAGAATGTATGCGATAGTATTATTGGTACATTATTCAATATTCCTGGAAAAACGAAAGATGGAGTCGCTGCTAGGTTGGATATGGTGGAAATGGGCATAAGGACTGGTTTGGGACCACTACCAGGGCAAAAAAAAGACAAGTTGCCTTTGGCAAGTTGGAATCTGCTGCTAGAAGAGAAGAGAGCAATGTGCATGTCTTTTTTCAACATGAAGGGTCCTTACGGCATTTCCTCAAATATAAGGAACCTTGTTTCCTTAGATGACTTAAGGCTGGTTGGTCTCAAATCACATGATTGTCATATGGTGATGCAACAGCTACTACCAATTGCTATACGTTCAAGTTTGGAGAAACCAGTCCGGTTTGCAATCATTCGGTTTTGTCTCTTTTTTAAGGCAATATGCAGCAAAGTGATAGATGTTAGGAAGCTGAAAAAAATGCAAGAAGATCTAGTTTTGACAGTTTGTGAGCTTGAGAAGTATTTTCCACCATCCTTCTTTGATATCATGATTCATCTCACAGTCCATCTTGTTAGAGAAGTTGAGCTTTGTGGACCAGTTTTCTTTAGGTGGATGTACCCTTTTGAAAGGTACATGAAAACCCTCAAAGGGTATGTTAGAAATCGAAACCATCCAGAGGGTTGCATTGCTGAGTCATATGTTGTTGAAGAAGCAGTGGAATTTTGCTCAGATCGTATACTTTCTGGTGAAAATACAGTTGGCATCCCATCAATAGGCATTTTTGATGAAAGCTGCACAAACCGTTATCTGGTGCTACTGTTGTGTCCATTTATGGAAGGGAGTTGGAACTAGCACATCTTTGTGTATTACAGAATACAGAGGAGGCAAGACCATACTTCAAGTAAGTTTTTGTTACATTTTTTATCTATTGTTTACACTTCTGCATGTCTGTTTAGTTTATTAATGTTGGTACTAAACACATATATATATCATTTTTACAGTAAGCATATGGAGATTTTGGAGCTTACCTATCCTAAATTCAAAGATAATCATAATTGGTTGACTAATAAGCAAAATAAAACTTTTGGTAAGTGGATTAAGGAGAAGGAAAATAACAAAACTATCGATTTAGTTTCAGTAATCTTCATTAGTTTTTTTTTTTTTTTAATAAGTGGCTGTGCAGTAATATATTTTATATGTTTACGCAGGTTCTTGAAGAATTCAGCAATCCTAATAATAATATCTTTGAAACTTTAAGGTGGATTGCAGATGGACCAAATCCAGATGTACCTACTTTTTGTAGTTACATGGTTAACGGGGTTCATTTCAATACCAAAGAACGCGACGATGTAAGAAAAGTGCAAAACAGCGGTGTTTCCCTACATGCCCGTGCTTTACAAGTAGCTAGTGCAAAGGACAAAAACCCAAAATTGGATGATATGCAATTTTATGGAGTGATTACAACAATTTGGGAGATGGACTATCAACGGTTTAGAATTCCTGTGTTCAAGTGTGATTGGGTTGAAAACGCCAAAGGCATTAAAGTAGATGAGTTTGGGTTTACGTTGGTAAACTTGAATAGGATAGGTCATGTGAGTGATCCTTTTGTTTTAGGTAAGGATGTGAAACAAGTATGGTATGTAGCTGACCCTCTTGATGATGATTGGTCAGTAGTTATAACATGTCCTGATAGAGATTATGCAAATGATAGTGATGAAGCAGAAGAGCTTGAAAATTTGGAAGTTGAGCAGCAGCCCTTTATAGCAACAATGCCAGCAATTGAGTCATATGACAATATAGTTGATGATGATGAGAACCACTACATGCGAGAAGGGAACGAAGGGATATGAGTTGATAAATGATTACTATCAAAGTTATCTGTTTAAGTTAGAGGTCGCTTAGGATTCTTCGATATGTTTTTATAGTATAGGCATTAATTTTGATGCACTTTTGACATGTATTGATCTGTTTTTGATGAATACTTATAATGCATAATGGTTGAATTCCCATTTACTTATCGCATCTCTTAAATGTTATGAACTTCGATTGTATTTGGTTTTATGTTTTGTAAGCTATCGCAGCATTTAAATATTATAAATGAAAAGAGCTGATTGTATATGGTTTTGTGCTTCCAGATAATGGCACCTTCTACGCGAAGACCTTCATCTCAAGCAGTAGCAATGGCCAAAAGAATGAGGGAAATTCAGCTAAGAGGGACAAGGTCTACCAATACCAAGCGATCCAATGGAGCAACATCAAGGGGAACTTCAGTTCAAGCTGCATCAAAGTTGTCATTGAAACTACAAAAGAGATTGAAGGGTAAAAGAGCTATGAAAAGGAAAGTACTGAAGTTGCTTAAACGAGGGTGTGTGACAATGTCTCGTATAGTGAGACGAAAAATAATTGGAAAGAGGATGACAGTTCAGTTCAACCAGAAAGGACAACCCATAGGGAAAGCTGGTAAAGAAATGCAGTCATATATTGGGGTGTTAGCTCGCAAGAAGGTTCCAATCTCGATACCTACATGGAAGGATGTTTTAATGGAACAAAAAAATAAAATCTGGGAAGGCATAAAGGTATGAGAACTGCACTTTTTTTTTTTTTGTGTGTGGTTCTATTGGTATCTATTATGTGTTAAATATATGCTTATTTGTTAAAGTACTTCCTGATGTGTGCTTTCTGCTATTTTCTTGTATGCAGTTGGCATTTTTGTTGCGTCCAGAACACAAAAGAATGGTCTTAATCTCAGCAGGAGCAAAATGGAGAGAGTTCAAGAGTCATTTGACCACCCGCTACATTCTCCCACATAGAGATAACCTTGAAATTATCGAATCTCGACCAGAGGACTATCTTTTCATTAATCAAGATGACTGGGAGATTTTTGTACAAGATAGGTTATCTGACTCATTTCTAGTAAGTTAACTCATAACAATTATAACCTAATATTTTTGTTTTGCATTTAGTGTTTACAAGTTAAGATAGCATTGACTGGACATTGATATATAGGAACTCCATGAGAAACAAAAACTAAAATGAGCCTTAAGTAAGTATCCTCATCGGCTGTCACGTAAAGGGTACGCTGGATTGGAGGAAGAACTGGTCAGTAATCAATTTTTGGTTTCATTGTTTGTGTTTATTGATTCATTAATGTTTATGTACAATGGTATAGATATTGACTTGATCAATTTATGTAGTCTGCAACTATGGATGAAGCTGAACTTGATCGTGCAACCATGTGGATCAAAGCACGTCAAGATAAGAATGGAGGATTTAAAGATCCTTTAGTAGAGGAGAAGGCCAAAAAAATTGTAAGTTTCTATTTGGTTTGTGAAAAGGCATTGCAAATGTAATGTTTACCACATCAGTACTTGCTTATATCTAAACCTCATCATTTATATTTTGTAGGCTGATTTGAAGAAAAAAGAGGCTGAGGGAGAGTTAAGCACTTCTGGTTCAGATGATGTGTTAACCTTAGCATTAGGAAATCCTGAGCATACTGGAATAATTAGAGGTGTAGGGGCAAATGTGAGGCAAGCTGCATACTTTAACCTCCCAAAACGCCGAAAGCAAAGTGTTGAACAGAGTCTTAGGTTAAGTGTTCAGAAAATAATGGAACAAGAAAGGGAGAAGATACTAGCAGAAGAACGAGCAATTTGGGAGGAGAGGTTGAAGACGTTAGAAGCAAGGGTGTTGGGGAAGACTATGGTAACTGAATCCCCCAAAGATTCCACCATTGATAGGCAAGTTGGTTCTGGACAAGGAAGTTCAAATATGCATGAGAAGGCTGCCAACGCAATTGAAAAACATATTCCCTCCACTGTTAGAAAGTCTTTGGATTTAGAACCTCATGTTGAGGAGCCTGTGGAAGTTGTGAATCCCATTGATGGTGTGAATTTGAATGCTATTGAGAAGGGTCAGCCAATTGGTCCCGTGGTTGTTGATCTGGAAATCCAGGAGGGTGAATTTAAGGTAATTGTAAATTTATTATATTGTTAAGTTTGCTGATGTGTTATGCTGCCAGGTTATACATTCAATTATTTTATTTAGTGTCTCATTAAATGTACTTTTTCATTTTTTAGGCACAGACAATTGGGAAAGAGTGCCATTTAGCTTTAGGTTCAACCGAGAACATTGTAGCTATTGCTACAGTTATAGAAGTCAATAATGAAAACAACAGCCAGCTTATACATGGTGTTCCATTGGGCGAGGGAAACATGCGTGTATCGATTGTACGCTCTCTAGTGGATGAAGCCAAGCTTCCATTTCCAATCGAAAACGAAATAATGACGGTTCGTGATGCTATTGGGACTTATGTGGCTTGGCCTAAAAACCTTATTGTTTTTCCAGTAGAGTTTCAGGTAACAAATACTACTTTTAACTTGATTTAAATGTATCTTAAAGTAAATCTTTGCAAATGACTTGTCCCTAATGATTTGTTCCATTTTTTTGTTTCATAAGAAAATGGCAGCAAAGAGTAGAGGAATGAGAAAGAGAAAAAGGGTAGAAGAAGATGAGTATCATGAAGAAGATATAGACATGGCATCATTGCCAACAACCCTCCCTCCCTCACTTAAAGCGGTATGCATATGGGCCAAAGAAACACTCACAAATGGGAAGACAATTATCTGCAATTTTGATGAAAAGATTTTTGGACATTTGTTTAAAACTTGTGTGAATAAAAACGATGTTAATAACTTTGCCACCATGAAGGAAGTATCGGGTAGCTGCATCAGCATCTATATGAGGTAATCTACTAGCTTTAGTTGGAATCTAAGAATATACGTCTCCTAAAAATTGTGGTTTCATGTTGCATTCTTTGATTTGTAGCCACCTTTATGGTGTGTTGAAGAAGTCAAAGATGGTGGATATGGTTGGATTTATGGACAGTACAAAAACTGGTGCCATTGGGTGTGGCAATCCAATTGAGCGTTCCCGTGCAATAGCCGATAGGCTGAAAAAGGCAAAGCGTGGCCAGATTATTTTGTTGCCATATAACTCAGGGTATGCACTCTTCAAATATTGTATACATGCATTATGAAACTGATATGCTGCTGAATATTGTGATTTGACGTCTCTCTCATCTTCAAATGTGACTTTTACTTGGTTTTTTTGCTTTGAAGTTGTCACTGGATGCTGACTGTAATAAACTCTGAAGAAGACACTGTCTACTTCATGGACCCATTAAAGAGGAGACTAATTACGGGAGAGTGGAAGAACATTGTTGACAAGTAAGTGAATGTTTTTTAGTAATTCTCGTAATTTAAACTGATGTTTGTAGTTGTGTATATTCTGTGAATTAACAAAAAAATTCTGTTAATATTAAGCGGCATCAAAATATATAATGCACAAGTCAAAAGGCAAGGCAGAAAAGCAACTACTTGGAAAAACTGTGCGGTACAATTTATGAAACAGTTTTTATAATTTTAGTTCTAAGAAGTTGACTATTCTAGATTTTTTTTTGCATAGTTGGTATTTAATATAATATTTTTAGGGTATTCCGGAGCAAAAGACCGACAAAGATTGTGGATATTTTATAATGAGATACATGAAGGAAATAGTGGAGGATAAAAACTTGGACTTTTTCAGCAAGGTAAGCAAAACTAGTTGAGGTCGCTTGGATTATGGTTATTGAAATATGGGTTACTGTGATTTTGCATGTATTCTGGTGGATATGTATATGTAGTTTTGGTTGTTGATTGCTCACTGGAAATTAATGTTCTTCTATTTAGTCCATTCTGTTCATGTCAATTACCTGTGTATTGCTTAGAAGTTCTATAGAATCTTGTTTTATTGGCTGGTTAGAGTTGCTTATATATATATATATATATATATATATGTGTTGCATAGATTCATTGTTGTTGCACAATTGAGTTCTATAGATTCTTTTTAGGAATTATGTCAACTACTAAGTACAAACCATTTTGTTTCAGTGGGAGAGAAGAAGTAAAGCAGCATATTCCCAGGAGGATATCGATGTGGTCAGAACTGAGTGGGCAAAGTTTGTGGTTAAAACATATATGTAAGATTTGTGTTGGTACTTCTTGGAGACCTAGTTCAAAGTTTGTGGTTATGTTTTGGTTGGACATGATCATTAGCTAGTACTCTGAATTGGTATGTAAGAAATACTTTATACAATTGGGTACCCTATTTCTAGTTTCGGTGTGTTTTGGCAATGTATGACAATGATGTGCTAGTAAATGACATTTGAACTAATTTGTGTTTCATATTTGCCCATTTCCAGAATCAGTACGCGTAGTGCTTATTCAATTCAATTCAAACAACATATATAAGGCTATTAACTATGGTAGTACAGTATCATCAGACTACACATATAATACCTATTGTCTGAGGAACATTCAAACAACAGTTTTACTAAAGGAGACATTGTGTGAAATTCCTTGCAACGACATGACCACACTATCACTGATGTCTGAGGTTCATTCAACACAACAGATGCTTCCGGCACATTGTTATCTCAAATGCATTCAGACAACACTTACATCTCGCAATCTGTTATCTTAAATACATTTCAGACAACAGGGGAAAAACGTATGTGTAGTCTGAGGTTCATTCAAGACAACAGATGCTTCCGGCACATTGTTATCTCAAATGCTTTCAGACAACACTTACGTCTCGCAATCTGTTATCTTAAATACATTTCAGACAACAGGGGAAAAAAGTATCTGTAGTCTGAGGTTCATTTCAGACAACAGATATGTCCTGTTATATTAAATATCTTTCACACAACAGAAACATGCTTGGTCGATATATCATGAGACAACAGCGGCAAGATGAAGTCTTGTTTGAGGTTCATTTCAGACAACAGCATTCACATATTTGTGTTGTTGGAGATTCATCAGACACAACAGAACATTTAGAAAATGGTTGTCCTAAAATAATTTCACTCAACACCAAAATAACAAGCAGTTGTCTAAGTCAACACGCATTAGATTTTGGGTAAATTCAGACAACAAATTTTTGCTTATATGTGTTGTGTGACTGAGCAACAGACAACTGTTTATCGACAGTTGTCTGAATGAGGTCAATCAGACATCAGGCTACTAGACAACAGCAGGTTTTTCATTCAGACAACAGTCGTTTGACAGTTGTCTGATTAACTTTGTGGTATAGTGGTCAGAGACGTATCCAGCATCAGCAAAACTTACCAAAACGTCATTTGGCATTTTAGTGTAGTGAGTGGCGTTTTCGCCATCAACATTTCCTTTAGGGATTGCAGTTCCATCTGCGGTCCCTCTTGTCTCTCTGTAGGGAAAGAACAGGCCCAAGTCAATGGTTCCTTTTAGGTATTAGAAATTATTCTTGATACCATTCCAGTGACGATGCGTTGGCGCTGAGCTAAATCTAGCTAACAAGTTCACTGAGAATGCAATGTCTGGTCGAGTACATTGGGCTAAGTACAATAATGCGCCTATTGCACTTAGATAGGGAATTTCAGCTCCCAACACCTCTTCGTCATCTTCCTTTGGACGAAATGGATCTTTCTTTGCATCCAAGCTTCGACCGATCATAGGAGTGTTAGCAGGATGTGCTTTGTCCATGTTAAATTGCCTGACTTTTGGACGTACGCAGACTAGTGGAATAGTATTCCACAAACTCGGTGTTCTAGTTCAAGCCTAGACATAATCGAGTTTTCCCAAGATCCTTCATCTCAAATTTGGATTTCAAATAGCTCGCGGTTTCTCTTATTTCATCAAGAGTACCTATTATGTTCATATCATCGACATATATTGCTACAATTGAAAATTCGGAACTTGTTTTCTTTATGAATACGCAGGGGCATAATTCATTGTTCTTATATCCCTTCCCAATCAAGTAATCACTTAGACGGGTATACCACATCCGCCCGGATTGTTTCAATCCGTAAAGTGAGCATTTCAACCTAATTGCAAATGCACTCCGTGGTTTAGAGTCACTTGACTTGGGTAATGTAAGGCCATCAGGCACTTTCATATATATCTCTGAATCTAGATCTCCATAAAGATATGTAGTAACCACATCCATGAGTTGCATTTCCAGTCCTTCAGAAATTACTAAGCTAACTAAGTAGCGGAGCGTCATAACGTCCATTACGGGATAGTATGTCTCCTTGTAGTCAATTCCAGGGCGTTGTGAGAAACCTTGCACCACAAGGCGAGCCTTGTACCTCAGGACTTCATTCTTCTCATTACGCTTTCTGACAAAGACCAATTTATGTCCTACAAGCTTTACACTTGGTGGGGTTAGCACTATTGGACCAAATACCTGTCTCTTTGTTAGAGAATCTAATTCTGCCTAGATTGATTCCATTTAGGCCAATCTGCTCTTTGTTAACATTTTGCAATACAGTGTGGTTCGATATCATCGTGCTCTATGATTCCTTGAGCAACAGTATATATCATGAATGTGTATGGAAGATCTTTCTATCAACTCATACGCACTCTCATAATCCTTTGAGATTTCTTTGTTCTCTGGAATCATTTCAAACATCGGAGCGTCCTCCAGTATTGATTCATAGACATAACTGTAATCAGAGACAATCTCATGAGAGGGATTCTCTACATTGATGATTAATGGATCAGTTTGTGCCTTACTCGCCCTCTTCTTCCTTGGGTGAGTGTTAATCGAACCAAGTGGCCTCCCCCTCTTCCTTTAGGGAGCCACGGCCTCAACCACACTTCCACTAAGTGTGGTTGCAGTGCCTTTATCTGCGGCATCGTGCCCCTTGTTGGGGACTTCTAACCTTGCAGGCATATTTGCAGCTGGTATATGTGATCTCGTCACTTTTGTGATATCAGTAAACGCATCAGGCATCGAATCTGCTATGTTCTGAAGATCGATTATTCTTTTCACTTCATTTTCACTTTGTGAAGTGCGGGGATCAAAATGAGACAGAGTGCGGACAAACCACGACAATTCCTGTTGTTCCTTTGGAAAATCTTTTTTCCTATCTCCCCCTAACGATGGGAAGACTGTCTCATCAAAGTGACAATCCGCAAATCTAGCGGTAAAGAGATCGCCTGTCAAGGATTTCAAATAGCGGATAATTATTGGGGATTCGTATCCAACATAAATACTTAATCGTCACTGAGGACCCATTTTAGTGTGCTATGGGGACGCAATAGGCACATATACTGCGCAACCAAATATGCGTAAGTGTGAAATGTCAGGCTCATATCCAGTTACCAACTGGTACGCAGAAAATGGTTGGCTAGCAGTGAGTCTGAAACGAATGAGTAAAGCGGTGTGCAATATTGCATAACCCTATGCAGATATAGGCAGGTTGGTGCGCATAACCAATGCCCTAACCACCATCTATAGCCTTTTGATGGTGGCTTCTGCGAGACCATTTTATGTATGTACATGGGGTACATGATGCTCTACATTGATCCCGATAGACATGCAATAATCATCAAATGCTTTTGATGTAAACTCTCCAGCGTTATCAAGCCTTATAGACTTGATAGGGTGATCAGGGTGGTGAGCCCTTAAACGTATAATCTGTGCTAGGAGTTTTACAAATGCAGCATTTCTTGTGGACAACAAAACGACATGTGATCGGATTGTTGAAGCATCCACCAGAACCATAAAGTACTTGAATGGTCTGCATTCTAGATGGATAGGTCCACATATATCTCTTTGTATCCTTTGTAAGAATGGAATGTTTTGTTTTGTATCTTTAGCATAGGAAGGTCTCAATCTTGTTTTTGCTAAAGAGCAGGCTTTGCGAAACGAGTGATGTGCCTTTGAAATAGTCAATGAGGCATAATGGGAGGGAGGTAGTGCTTCTGGTACTTTAGAAGGCAATGGCTGCATTTGAGCAGTACTAGGACCGACACTTTGCAGTGTGGCGGACTTTTCTCACATTTTATTTTCACTCGAAAGAAGGGATGTCCATATGAGTTCTTTAAAATACGGATCATCATGTCACGACCGGGGTGCCCTAGGCGGTCATACCAAAGCCTGTATGAGTGAGTGTCCCACATTTCATTGTTGGTGACAGCATAGGATTCAATGATCCTAATTGTATTGAGGTACAGTCCACTAGATTGACTCATAAGTTTCTCTAAAATGCGTTTCCTTCCACATTCATTAGAGTTAATATCAAGGTATTCAGTTTCATTCTCACAGTGTGTTTCTACTGGATAACCGTTGACACAAATAACTTTGAAAATTAACAAGGTTTGATTAGCTCTTGGTGCATATAGAGCGTCTGTGACTTGAAATGTTGTGCCATTAGGCAGCAAAAATTTGGCAGTTCCTCGCCCTTTTATTACTTGTGATGATCCAATCATCGTAGTCACAGAGGAATTATAGGCTATTGATTCAATGAATAATGGCCTATTTCTTAATATTGTGTGGGTAGTCCCACTATCAATTAAGCACTCAAGTTCTCCTCCATTCATTCCTACAAATAAATGGGAGGTATTTAGAACATATAGCTCATATTCTTTAGAGTATTTCTATTTGCGTAGAATGATATTCTTTTTATTCTAATAATTTTTCTCTAGATGTATTGCTTTACATTTTTATAGTACTATGTCGAACCATGTAAATATGTGCAGTAAATAAATTTGAATAAATTCAGTGCTTCAGAATAAAATTCAAAATTTATTAATAAGCCAACTATAATCAAATCAAGGTCTTTGTTCAGAAATCTAATTCATCAAACCATTCTTTAAGACCAAATAATAGTCTAATTAAAAATGAGGCATTATGTCTTCACAACTGTCTGTGGAAAAATGAATAAAGCAGATCAGTTAAGATTGAGAGCATCCATTGACTTAGCAAGTTCCTCTTTGCCATTGAAGTCTGCAATTGTAAGGTTGACGTCTAGGTCATGACCTCCTTCTTCCATATAGTGAGCCTATTGTTCTTTAGACTCTCTATACCTCTTGTAATTGGCTGCTACTCTGTTGTTTGCTTGGCAGTTCTTGTACCAATGCCCAATGAATCCACACCTATAGCATGGTTCATTGTCAACTCTTTTCTTTTGCATTTTTTTTTCACGATCCTCATGTCCCTTTCCACGTGGTGCATTGTTGCCACTTGGGTAGGGATCAGCACGTCTAAACCCCCTTGCATTGGAGTTTTTTTTTCACCTTTCATTTTTTAATACTTAGCCTCGGGAATTTTTTTGTCCTAGTGGGCCTGACATTGTTGTTCAAGAGAACCTCATTATGTCTCTCAGCCACTTGCATTAGGCTTATTAACTTATTGAAGGTTGTGATTATTTTGTTGTCATACTCCAACTTATACTGGTTCGCTAGTATAAATGTTGAAGTAGGAAAGGTAGTAAGAGTCTTGTAGATCATATCATCTTCTGTGATTTCCCTTCCACAGAAATTGAGACGTGCCTTAAGGCGCAACATGTCCTTGTTGAAGTCATTGACCCTTTTGTAGTCAAGCAAGCGGATTCCATTACACTGAACGGCCAGTTCTGGGAGCAAAATGTCATGAATGTTCCCAAAACGTCCCTTAAGGGCATCCCACAGTTCTTTAGGTGTCTTCAACTGAAGGTACTCCCAGCGTAGGCTAGGATCAATATGTCGCCGCAGAAACATTAAGGCATTTGCTTTCATCTTATTAGATAGTTCATCATCTTTGGGGTCGGTAATGGTGACAGTGTAGTCTTTTGCCACAAAGGCAGTTTCTACATCAGAAACCCAACGGTGGTACTCAAGTCCATCTGAGTCCAAGACGTCAAATTCAGGTCGAGTTGGATCAGCCATCTACATAAACAAGAGGGAAGATATAAATTACGTAGTCATAAAGACATCCACGTGAATTATTTTCCAAAATTATGAATTAGATTTCAAGACCAAGATTCGTAATGGTCACATTTTTTTCCGATGCTATGTGAAAATACTTTATCACAGTAAGTGTGTATTTATAATGCGCATGAACTTTCATTATCATGGCAAAACGCAATTATTTGTATATCATTCTAAACAAGTAATAATCATAACACGTAAATAATAATAAAAAAATATAGCATATATTAAAATAAATTACATGGCATGCTCAAATTTCACAAATATATACCAAAATATATGTTACACATAATAATAGCAATAATATAGCATGCGTAAAATAAAATATAAACAATAGCATAATTAAAGGCATGCTTAGGAATAATTAAATAAGAGTAAATAAAATTCACAAAACATGCTCACAATTGCATAAATAATATATAACAAGATATATATGGCATGTTCAAAATAAAGTATAAACTATAGCATAATTAAAACATGCTTAAACATAATTATGTAAAACATAAATAACAAGGCATGCTTTAAGAGGATCAATATTATCTAACGAAACATGCTCAAAAGTTCATGATAAAAACATAAACAATAAAATATAAAGCATACTCAAGAAAATAAATAATTAAAAATATCATCGTATGAAAATAAATAATTAAATATACCATCGTATGAAAATAAATAAATTAAAGAGAACATACTTGGTTTCGAAAAAATAAAACAATCCTAGCGCACGCGCGTGTTGATGCAGGCGTGCGTAACGATGTTTTTAGACTTGAGGAAAACTGGGCTACTTCCTTTTTCTTTTCAGTAGTGGGCTTTTTTTTTCTTTCTGGACCGCAAGGCCTGTTTTTTTTTTTCCTCTTTTCCTCTTTGTTTTTTTGTTGGACCACCCTTTTCTTTGGGCTTGTTTTTTTTTTTCTTTTCTTCCTCTTTCTTTTTTGTTTTTTTTTTTCAAGTCTTCTTTGTTTGTTTTTTTTTCTATTTCTGTTCCTTCTGGGTTTACAGATGGTGGGCTGAGGCGGCTAGGCGAGGTGGGAGGCCGCTCGAGGCTAGGCGAGGCTGCGCTGCAGGTTTGTGGTGCTGATGTTGTTCGCCGGTGGTGCTGCTGCAAATCTGGGCGGAGGACTCACGCAAATCTGGGCTGGGCGAGAGAGCAGCGCCGTTGCAGGTGGGTTGGTGAGGTGAGGCCGGTGAGATTTGGTGGCAGCGACTGCAGGGCAGGGCGGGGCAGCCTTCGAGGCTGGGCCGCGCAGGTGAGACCCGTGTAGACTGGGGTATTGCAGGCAGGGAGGGCCGAAAAAGGAGGAGGCCGATCTGGAAAAGGCAGAGGATGTCTCTGGTTTGTCAATCTGCAGAGATCAGAGATCGTGGACTGAGGCCGGTGCTCTAGGCTGCAGGTGAGCAAGCATTAGGCAGGGGCTTTAGCGGAGTGTGCAGCGCTGGAGATGGCTCGGTGGTGCAGGGCTGCAAGCCGGTTTGGATCGGTGTTGCAGTTCACTGGAGGCCAATGTGGGCTGGCAGGAGGAAGAGGTCAGGAAGGGAGGTAAGGCCGGTCTGGAGGCGGCCAGTCTTGGACAGAAAATAGAAATTTTGTTTTTTTAGTGCGGCAGAAGGAAAAAAAATTCTAGGGTTTGGTTTTTTGAATTTTTTCTTAGCTATTTGCTCTAAGCGTGCTGATAACGTGTAAAAGTAAAATGACATTGGAATTGGTCTACTCATTTCATTTCATAGTCCCTTTATATAGGGATAGAATTACAACAGAAATATCGATTACATTAATGATACTGAATGCTGATTGATTCGTAATTGCGCTGATTGTTGGTAATCACTGATTCCTTGATTCCCTCTCCGTCAGTTGCTTTGACGAAGGCACACAATATGTTTTTCCTTAAACATATATAAAATTATTTTAGTAGTTCATATGGATTCTATTCACATCTATATTATTTAATGTAATGTACACATTTGATTCATTACGTTAGTATCCTCATCATCTAAATGAGTGACAAATCTTATCCATTGATCTCTGTCAATGGCATTATCAGGGCTGCGAAAACGCTCTTCAGTCCCTTGATTGGGCAACCAATACAATTTCTTCAACTTTGACTTGTGATGCTTCCAGTGATCTGCAAGTTTTTCAAAGGCATATTTCTTGATTTCAGATTTTTAGCGGCGGAAATGTGTCTCTCAATAGATCCAAAGTTTCAGAAAAAGATACATCACTATTTGAGTGCAAACACTTTATCTTATATAACCTCACTAAAAATTCAAGCTTCTTTATTCGTGCACCCAGAAAAAGATCAGTATCTGCATCGTCAAGTAGTTTGTATAATTTTTTGGCATCTGCCATAGGACCAGAGTCTGGACGTCCAACTGGCTCTGAAGAAGACTGAGGCCTGGTTATATCATCATGAAACCCAAATGCATCCTGTAACATATCAACCATATCATGGTCTGGCATAACTTGTTGGGAGGAGGAGGGACGTGTTACATCTACTTCATTTGTTACGGGTAATTCCTCACCGTGTGAGGTCCAAGGAATGTTTACATAGTCATTCCACATGCCTACACAACGTATATGGTCCTCCACATCTTTTACAGTTTGTCTCCACTGATTTTTACACTCTTTACAAGGACGGTAAATTCTATTCGGAACAGGGGGGATATTTTGTGCATGATTGATAAATGCTCGGAGTCCAAAAATATATTCATCACTTCCTCGATCCAGAAACACCCAATTTTTGTCCATATTCCTCAACTATTCAGCCGCTTCGATAGAGAACCACTGCATAATGAAAAAATCTATTAAAAAAATGCACATGATGAATGAATCAACTATCGCCTTATATCTTCTTTCCTAAGGTGTAGAACCTAACCCATTCGGAAATGACATATTATATCTAACCCTATGATCCCTAAATCGTCGCTACATATTATTGAAAAATTCGGCAGCACTCCGCCTATGATCCTACATGTGCACGAACTTAATATGCACACCAGGATCATAGGGTTGGCCGGTCGAATTTTCCAATAACATGTAACAATGAATGGGTATCATAGAATATACATAATACGTCATTACCAAACTGTCCAAAAATGGGACAATTTAAGGATTTGGCATGGAGGCCTCAAATTCCAATACCAAATCCTTAAACGGGTACTAAGTTTTTGTGCAATGCAAAAGTATAAACATTATAGGAAGATGAATGATATAAATTTTTCAAAGAAAATCAATTGGTATAAAATTATACCTATATATGTTCTTTGAAAAATTTAAACCATACCACTCTAAGCATTGAAGTAGTAAATTCTAATCATTTATATCACATACTAATAAATCAATCAACCTATTTCACAACCACCTATTTATGATCGATTTAGTTTACATACACAAATCTAAAGTAAGGATCCAAACAAGAAATTTTAAAGAATATGGCTATTATTATCAATATCACAAAAATGAATAAACCATTAAACCTACTTGCAATATACATGATGAGATGGAGAGAAATTGAAATATAAACTTGAAAAGAGAATCAACAGCAATAGGGAGCACAGCATCAGCAGCTGGTTTGATGAGAAGAACAGAAGAACATAAGAACAATGGCCAAATTTCATCAATCTGTTAATTATAAGCAGAATTGCCTCGGAAATCCGTGTGAAATACTTACACATTTGCAATTGATTTCCGTGTGTCTTTACCTCAGTAAGCACCAACTGTCATGTCAATTGTCAGTCGATTATTTACACGGAATTCAGTGTGTAGTCTACTTTTTCACACGGAATTCTGAAGTCAATTGTTCTTTTCACACGGATATCTGTGTCAATATTTTCACACAGATATTCGTTTTTACTCATTTCACACAGAAATTTGTATCAAATACTTATTGTAACGGAAATCTGTCCCTCCGTAATTCACATAACAAAAAAAATTAATGATTTCGAAATAAACTAATTTTTAATATGTACAGAAATATTGATTTTCACACAGATATCCGTGTAAAAATATTTTAGTGTTTACAGAGACATCTGTTACTGCTGTTTAGTCACACGAATTTCCGTTGATATTGTTATTGTATAAATTACTGTGGGCCCAATTATGCTCTTTTCACACGGATATCTGTGTCAACATTTCACACAGATATTTGTGTGTTACTCATTTCACACAGAAATCTATATCAAATACTTATTGTAATGGAAATCCGTCGCTCCATAATTCACATAACATAAAAACTTAATGATTTTGAAGTAAACTAATTTATAATACATATAGAAATCAGTGTGAATTGATTTTCACATAGATATCCGTGTGACAATGTTTTAATTTTTACACAGATATCTGTTACTGTTGTTTATACACACGGATTTCCGTTGATATTGTTATTGTATAAATTATTGTGGACCCAATTATGCTCATTTCACACGGATTTCTGTTAGTATTTATATTTTGCACGGATATCTATAGTTTTTAACTACAATAAATCCGTGTGTATTATTATTTTGCTAGTAGTGCTAGCTGGCACCCAAATATTAAGATCCTGTCGTCAGTGTGTCCCAGGAAGTAATGGCTCTCCATGCATGCTTGGTCTTTGGCTAGACTTGTGATTTACTTCAGGAACCGGGCCGGCAGAAATAAAATTATAGTTAAATTATAACTCAAACATGTAAATTCTTGGAGAGACGTCGATCTTACAGTGTTACGAATATATGGTCTTCTAGTTTCTGCATATACAACAAAGAACGTTCTTATACAACAAAGAAGTCAATCTCCATGGTTAACCATGCATGATGAGATTATGAACGCCATGGGGACCAGGGTACCTATGTTATGTGGAATGTCTTAAGGTTAGCTGTTCAATCCAGAGATTCGATCTATAGCTACCTATTGTTAAAGGTTTACCTTATAAGACATGAAAATGATCAGAAGTAGATTTATGTTGCTTCGGTAGAAATTATGTCGTTGCAACACATCACTTCACAGAAACATCTGTGGTGGTGGAGAAAAAATGTTAACGGAGAAGTATATTTTTGTGCGAAATTAAATTATTATTTGTTCTTTCTACAATATAGGTTTTGTAAAAACAAAAGTGTGAATACTGAATACAATTTTTAGGACATGGAAATAGTTTATTTCAAGGGTACAAATTAATTTAAAGTTTAGGGTTTGGGATCCTTAATTACCTAGAACCCCTCTATATCGTAAACATATTATACTTAATTACAACAAAAATATCATGCAAAATAGGAAAAACTGAATAAAATTCTGAATTTTGTTATTTATAGAATATATGTCACACATCCATTTCTTCTTAGTTTCCTCCTCTCAATCTCGATCTTAATTATTGATACATATTGGCACAAACACAATGCACTTTCAAGTATATGTATATGTAAATCACCTAATTAGCCGCAGAGAAAGCTAGCCAAGATCGAGAGATACATATACATATACATATATATATATATATATATATATTATTTTTTCTTGTAGGATCGACTTTGATCTTCTTATGGAGTGGTGACACCTGCAGAGAAAATGAGAATGTCAGGAGCGATATATACATAAATACAATCAAATACTAGCTTATTCATGAAGTCACTGCAAATTGAGAGAGAGAGAGAGAGACTCACTTCCACACTTGAAGTTGTGGGGAACAGTCCTTCCGCAACCTTGGATTTGCTTGATGCTGCGTTTCACATTGATTAAATTCGCAACCTTGGGACTAAGGTATGGACACACACACTCGGCATGAGTAACCCTAACACGTTGGCAGCAGGCTGCAGATGGTTGAAGTCCAAAAATAATTGGTTTGCATGCACCAACGAGAAGATTCTTCTCCTGCTTGCACTGACTTGGAGTTGTATCCCCCTCTGCCATAGGAACCACACCCACCAAGCACAACAAGCATATCATCACAACCACTAAGCCTGCCCTCTCCATTTTCTCTTTATCTCAGTTTCTTTTTTTCTTTCTAGTTGTTTTCCTTGTGTCTTAGTTTGTGGCGCGCGTTATCAGTATACACTACTCCCCTTTATATAGATCGAGAAGATGGGTGAGATTGGCAAACTAGGAAAGTGTTAGGAAAAAACTATTCCAAGTCCTCTAGTGTGAAGGCAATGACTTTTCTATCATATCGATCATCATCATGGACACGCAGAAAAGTGCTAATCAGGCTAGACAAAGTGGTGGAAAAAGTACCAATGCATGTGTTCAGATTATACATTTTTTCTTTCTCAATTAAATTAGTTTCAGATACTACTAATCAACTTCCATTTTGGCATGGATTTTGCACTGTTGGAAGACACCGAGCTGGTCTAAATAATACCATCTTCCACAAGAGTTTAATTTAAGTACGTCAAATGTCATTATCATGTTATCAACATTGTGGAGACAAAATACTATTGAATTATGATTACTTGTTGGTCTAGTACATGATCGCGAATATCTTGATTTTGAAGTATTAGTTGGAGGGTAAGAAATCTTCATATGGTGGTCAACTTCATGTACTCATCATAATGATACCCATTGGTTATAGATTTGATAGAAGTAAATTATTTATTTATTGTTTCAATTCTAAGAGCAACTCCAACAGCTTCCCTATAAATTTTGTATTATAGAGAAGCAAAAGTCAAACCTTTAGCCTATTTTTCTTCTCTAACTCCAACAGATTCCCTAGTTTACAGTAATCTATAAAATCTCCATATTCTTCTTTAAAATTTTGGAGTTTGCTGTAAATATAGGGAATTTGGTTTTCTCTCTCCTCACTTTCTCTAAAATAGAGATGGTTATAGGGAATCTGTTGGAGCAAAAGAGGCTCATTTTTCCCTAAAGTAGAGAAAAATCAAAATATAGGGAATCTGTTGGAGTTGCTCTAAGAAGAACAAGCTCAGTCAAAACTAATTTGAACCTAGGCATCTAAATATCTAACATACTTTCTCTCCCGTCCAATGGTTCACCGACTCCATAACTATTATTTGATCATCAATGGCTGAAAGCTAAAGTCCCCATCTTGTTTGTGGAAATTAAAAAATGAGATGAGTCAGTTTCACCATTAAAGTAGCGCGATCGGCATCAATAGTGAGACAAGGAATCTGGCCAAATATTCAAATCCTGTACGTGTTCATTGTTCCTAGGAAATAATGGCTCCAAATATTGAATAATTTCCACGCATGCTTGGTCGTTAGCTAGACTTGTGATTTACTTCAGGGACCAGGCCGGCTGAAACAATATTATAGTTTAATTATAATTTAAACATATAAATTCTTTGGGAGATTTATTAGAGATATTACATTGCGACTTTATATGGTCTTCTAGATAGTTTGTGCACTTCATCAAAATATTTACAATACTCTTTTTTTTTTTTGAAATAAGGGCTGGTGCAGCTGCCCTCAAGCCTTCATTAATGAAACTGCTGAATACAAAGGGGGGACGTAAAGCCTAAACCCCGAACAATTAGTAACGAGAGAACATCCTGGATAATAACAGGAGCTCCCACTAATTCTATGTATTCAAACATGCACCAACTAGCAAGGGTTGACATACCAGATAACTGGGCAACTCCATTTGCTTTACAACGGTGACATACCGGAAAGATAAAGCTCATATAAAGCCATAAAACAATGAAATCTGCTTTCCCACTATGCTGTCGATTAGAATCTCCAACGACACTACGTTTCATCCTGCCACTAGGGGGTTGCGTCCATTTGATAAAGACTAGCCTCCTCTCTAGGACAAACAAGGCACTAAGAGTGCACACCCAGAAAAAAAGCCTGACCCGCCCTACTGTTATAGAGTAGGGATTTATTACTAACACAAAGCAGTAAATTAAATACAAGAAATAAACAACACAAAAGAAAACCCTAGCAGTCCTCCAATAGGGGCCCAACAACACAGGCCTAACCCAAATTGCCGTCCCCTTTGCAACGAAGGCTAGCAACCATCCCAAGCGCCACCAGATCGAAACCGCCGCCATATCACCATGCCGCAACCTGCATATAACTCCGGCTGACGATGACGACCTGACCACGAAGCACACCAGATCCCAATCGGATCCATATTGTACCCCAGGTCGGTATGTCAACCACCCGTCAGAACTCCATGAATCTCTAGTGAGAGAAAAGATTGCAGCAGACCTCCATACCAGCGGCCACCAATCCCCGCGTCTGTGATCAGCCACCAACCAACAAGAAGTGCCAACGCTCAACCACGACCCGAGCCCAGATCGGAAACGATCTGCATCACTCGTTGCGGTTGCCGGCAGCCCAACACCTCCAACCCACTGCCTCCGTCGATCGACCCCTCCGGCGAACCATTGAACCAGACAGCCCCGTCCGACGACGACGTCACAAGGACGCGCCGCCGGACAGAACATCACGACCTCAGGAAAGCCCGCTCTTTGGTGTCTTAGAGAGAGAGCGAGAATTATTTTCCTATTTAATCCTTATAGATTCTTTTATAATATATTTACATACTAATCTTTGTGAACACAGAAAGTAAAAATTAAAAAAAAAAAAAAAATCAATCTCTTCTTCATCGCTCATTGTGTTAACATACTAATCTTTTGACATAGATTAAAGAGAAATTTTAAATACACACCCCTAATCACTTAATACACATCCCTATTATTTTATATTTCAAATTAGATTTTGTAGGTAGGTTAAATGACCAAAACAGACATTTATGCATTAGAAGAAGAAAAAAATAGTCATATTTTCCTTTTATATTATTCTATTTATGTATAAATAGTTAGATAAACACAACAAATTTCTATACATGGCCTCCCAATTTAATACAAGAATAAAGTTAGAAACTATCTAATTTAATTTTTCCTTCAATAAATTGTAATTAGATGAGGTTAGAGACCATAATAATTAGAATTTCAAAATCAATGGCATTAAATATTTTTAAAACATATCGCTTTACTCCCATTTTTTAGTTAATTTCCTTTTTTGTTCTAAAAGTTATGATTAATCAATTTATTTTCTAATATAAAACATCACAGGTGAAAAAACTTTGTAATTGCTAATTTGTTTGGCCCCTCTAATGACAACTATTTAGTTCCGCCACTATGGAGAAACTGCTGGTATAGTTTTGGTTGAATGTTCAACTCATAATTTTATACTTGATTAACATGGTGTTTGGTGGATGAGAGCTCAAATAACACAAAGCCCATTTATATGCATCTATTTAAAGGGAACAATAATAAATCTTTATGGATTTCTCAATAACTAACACAAGTAATAAATGTCAATATACTAGAATATACTAATCATATTAAATACTAACCTTAGTATAGTCAAAAAGTAGGATATTTTATTATTTTTGAGATTAAGGGTATTTTAGATATTTTGGGCTGTGTATTTAGTAAATTATTAGAATGAGAAATTAAATGAGTGGTGTATTAAGTATGGAGTGTGTATTAAGTAATTAGGGATGTGTATTTAAAACTTCTCTAGATTAAAATAGACGAACATCAAAACTAAAAGAAATTTTTTTTTAAAATGGAAGTAAATCAGATTATGATTTTATTTGGAAACTTCAATAGAGTTTAATTTTTTTAATAGTATAAATTAAATGATAGATTTTCATTAAAAGAAACCTCTTTTTTAATTGGATATGTCATATGAGGATATTCTTAGAAACATAAATGGGTTAGATAAGTAAATTTAATAATTGAAATTAAAATGTAGGGTGTAATGAACAAGTAGGGTGAACAAAGAAAATAGTAAGGTGACAATAGCTGCACCCTTTCTCAAAATTTATTTCTTAGGTGAGTAGTTTTGGGAAAATGATATAAAACAACAAAAGTTGTCAGATTTCAGTAAGTTTAAAGAAAAATATTGTTTTCTTTTCTTTCATGAAAAATATAAAATTGAAGTCATGAAACCTTCACGGTCAGTTCATGCTCTTAATTTCAGACCCTAAAACACTGATTTTTTGTGATCAATGTGAATCGCTCCATGGGATGAACATCCGACTTGGACCTGTAGATGGCTTGACAGTTGGAGAACCCTGACTTGGATTATGGTTATGTCATATGTCACCATTTCATTTAAAGAATTTATGACCAAATTTACAAAACGCAGCCTTGAACAAGAACTAAACCCTCTACTTTGTATGTCATTGGTGGAACAATAAAAACACAGCAACGCAAAATAACCAAACCATCCTAACTGTCGACGTCGCCGTCATCGAACACGTGAGTGTTTTATTTACGAGGTTACTTAATAGTCATGGAGGAATAAGCCAAGGAATAGGCACGACACTCATAGAGAGGGGACGAGATGGTGAAAGAGGGAAGGAGCAAGCCGCCACCACAAAAATAACATTATACTTCCTCAGTTCATCATTCATGTTTAATTATGTTTAAGGGAAAAAAATGCAAACAGTATTTAAACTTCAAAAATGCTTGAGATTCCAAATAATTTTACCAAATATTACTACTAAATGATGTGGCAGGTGCCATATCATCAAATTATTTTTAGCATGTATTCTTATTTTGTTTTTATTCTTTAAAATAAAAAGAGCAATAATTAAAAGTTATTGTTGTTTAATTAGAAAAATGTATATGATAAACAACAGAAAAAGAAAGAAAGAATCCTAAACAAAACCCTTCAATCATGGAGACTTTAACATGCAATTGTAGGAGAAGGCTATCAGTCAAAACATAAGAAATAGAATACGAAGTTGTGTGTGATTGAATTCATTAGTTGACCAGCAATTGAATAATAATCTATTACTATTAGTGGTGGTAGTTTTCATTCTAGAAATAGAGATATGCAGTGATGGAGCAAGGATGATTAATTAGTTTTTATATAAAATCAATGAAATTTGTTGGAAATTATTAAATTGAATGTCTTGACATGTAAGATGCCAACTCAGATGCCACATAATTTGGTATTGATTTTTGGTATAGTTTTTTGGTGTCTGTAGCACTGCTATTTGAACTTTGATCCATTATTAGTAACTTTAGTATCTGAAAAAAAATAATAATAAAAAATAAAAATCACATTGGTACCTGAAGTTCAGACCACGACCCAACATTAGTACCTAAAACACTGTTGGTC
The DNA here is from genome assembly GCF_002994745.2 of Rosa chinensis. Taxonomy (NCBI): domain Eukaryota; kingdom Viridiplantae; phylum Streptophyta; class Magnoliopsida; order Rosales; family Rosaceae; genus Rosa; species Rosa chinensis. The sequence continues at coordinate 17,440,210 of NC_037088.1, read as the reverse complement.
GTTACGGCATTAGTCACCTGGCAAACTTTGAAGGGTATTATGGTCCTTTCACTCAACCTCTTCTTCTTCCTCACACTCTCTTTGTCTTCTTCTTCCTCCCAACTCTCCCTGTTTCTCCCAACGTAGTTTGTGTGGCGATGAAGGGTTTTGATGAGGTCGACTGTTTCAACGTCCCAGAGTGTTTTGTCATCGGAGGCAGAGTCTATGAACCGGGAGTCGGCGGAGAAGGCGAGGTCGGAGACTCCCTGGTCGTGTCCCTTAAAGGTTTTGTCCAAATCAAAGAGACCTTAAGTAAATTCTCAAAAGGTGTAACAGAGACTGAGCAAGAAGATCGGGAAGTGAACCAGATGGCGCGGACGTGGATAACCAAGAACCCGTCCCTGATGCACCCCAAGCACCTGAAGTAGGAGATGAAGTGAACCATGAGCCGGTGATAGAAGCGGTTCCTGACGCGGAGCCTCTTGAGGCTCCTGTTGCTGCTGCCCCAAATCCACCGCCTGCTCCTCCCTCCAGACTGGAAAGGCTGGCTCGCGTACTTGAAGTGACTCCTCTTGGAGTTATAAATGATGCTAGAGAAGGTCTACGTCGTCTCCTGGGACCCGATATTCTGACGCCCGGCGAGCCCGCAAGAGCTTTGGAGTATCTAAGGGTACTTCTCCGCGGAGGAGCCATCACTGAAACCCAGTTCCTTGATATCGATCAGCTGCTGCAAGATCTCCCCCAATGGCTTAATGAGAAGACGATCGTGACCGCGCAGGCCAGGCAGACCCAAGCACACTATCTGACCCTCACTCAACAGACGTACACTTCGCGCGATTTCTTAGGCGACCGGGGTACTCTCATCAGGGATTTGACGGTTATGAGGAACCATCTCAGGACCCAGATTCAAGATCTTCAGGCCCAATTAACTGCTGTAACGGCCAGGCTCGCCCATGAGGAAACCCAACTGGAGCAACCCTTAGCCGCTTTCGAGGCGCTGTCCCAAGAACTGGACCAGGCTCGCCTGGCGGCCTAACAAGCCTCTCAAGCTGCTGCTGATGCCAGCTTTCGCCTAGATGAACATTTCCTCAGCCTGATTTATGCAGGCCGAGGGCTTTAGGCCTCTAATCTTAGGCCCATTATTTTGTATGAACAATATTAATATTAATATCATTATTTATGGTTTGGTGAAATATTCAGCCCACATTACCTGGCCCAAATATTTTTGGAGTTACAGGCAGTTAAGTGCTCAATTTTGCCTTTATTTCATATTAAAATCGTTTGAAAAGATAATCTCGAAATAGAGCGGTTACCTCCTCGAAGACTGCTCCGCTTCCCACGCGTCTTCAAATTTCTTTCCTTTCCGAGATTAGTTCAATTCTATTGATACTTCCATTGATAACGTTGAAATTGCTTCAACTGCCCATCGAAAGGTTGAAGCCACTGAGGCTGGCCCTATAAATAGCTATACTTTGGAGAAGTGAACAAATACACAAACATGGCTAACCCAAAAATAACTCTGCAGGCCTTGCTCCTTTTCCTTCTATTTTTGAAATCTTCTCCTTATGATCTCACCCTTAGCCTCTAAATCTTAGGCTTTATGGCTTAATCTCAATGCCTGGGTAGGCCTTATGGCCTAATCTCAGGTTCAACCTCATGTCTTTGGTCTCTGGAACTCCGGATTTGATTCACTGGTTCCAATTAGACTGAAGAACACGAGGGGCTCCTAGCGCAGGATACCATATTCTGGGGATCCACTCTCCTCAAATTTCCCTGCGCTGAGCAAAACGAAGAAGGGCGGAAGGCCACTCGAGGCCGACCGTTCTTTTTCAGCAGTTTACCTCCGGGGTCTGATGCACCGACTTCTGTTTTTTCCCTGGAGGTAGATGAGGCAACTAGGCTGCGCTGACGCGCTGATTCCATCTCCATCCTGGAGGATAGCCAACTGGAAGGGCTGTGATGAATTATTTCCTTCCCTCTTCTTCCAGTACAGACGATAACAGGTGCAGCCCGGAGTCAAGAGATGTGGGTGAAGAGAGGAAGAGTAAGAATGATCATCTCACTGCCTCTTCCTGCCGCAAGATCCAGAAGCTCTTAGAAGATCTGAAATCCTTATGGTGTTTAGCCATTTTTGGCTTTGTAAACCGCAAATGTAATTTTCTTGTACACATTATACTGCTTTTGGCCGCAAAGCCATTTTATGTATGAAATTTTCTGAGTTTTGTTATTTTATTAAAAATTACGATATAATATGGCCTCTGGTATAGGCCCTTACATATATTCCTAACACATATTGTCAAGAAAATTGAAAGAAAAGTCTCAAATATGCTCAAAAGAGACAGTTTGCACCCATACCAGTTTTGGAGCCAAACATTTTGGCACGCCTAGTGGGACTCGAACCCACAATAGCCTGATTAGAAGAAAAGCAACTGAAAGTTACTACACCATGTAATGGTCGCAATCAAATGGCCTAGATACATAGAGTGTTGCCCCCCCCCCTGTGTTCTTAGGTGGAGCGAATGCATGACGATGAGGCCACAGATTGGCCTAAATGGAAAGGATGGAGCAAGCCAAAGAAGACTATGGTTGCCCCCCAATCCCAGGAACAACTGGATCCGGTGGGTCTTCAAACTCCTAAACACTGGGGTAATACTTCTTCAAGAACCTGCCATTAATGGGGTTGCGGTGGAGGTCGCCGTCTAAATCTTTGAGGTGAAAAGCCCTGCGTTCCAGAATTTGGTGAATAAAAAATTTCATTCCCAGCGAGGAGTCCATTTACCGCAGCCAGTCAACTTTTCGCCAAATGGAAGGACTGCTTTCCAAACGAGCTCACCCTCCTTGTAACTGCGACCACGAGTCCACTTATCGTAGGCTCGGGCGATCCGCTGCTTTTCCATTACCGAGGTGTCCAAAGCCTCTAAGCGCTTCTCACTAAGGTCCTCATGCTCTTGCCACATAGCCTGGACATAATCTTCACCAATCAAATGGTGTTGATCTTGGACGCGCAGAGATTGAACATTGATCTCCAAAGGGAGAACCGCATAGTGGCCACACATTAATGCATAAGGGGTGTTGGCAGTAGGGTTCCGCTTAGAAGTACGATAAGTCCATAACGTCTCATACAATGTGTCGTGCCACTGGCAAGGGTTCTCCACAAGCAGCTTTTTCAGTAGAGTAATGATGATCTTGTTACTGGCCTCTGCTTGACCATTGGATTGAGCATAATAAGGCGTACTATGGATAAATTGACAGGGTCCGGCCCGAATTCCACCCTGGAATCCGAAGTGGCCCTGCGGGACCCACCTTTAAAGGAGATTTACCAAAAATTTCGGCATAACCTCCCTTAAAAATGAATAACCCAAAATCCTGCGGAAAACCAAAATTTACTTCTAATAAATCCAACCACAACACCTGGAGCCACCCTGCTCCTAAATTCAACCAATCCCATCTCAAAGCTAACAACATCATACATAATCTCCGAAAGGTGCAAGTTACTACAATCACAAAAGTTAGGTCATAGACCTCAAATATAATTCATACAAGTTTGGGTCACATATCCCTTAGTAATCAGAGCAGTCTAGAACCAAAAGAACAACGATGCACATAGTAGGTTAGCAAGTAACCTACGAGGGATAGATGACAGCGGTGGTGCTAAGCCTCAACTCCTAAAGCCGAACAGCTACACTGCGAACTGGGCATCTGAAACCGAAGGACCCAGGGGAAAGTACATAAAAACGTTAGTGTGAGTGGACAAAAATAAACAATTTCAAACAAAAGGGATTTTATACTTTCCCACATTTATTTCTTTAAAATTCCCGATGCATGCAATGATTAACAAAAATAAAAAGAGGAGTTCCGCTCTTGAAAGCCGACTAGCCCCGCTAGTCACAAACGAATAAAAGAAAAGGTTGAAACTCCGATACTCAAAGAAATAGAACCAGCCCTGCTGGCTAAAATAAATCGGACTAGCCCCGCTAGTCGAAAATAGTATAAAGAGTAGGGGAAGACGATAGCCATACGGGTGAGCCACCCAGACTCGGGTGATAGCCTCCCAGGCCAAAATACTCCCATTACTCCCGTAATATACCCTTCCGCCACTAAGTGTAGCGATAGGATACTGGGCTTCAGAATTACTGTCACAGAGACTGTAATCAGCGCCACAAAGGCGGAGGGCTTCGGTGATCCCATCACCTTGCCACAAAGGCGGAAGATCAATGCTAGCAATGATAGTAGTCACCCTAAGTATGGCATAAGAAACCCGAAAACCAAGTAAAACCACAAATACATAAAGCTTCCCCATATCCCGTAAAAGAATTTCCCATGACGTGTCCCACACGCCAAGATAATCTAAAGTTCGAAATAAATAGGAGATAAATAAGTATAAAGATTTACTCCATCGAAATCTCATTAAAAATCACAAATCACCGAATATAAATAAAATGTAAATAGTATAAATCCGGAAATCCCATCGGAGATAAATAAATAAAGGAAAATAAGCATAATCCAATGACGTGACCCCGCACGCCATAAAACCTTCAAATATTCAAATAACCAAACCCTTCCTGAAATTAACCATATACTCAGGAAATTAATACTATAAACAAATTATAAGCTCGGAACCAATAAAATAAATGCATGCATCATTCTTTGAAAAATAAAAGTCCACTCACAGTATGCGGCTAACGTGGTACCCAAGCGTAAGGATCCTCGTCAAGCGATGGGTCGGTACCTCGTCCTGTACACAATTATATTCAGTAAACAATAATTCGATAAACAAGTACGATTCTATAATGAATCCCAAAACCCTACGAAATCCCACATCACCAATTCTTTCCGGATTCAATCCAAACTTCACCATTAATCTATCTCCGTCGATTAAAGTATTCCATATCGGAACAAAGGAAACCCGAAGGTCGGATTCCCACAATTCGACAACCAAAACTTGGGAATTCACAAACCTATCCAAACTCTTCCAAAATTCACCAAACTTCACATACAAGCTCCACAACATTTATACAATTTAAAAGGGCTAAAAACTTAAATTAAAACACTGCCCACACACGCCCCCACGCGCCGCCAACAGTGGCAGAGCGTGGGCCCCACGCGCTGGCGGCCACTACCTCCGATAGCACCTACTCAACACACTGATCGATTTTCTCAACTACAACACAACCCAATTTTACCTTTAAACAGTCGAAACCGGCTGGTGAAATTTTTCCAGAAAACTCCAAGAACCCTAGAAATTTCAAATCGTTAATTCGACCTCTACACTGCAAATTGAAATGAAAGACCTTAGGGGAAATGATCTATGTCAAAAACTGAACCTTCGACGTCGGTTTGGTGGCCGGAGACGGCCGGAATCGCCGGAAATCGTCAAAACCCGCAAGTTGCTACAGTAATCTTCCCAGCAATAAATCGAGCTCCTCCGGCCAAATCTCCCCAAAATACCACCACAGATGCGTCAAGGGGGAGGAAACGAGCTTGGGGATGGCCGGATTTCGCCGTGGGTCGGCTGGAGGAGGGAGAAATCGAAGGAGGAAGAATCGGGCCGAAGAGGAAGGAAATGTCGGGGGAGGAGAGAGAAAGAGCCGGGTAGGTTTCCAAAAATGGAAACTTACCACAGTAACTCAGCTATTTATAGAAACTTACCATGAACAGTAACCGTAAACAATAACTTTAATCTTTCGCTTATAACTTTTACATACGAACCCCAAATTTTACGCACCACATATGCACGCGCTCGGTTTAACGTCCTCTACAACTTTCATGAAGGAAGTTTCCTCAAATTTTGACCCGAACGAAAAGTCAACTTTTAGGGCCACTAAAAGTATCTAAACAAGTAAAAAGTGAAAGAAATTGTCGTTTCCCATCCAAATGACTAGTAAACGGTAAAATTTAGGTCCGGGACGTTACATAAATTGGATGCCATAATCATTGGCAAGCTTCTCGACATCACCACCCATGAACGCTGCCCCCTGTCAGACACCAAAACCTTTGGAATGCCCAACCTGCAAATAATATTGCGAAAGATGAATTGGCGAATGGTGGCCCCGGAGGCCTCCTTCAAAGGCACAGCTTCCACCCACTTAGTGAAGAAATCGATAGCGATGATGATGAACTTGTGCTGGAGAGAAGAATGTGGGTGAATCAGGCCAATCAAGTCCAAAGCCCAACCTTGCGCTGGCCAAGGTTTAATGATGGGCTGCATAGGAATATTAGGAATGTGTTGGATTGGTCCATGTGCCTGGCAATCTTGGCATCCTTTGGCGAATGCGATACAATCCTTCAAAATGCTGGGCCAATAATAGCCATGTCTCCGGATAAGCCAGTGCATCTTTGGACCCGCTTGATGGGCTCCATACACGCCTTCATGCACTTCTCGCATTAATCATTTCGCTTCGCGGCCATAGACACATCTGAAATCGATGCCATCTTCACCGCGTCAACGTAGCTTGTCGCCTCTGAGGAAGTAATTTAAGGCTAGAAAATAGATCTTCCTGTCAGCAGTGGGATCTGGTTGCTTGAGGTAATCTATCAAAGGGATGCGCCAATCTACGTTAATAGGCTCCAGGACCGCAACGACCGGATTGTCAGGCAGGTTTGGTCGCACAAGCCATGAAGGCAGCATGCGTTGCTCAACCTTCAGAATGCGCTCGCGAACCCCATATTTCAATGTAATGCATGTAGCCAGTTGGGCGAGTTCATTGGCCGCGAAATTGTGCTCGCGAGGAATGTGCTCCAAACCCATGTCATCAAATTGGTCCAGGAGTTCAAGGGCGCGATTCAAATATGGTACGAGCAAGCAGCTTACACACCTGTACTTCTTTTGAAGCTGATTGACCACGAGCAAAGAGTCACCGCGTACCTGGACATCTCTCACTCCTAGCTCCAGTAATACCTCTAGGCCAATAATGAGGGCCTCATACTCTGCTTGGTTATTGGTGCACTGAAACTCCAACTGGAAAGAATATGAAAAACGATCGCCTGCTGGGTTTTCCAGAACCACCCCTGCCCTTGCTAGTGTTTCTATTCTTGAGCCATCAAAAAAAAATACCCAAGGTTGAAGGGAAATTGTGGCTTGATACCATACAACATATTCGGGAAGGTGCGCCAAATCTGGTCGAGTCGTGGTGGCGGTCGCTATCTCTAACTCTTTCACTATGGGGACATCCAACATAGGGTGATGTGCTAAGAAGTATGTGATGGCCTGTCCCTTAACTACTTTCTGTGGAACGTATTGTAGCAAGAATTCGGATAGGGCCAGCGCCCACTTGCCAATGCGACTTCTCAGAATAGGTCGCGACAGCATATATTTAACGAGGTCGGTTTGAGCAATGATGCAAGTAGTAAAGGATAACATGCCGTAACTTCCATGCTGAGAAATAGTGTAAGACATAGCTTCTCCATTGGAGTATACCTTGTTACACAATCTGTAAGTGTCCTACTGAGATAAAAGATGGCATGTTTGACACCTTCCTCGTCATCTTGAGCGAGTAGGCTGCCAATGGAAGCCTCAGCTGCTGAAATATACAGCTTCAATGGAAATCCAGCTCTAGGAGGAACAAGTATTGGCGGGCTCGCTAGATAGGCCTTAATTTTGTCAAAAGCCTCTTGATGTTTAGGTTCCATACAAACTCGTTCTGTCCTTGCAACTTCAGCTGTGGGGAAAAAGGCTGGATTTTACCTACAGAGTTAGAGATGAAACATCTCAGAAAATTGATCTTACCCAGCAATCGCTGTAGCTCCTTCTTTGTTCGCGGGGGAGACGCGTTGATAACTGGGCTTGCTTTATCCTCAGGGACCTTAATTCCTCTCTGGTGAACTATAAATCCCAGAAAGTCACCTGCCTGAACTCCAAAAACGCATTTGGCGGGATTCATCTTGAGCTTGTGTTGCTGCATGCACTCGAAGACCTTTCTAAGATCTACGATATGGTCGCCTCTCTTCTTAGACTTCACGACCAAGTCATCAATGTAAACCTCTAAAATCTTCCAAATGATGTCATGGAAGATCAGGTTCATGGCTCTCTGATACGTTGCCCCAGCATTCTTCAGTCCAAAGGGCATGACCACATATTCAAAAACACCCGCGAACCCTGGGCAACAGAACACGGTCTTGTGTCATGTCTTCTCCTCGACCAGAATCTGGTGATACCCTGCAGTTCCGTCCATGAAGGACAACAGTTCATGTCCCGCTACTGCGTCTACCAGTATATCCGCGACCAGCATGGGGTAGACATCTTTAGGCGTAGCGACATTAAGGTCTCTGTAGTCCACGCAGACCATTATCTTGCCATTCTTCTTGCGGATTAGAACTATGTTAGATAGCCACTAATTGTACTTGGCTACCCTGATGATGCCTGACTTGTGCATCTATTCAACTTCCTCTTTGACCAGGACTTGGGTCTCAAAGTTCATTCTTCGAGGCTCTTGCTTCACAGGCCTCTTGTCAGGGAGTGTAGGCAACTGATGGCATACCAAATCCAATGACAAGCTTGGCATGTCTTCATATTTCTCCGCGAAGCAGTCTTTGAATTCCAGTAATAAGTCAATGAGCCTCTGTTTTTCGCTAGGCTCTAAATAAGTGTTAATAGCCACTTCCATAGGCTCATCTACTATTCCAAGATTGACCTTCTTGGTAGGGTCCCTGACCTTAGGAGAGGTATCGTCCAGCGCTGCTGGAGCCAGCTGAATCTCTTCTTCGTCTTCTTGTTCTTGGTCAGAGAACTCCTCGTTGACAATTTCTAAGGTCGCTATTCAATCATAGGCCTCTTTTTCCACCAAGTACGAGGATAATCTTTCGTACAAAGAGTGGAAGGCCTTTATTCCTTCCTCGTGAAGGTCGTAATCCATTAATCATTTAAGAGTTTGGGCATAGAATGGCCAGGCCTTCCTTTGCGAGCGTGAGCCCCCACTTTGCCAATTCAGAGACCGTCACCCCTGTGGGGCATCCTTTGTCATCGATGCCACTGACCTGCAATGGAGTAATAGGCTCCAAGTAGTACCTGGCATCTACATAATTCGCGAAAACAGAGAACGGGCGAGGATCCGCTTTGACCACCTCAGCTTTATCTGTTACCCTGTTCCACATAATCAGTTCCTGATGAAGAGTTGACGGAACACAGTAACTTTGGTGGATCCAGTCCCTGCCTAGAATGGCACTGTAAGCCGCGTAGCAGTCTGTTACGAAGAAAGCATAAACGCCCTCTGCGGGGCCTACCTTGACACGCAGGAACAATAAGCCCAATGTTTTCGTTACAGTCCCCGCGAAGTTCTTGAGCGTGAGAGATGTAGACTGGATCTTCTGTTTCTTGATCCCCAATAAATGCATGGTTCTTGTTGTGATGACATTGACTGCGGCTCCTGTATCAACCATGATTTTGACAACCTTGGTACCACCAATCTCCGCCGTGATGTACAGAGGCCTCATGTGTTGGACCATGGCTGGGGTTGGCCTTGTAAAGCGCATGAAGAACTCCTTACTGTTGGCATCCTCTGTTTCCAGAAACACAGCCTCCTCGACAGGTGTCGTTGCCGCTGAAGTAATCTGTAGAGGTTGTTCACTGTTCTCCTCAGTTTCAATACATTTTTGCTCGGCGACTGGCAGTGCGTACTTCTCCAGAAGCACGTAAACCATGTTGCAAGAGGTATCAACTATATCTGTCTCGTCCATGTCCTCCTCAAGGTTGAGCTTGGGCTCATCAAGCGGAATGTCGGTGTTGTACTACTTAGCCAACCGGTCTATCAATGACTCTTCCGTAAGGCCTTTTACCTCACACTGCTTGTGTTCCTGCACCGCCTCCCCTGCTGTACTCTGATTTGGGGGCGCGACCACTACACTTTTGACTTATTTAGGTCTCCACTGCAAAGCTTCTGCAGTGTTGTCCTTGCCCCCCAGTCTCTCAAAGACCTATGTTTTGGTGTCTGGTTCCTCGTGAAACAACTTGCGCCTGACATGTGGCCGCTTAGTTGGTGAGCTTTCCTTCCTTGCTGGCGGAGGTGTTAGCTCTTTAGTGATCTTGCAGAAAACACTAGGCTTAGAGGCCCCTGACTCCAAGCGTGCTTGCTTTTGAAAACTGCGGGGAGCCACCAATGGCTTAGCGGCTAATGCCTCCATCTCCTTCTGATATTGTTCACCATCTCCTTCTGATATTGTTCAGGTGATTTGACCAATTGCGAAGGCTTAATCAGGCCTTGATCGAGAGCTTCTAGTGTCCGCTTGGCCTCTCCGAACCGTCATTGCAACTTCCTTTTCTTGGAAAGGCTAATCTCCACTGCTTTCCCCTTCGCTCTGGTAGACCACTTGCCTTCCTTAATGGAAGATGTTGAAGAAGGTGGAATGTATGGTTTGGTCAAGATATCTCTGTGTTCATTCCTAGCCTTGTCATTTTGCTTCTGTTCTGCTACAGCTGCCTTCAGCTTTGTAAACAAGTTTGAGTCCCTTGGGGACGACGATGACTCAATTTTGTGTTTTTCTCTTGGACTCGACAGTTGATAGTTTCGCGATGGTGAGGCCCACTTGATTGGTGGGAACGAACCAAAACGAAATGTCTGCTCGACTTCTTCATGTGACACTTGGATGCCACATTCTTCCTTGCATCGCGAACAAAGGACCACTGGTGAGGCTTCGCTAATGGCTTTAGCTTTCTTCTTGACGGGGGTCTCGTCCTCTTCTATCCCCCCTTCTTGGCCTTTTGTGGTCAGATCCAAGGTTGGCCTTCTTTGGTTCTTCTTGGTCCAGTTTACATCAACCATCGGTGTCCGGGAAAGGGTTCAGGTCTACTAGTGTTGTCGCGGTCGTCGGAGCTTCCACCTGCAAACTACCATTATTGAGCCATACCTGAATTTGGTCCTTTAGCTTCACACAGTCGGTTGTGTTATGGTTCCAAAGATTGTAGAATTTGCAGTACTTCTTTCTCTTCAGCTGATCTAGACGAGGAAAGGGTCCAAAGTCTGTCTTCACCATCTTCGCGGCGATCATCTCATCTAAAATCTCATGTGCCTTATTGGCATCATATGTATACGTCGCGAATTCAGGTTTGGTGAAGGCCACAGATTTGAGTTTGACAGGTTCCTTGGATATCTTCAGTTGCTTCAAGGCTGTGTTCTTCCTTCTTGTCAGCTCAAAAGCAAAGACATCATTCTCCTCTTCCTCTTGTTCATCCTGGAAAATTTCTTCACTATGATGGTGGTGGTAAGGATCATAAGTAGTCGGCTGGTAGCTCAGCGCAGCTACTGTGCGGTGTTTTCCTGGCACATATGTCGCTTTAGATGCATTCTTCCTAGCATCAGTTTCTCTAAGGAGATGCTCAAAGCTACTGACCTCTGTGATAAGCTCTCCCATTGACTGAATCATGCTGCCATGTTGCTTCTTTCGTTGGTGAGACCCCAGACCTTTGATTGCCAATTTAACCAACTTCCTTTCAGGCAATATCATGCTCAATCTGGCCTTCTAGATCTGAAAGCATTAGAGATAAGAGACAGCGGACTTGGTGGGCTGCTGGGCCATCTGGCTAAGAGATACTAAGTCAACCTCAGGCTCAATAGCTCCAAAAGTCTCTCGGAAGAGCTTCTCCATGGCTGGCCAATCAACCACTTATCCAGGTTGCAGTTTAGAAAACCATCTAAAAGCTGCGCCAGATAGAGAAGTGCCAAAGATCCTGCACTTGAGGATGTCATCATTCTGGTACTAGTCGCACTGCACCTTAAACTTGGCCAGATGGGTTACCGCGTCCTCAGTATCCTCTCCTGAAAAAGTAGAGAATATGATATTTTTATAGCCTCTGGGAAAAGGCGCGAGCATTATATGCGACGGGAAAGGTCCCTCATAGACCCCATCTAGGTGGGCCCTAAGATTAGTCAGCCTGATCATCTCCTCAACCTCTTCACGTCTCACATAGCCCGGGAGAAGGGGAGGTATCGCCACATTCTGGCGAGCATTTTGCAGGGGTGTAGCCTGGCTGTTGGCTACTGTGCCTTCCCCTAGGCTAATTGTCCAGGGAACAGTGGATAGCTGCAATGTTATAGCTGGTATGGCCACATCCTTTACTAAGGCAGTTATTTTGATCGGAGTGCCAGTCTAGTCAATACCATAATAATTCCCTGGAAGCTCTTCATAGACATTCTCTGCCCCATCACTGTCGTATTGCGTAAATGCAGTAGGATCAGGAGGAGTGCTCTCCCTTGTCTTTTGAGTTTTACTCTTTTGTGCAGGAGTTTGAGTGGCCTTAGTACCACCAATTACCAGGGCTTTGTCCTTGTTTTTTGTTGCTGAAGCAGAGGCAACTGCAGCCGATGTGATGGTATTGTCGCTAATCTTCTCCCGAGCATTAGGAGGTATGTATTTGCCTGTACCTGAAGGTTGTCCAAGTGAGCCAAGAATGGAGTTAGGATCCCCCAAAGCCTGATTCAGCATTTCCTTAGCCTGGTCCAACTCAGCTCTCTGCATGGCAACTTGGGTTGCAAGATTGGACCCCTCGTTGCGAAGTGCCAGCTCTGTCGCAGTATGCTTGGCCTAGTTAGCGATGTCAACGAAGATACGCTTGCTCTGAGCGGCCTGGCCAGTCATCATATCCACAAGCTCCTTATGATTCTCCTGGCTTTTCTTGTACGTATCTTGCCACTGCCCCTGTGTTTGTCGCGAACTCACTTCAAGATCGGGAAGTGAACATAGGAGGTATGATTGGGCTTTAATGGAAATAGCCTCGTCTTAGTCGCAAAGGATTAGGAGTTTCTTCATGTTGAGTTAGAGAATTGAAATGGGTATGGAAGTAAGTACATGGAGAAGAACTGTTCTTTGCAAATAAAGATCGAGTATAGTATGTTTTTTGGCACCAAAAGCTTAGCCGAAAAACTAGTCAACGAAGCTTAAAGTCTCAATCTTTCTTCCTTCTTCTTTGTCCTCATTCGGCTTAAGGCTTAGGGTCCAACTCTCCGAGTCCAAGATCAAACAGTTCTGTGTTGCTTCTCGGGAAATCTTCTCCAGTAGCCCAATTTGCTAGAGCTAGAAGTCCCAATCAAAATTTACGGTACGTCTGAGTTATTACAGACTCAGATACATTGATGGAGTAGTGAAAGTATTGGTATTTTTCCTTGGTGAGTCTTCTATGGCTTTGATATCACAACTCAAAATTGGGTTGAGTTTTTAGTCTTCTATGGCTTTGATGGTGAGTCTGTGTGTGTTTTCTGGTTGGGTTGTCATGGAATTGTTGGGGTGGAGCTCTTTGTGGTTGATATCATAGTTAAAAGGGGTCTCATATGTTACAAACTCCAACCCGCCCCTCATACAAGGGAAGTGGCTGCAATGAGGAAGCAGCTGGCAAAGAAGCGTGAGGTACCAAACTAACTTCAGCGAAGAAGGGTGAGATGGGCACCTAGAGCAAATTTTTGGGTGCTTGAATTATATTTGGACTAGAGAGTGGAGGAAAAAAAACACAAATAACATTAGTAACTCAAATTACCTATTTATCCTTTATTATTTATCAATTGACAAATGTCGTAATAGCCAATAGTGTTTTAGGAACTAATGTTGGTCGTGGTCCGAACTTCAAGTACCAAAGTGATTGATATATATATATATATATATATATATATAATTTTTTTTTCAAGTACTAAAGTTATTAATGGGCAACCACATGGTGTGGTGTGTTCGTCGAATGACCTAGCTTGGAACCCCCAGGTCTAACGTTCAAATCCCAGCTCCATCTCATGGCCAGTAGATTTGAGGGACCCTTTGGGTTCGTGCGTCTGCAGTGCAGTGGATTAGTCTGGCATTGCCTGGCTTTTGCCGCAATGTCGGTGCAGGTGTCCTAGCGCTGGGATACCACTGCATGGGTGTGTGACTTACTAACACCTAACCCGATCAAAAAATAAATAAATAAATAAATAAAAGTTACAAATGGGCCAAAGGTCAGGTACTATTTGCATTTTTTTTCCCTATTTTTAACTATCAACTTCAATTCCATTTCACCTTTTTGTCCATATCAATGAGCCACTGTTTAAGTGTCAACATTTTAATCCTAGGCTCAACAAAAAAAAAATTTAAGTTTAATGAAATTTGCTAATATTAATCTAAGAGCAACTCCAATAGATTTCCCATATTTTTCCTCGACTTTATGGAAAAATAAGCATTTTTTGCTCCAACTGATTCCCTATACATATCCTTATTTGAGGGATAGTGATGAAAGAGGAAACAAAATTTCCTAAAATTTTCCAAAATTTCCTAAAATTTTCCAGAAGAATTTGGGGGAAAATAGAGAATCTGTTGGAGTTGGAGTAAAAAAAATTATAGAGATTTTAATTTTTGCTTTCTTATAATACAGAAATAATAAAAAAAAACTGTTAGGGGGTTCCATACCAGAATTTGTAGAAAGATAGGACTTTTCATCTCCAACAAGCATTTTTAGGGGGTCTCAAACATGGAATTTTAGGACTTGGTGCTATCCCAAGTCTCAAATATGAGACTTTTTCATAACCAGCTCCCAGCTACAGTGGGTCGGGACCACTCCAACTTCTGACCCAGCACGGGTTCCACTCGCTTTAGAGAGAAATGGAAGACCACGCTCTGGAGGGAGAGAAGAGTAGGATGCGCGCTAGGAGAAATAAGAAATCTAGAAAGTGCTGCACTTGTGGGGCCCACCAGGTCTATCATGTCCCCTTAAGGCCGTTGTAAGCCCGAACGGTCATATATCTCGATGATTCAGATTCGTCCATTTAAAATATGGACGGCTCTGATGTCGTCCTCTTTTTTTTTTTTTTAATGCAACGGATATATTTGCAATCTAACGGATCAGATTTTATCGAAAAATTTATCAACGGCTCCTATTGAATAGAGGGTTATTAATTCTAGTTTTATTCAAAAAAACAAATTACCAGAAAATTGTGAAAAAAAATCTACCCGTTGGAACAATAAATTGTAAGAAATTCTATAAATACTAATACATTCTTTCCTAATTCCTCACACGAAATATCCTCCATCTCCTTCAAAATTTTACATTTATTCACCCATCTTCTTGTTCTTACATTTTTTTTTCTTTCTTTTGGAAAAAATTAGTCCAAGAAATTAAGGATTCTTAGAGGCACAATGAAGAAGTTATTCTTCGCCAAGCTTGGATCACCGTTGGTGGTGTTTGGCTCCAAAACCAGTATGGGTGCAAACTGTCTCTTTTGAGTGTGTGCGCAGGCGTGCCAGTACCGTGAGGTGCAGTCGTCGGGGAATCCCTTGACCTGACTTCTTCTCAAGCGTTATGGACGGGGAGAGCACCAACCTCGTCACAGGGTTCTTTTCTTGCCTTTCGGAAAATGACTTTTTGCCTTACGGGTAAGGGCTTTGGTTGTGATCTCTTCGCGACATTGAATCGAGACTCAACGTTGTGGGTTGAGCAGAGCAATCAGTGGGAAGTTTAGAGAAAGCACAGGCTTTGCTAAAGCGTGACTTTAGCTTCGCTGGATTGCGAGGGCGTTACCCTTGCTTCGCTGATAGTATCGGTGGTAGTAGCACTAATAGTCGGCTCTTTGAGAGACTAGGACTAGAAGTACGGTCGTCGGGTTTCAACTAGGTTGAAGGTATGCTCCAGGGAGGCTTTGATAATCTGAGAGATTAGTTGATTGAAGATTTGTCTCTAATTCGTCCTTGAAACCTGGTATTTATACCTAGGGTTTCGACTGTTCCTTGCCATAGAAGGATTATTGATTGAAGTTTTCTATTCAATCTCCGCTACTTGTCTCCAATTAGGGCTCGTTTTCCTTATGGATCACGGAATTGGTGAAGCTGTAACCCAAACTCAAGTAGGCTTATTTTTGGGCAGCAGTTATCGACCCGCTATGCTAAATCCACTAAACGATCTTGCCAAAATTACTTTTGGGCTCAAACAGGTGGTGATGATGTTGTTGGAACTGAGCAGACGTCAGATTTATTGTGGAATCGTATTGCGGAGGAGTACAATGAGCACAAACCGGCGGATTGCGTAACTAGAACATCTTCTTAACATGGTCGAGACTTTTCAACGATGAAGCGGCGAAAATATGGACGACGAGGTAATTATATTGAAATATGTTAAGTAGTAATAATTTTTTTATTTGTCATATAGTTGTGAAAAGTAAAATGTTGAATGTTAATTTATTAATCGATTTATTCTAAGCTATCTTTTTTCGTAATATTTTATTTACTTAATATTGTATATAGCTCATGAATGTTAATTCGACGTACTATGACTCAGTTGGTAAAGATTTCTGCTTTGAGCATTGTTGGTTTTACTTGAAAAATATGAATAAATTTGGTCCTACACCAACAGTGGAAAATACCACCCGTAGTGTTCCTACTTCTATCGACTTGGATGACTGTGGAACACCCACAAATGAGGACGAGACGACTTCATCAAGGAAGACACGTCCTCAAGGACAGAAAGCTTAGAAGCTAGCTAAAAAAAAAGGGCAATAAGTAGGATGCGGATGGCCTACGAATTCAAATGCATAAATTTCAAGAACAATTCGAGCGCAAGTACTTGTTGGATCATAATTCATATACATATTTGTGCCCTAAAACATGGAAATTACTTATTCTAAAGTCCAATTTAATGTTGACTAATCCAATTCCATTATTCCCCTAATCTTGTACTTTTGCTTAACCTTTGTGTTTATTAATTATATACATTTATTTTCCTTATCATGCTAGGAAATGATGGAGAAGCATGGAAATACACTAAAATGTCAACCTTAGCACATTTCCCTACTCCGGCTAGGAGAAATCGAGCTAGACAAGAAAGGAGGGGCGACAGCCTAATCAAACGAACTCCGAATGAGTTGAAACTTTCCAGATCCATTCTAGACATCCTAAGGATAATTTATTATGAAGAGTTCAAGAGCTATTTCAGAGTGTAAGGCCTTCAAAAAATCTGTCCAAGTTTCTGACTAAAAGACGAAGCACTGCAAAACCGGACCTGTACGGATTCCGGCAACATTTCCGGCCAAACCACTGTGAAATAAACTTACGAAGGAACATTTTGTATGAAGAAATTATAGACCAATTCCGAAGTCTCGGTTGAGATTCAATTGAATGAAGCTTCAAAAGCAGAAAACAAAGTCAAAACATGGCAGTTTGGCCTAGAACCTTCTTTGGGCGGATTTCTTGTGCATTTTTGGAAGGTCGATGATGCTGAAATTATCAAGGAGAGCCCTAGAAGAATCCTACAAGATTATGGCAAGATTAGTCCATCATATTATCCTTTGGATAATAGGCATCCCTATGCACTTTCTCTTCTTTGGTTTCCAAATTGACTTTGGTGACCCAAAACCATTCCAACACTCTTCATTTTCATATTTCCCATGCACAATAAAGAGAGCAGCTACTGCTCTCTTCTCCTAAGTCATCTTTTGTACTCTACACTCTCATAGCTCATCATTACTTCCCTCTTTTTACTCCATCTCTTCCATGCCAATTTTCCTTGTTTTTAGGATCTATTACCACTCTCATACTCTACCTCCATGCTTCTTACAATGCTTGAGCTGCTCATTTTTGCTTCCATTCATCATCTTACTTCTCTCTCTCTCTCTTCTGTATATAAGCATCCCTTCATTACACTCTTAAGACACCACCCATACCACTCAATAACATCTTTTTCTCTCTATATTCTCTACACAATCCACTATCATCTCCTCCATAAAATCTCTGTCACCACTATCATCTCATCCACAAAACCTCCATCACCACCACCATTAATTTATAATCTCCATTACCACCACCACAACCTTCATCATCTTTTCCATCTACCCATTCCATTTGATAGACAAAAAGCTTCACCACTCCACCATTTCACCACTTGATCATCTCTATATCTCATATTCCATCATCAACCTTTGAAGAAGAAGGAGAGGAGTCTAGCATCACTTGAGGAATCATCATCACCATCACCATTTTCACCATGTCAATACCTTCATGAGTTCATCTACATCATCCTCAACTTGATTATCACTTAGTCCATTCTCTATCTCTACTTTGTAGTTTGATGTTCATAAACATTTTGAAGCTTATCTATTTGATTGTGAGTAAGTAGTTAGTTTGTTGGGGGCTAGGGTTTTCTGAGTAAGTAGTTAGTTTGTTGGGGCTAGGGTTGAAAACCCTAGCCAAACTTATAATGAATTGATGTTTGAGTCTTATTTGATGCATTTTCCATTTTCATCTTCACATGCTAATTTTCAACCCTAGCCAAACTTATAATGAATTGATGTTTGAGTCTTATTTGATGCATTTTCCATTTTCATCTTCACATGCTAATTCAAGAAGTGAATGCTTGTATTTGAATCTAGCTAATTTGAATACTTCGTATTTGTCATGAACAATATTTAGAGAATAGCTAGTTTTGGACATTGAAAACATGATAGTACACTAAGTGTGTATGTGAGAGTAGTATTTAGGATTGATTTACTTACTTAATTATCTAAACTCAAATCTTTATGTATTTAAGAATAAGGAATTGATACTTATCCGGTAATCTTTATACACTTGGTACAACCGCCTAATAAGGGCACATACAGATTGTCGGTGTAGGTAGTTTTGTAATTAACAATATCAAGGGCAGTATGGGCATAAACATTGAAAAAATGAACTTCAATTGAGGCCAACCCATGCCACATGTCACAGCGGCCACACCCAAGAGTCTTTCTTGATTTAGACAGGACCATTCACAGAGCAGAGATGGAGGTGCACTCAAAACTCGTGTGACACTACTTTTCATCATCATAACCTTCTCGTCTTTCAAAGCCGCCCGAAACATCTATTATGTCAAAGTGTCGGTATTTAATCTTGAGCTCAAGAAACTCTTTACTAAAATTGATTTTCATAGGATCATTCAGAGAGCAGGAACTACAGTTATGGTGCCCAGCTCTGGCAAAAAAAAAAGAAGATTGAAAACAGCTTTAAATGTAATTGTTATCCTAGTCTTTTGGAACCTACGTTACTTGCCAAAGACATAGAAGAGCTGAATATTCAGTTCATTAGAATTCTGGATTGAGAAACAACGACAGGAGGAAGGGAAAAAAGACACGGTACAGCCCCCATGCAGATATGCAAGACAAATTTATCTTCATCCACATCAGTAATCATCGCCTCTTGATATGACCTCTTTGCAGGTTGGCCGGAGTAAAATTGTATGCTCAAACTGAGATACATAGCTCCCTTTAACATCACAGAGAGGAGGATAGGGCTGCCATAAGAAAAACAAAACCATTGCATCAATTTCAATTCAGCAAAATGATAATACACCAGAAGATTAACAGAAGCCAAGTTGTATTATAAAGTTCAGATGATCCCTCAAGTATAATGCATCCCCTTAACAGGAGTAATGCACATATTTTGTTGTCAGCAACATTTATCAACCGAGAAACTGTCAAGCTGGTCAGACTATTTTTCAAAATAAGAAAAATTTGAAAGCCTGCCAACAGGGAGCAGCCCTAATTACACAAGTGCATATTTGAAAAAGAGATTTTCACCGAAGATATTTCAATTTAACAAGGAAAAAATTTATGTTTCCGAGATGCCCGTCTTATAACCCACATTAAAGCAGACATTTATATATACGAATCCATATGTCTATAAAATTCGTATCGCCTATCACTAGTAGTCAGATCCTAACTTGATTTTTCTGTTTCTGTCAGTTCACCAAATGCTCTACCAACTCATCCGTAGTCATTCAATGCAAGAAATCCCTAATACATGAATCCCAGTACAAACAAATGCAGATTAGTACCATAAGGCTGAAAGCAATGTCCACTTTTAACTTATGGTTAGTGGTCGCAGATCCTTATGTGTCAACAGGACAAACGATACTTAACAACCCTAACAGAGCCGCGTAGCTCTGAACTAAACGTGGTCTTCGTACCATCGCGAAGGGCGGTGCTATTAGCATTGCATCATGTTGAATTTCCGCATACTGGCGTGGAATTGTAGAGGAATTGTTGGTGGATATCGCAGAAAAGCTTTAATTGATATTATCAGGCAGGAAAAACCTAGGATATTGTTTCTCTCTGAAACCCTATGTGATCAGAAGCAATTGGAGACTCTAAGAATTCGCTTAGGGTTTGATAATTGTTTGGGGAAGGAGAAGGGAAAGGAGTCTCCAGGTGTTGCCTTTCTATGGATGAATGATGTACCGGTTAATATACGCCATTATTCTGCAAGGCATGTAGATGTGACTGTGGGTGCTCGGGGGTCTCCAGAAGAATGGAGATTGACAGGGATCTACGGCTATGCTAGAACAGGAGAACGGAATGGGACTTGGTCGTTGATGCGACGATTGGCAGCGGAGATATCGCTCCCTTGGTTGTTGGTGGGCGATTTCAATGAAATATTGGAACGCTCCGAAAAGTCTGGTGGAGGAGAGCGTAGAATGGCTCAGCTGCAGGCCTTCCGTGAGGCAGTAGTAGATTGTTCCTTGCTTGATATGGGGTACTCTGGCAGCCCATATACATGGTCAGATCATCAAACCAAGGAGCGGCTGGACAGGAGTCTTTGGACTGCAGAATTAAGGGACATGTTCTCTTCCTCATCTACGAAACACCTTCATCCTAGTATCTCTGATCACAGTCCATTGTTGGTGGAGATATGTGATACTCCGACACCAGCTAGGAGGAAGAGGACAGTGTTCCGATTTGAGCAATTTTGGGCTACACATCCGGAGTGTGAAGGCGTTATACGTGGAGGATGGCAAACTAGGGTTACTGGGGACCCTCTTAGTCAAGCAGCTGCAAAGATTAAAAACACTAGTAAGGCTTTGGTAGCATGGCAGAAGCCTACTTTCATGTTCAGACAGGTAGAGATGAAGGCAGTCCGGTCTCGATTGGATGAACTACTCAGTGCCCCATATGATCCAGCATCCAATATAGAGAAGCAGAACCTCAATGCTAGGTTTCAAGAGTTGCTTACTCAAGAAGAAACTTTTTGGTTCCAGCGCTCAAGAGCCTTATGGTTGAAAGCAGGAGATAGAAACACGACATATTTTCATCGTCGGGCTTCAAATAGGCGACAAAGGAATTCAATTAAAGGGCTGCGTAATGCTGATGGGGTATGGGTGACAGAACCAAAAAAAATTGAAGATGTTGTTACGTCGTACTACAATGCTCTCTTTTCTACTGAGGGTACTAATTCTAATGCGTTGGATTTAATTCTCAATACGGTTCAGGCAAGAGTGACGACGAGTATGAATCAAGATTTGTTGGCTCCATACTCAGATGAAGAGGTTAAGAAGGCTTTGTTTCAGATGCATTCGTCAAAAGCTCCCGGGCCTGATGGGATGTCTCCTTTTTTCTTCCAGAAATATTGGAAGGTGGTTGGCTCTGATGTGTGTACGGCAGTTAGATCTTTCTTGTCTTCTGGTGTGCTCCCAACGGAGATGAATTTCACACATGTGACGCTGATACCTAAGGTAACAGATCCCAAGGATATGACTGAGTTGCGCCCTATTGCATTATATAATGTTTTGTATAGAATATGTTCCAAAGTTCTTGCAAACAGGTTGAAGAAGTTGCTTGACACTATTATATCCCCATTACAAAGTGCATTTGTGCCGGGCAGATTGATATCAGACAACACTTTGGTAGCTAATGAATTAGCACATTTTCTCCATACAAATCAGAGGGTAGATGAACACTTTTCGTTGAAGTTGGATATTAGTAAGGCATATGACAGGTTGGAATGGAGCTTTGTGCAGAGCATTCTTGTGAAACTAGGTTTTGCTATGGCATGGGTGGAATTAATTATGTCAACCATCACCACAGTGAGTTATTCTTTTTTGGTGAATGGTGAAGTGAGAGGCTATGTCAAACCTTCTCGGGGGATTCGACAAGGAGATCCGCTGTCACCATATATCTTCATATTATGTGCAGAAGGATTATCTTCTCTTATTCAGTATTTTGTACAGCAGCAATGGATCAGAGGTATTACTATTACTCCAAATGCTCCCACTTTGCATCATTTGTTATTTGCAGACGATAGTTTCTTGTTTGGTACTGCAACGGAGGAAGAGTGCCAACAATATCGTAACATCTTGTACACATATGAAATAGCTTCGGGGCAGAGAATTAATTTGCAAAAGAGTAGTGTTGCTTTTAGCAGACACATGGATATGGAGAAGCAATTGCACCTAGCAGAAATTTTGGGAGTTCAGCGTGTAGATAAGCATGAGCGCTATTTGGGATTGCCTACGCACGTGGGACGCTCAAAGACTGCAGCATTTAGCTATTTGAAGGAGAGATTAACGAAGAAGTTGGTAAGTTGGCGCACTAAGTTATTGAGTGGCGTCGGGAAAGAAATCTTGATTAAAGCAGTGGCTCAAACGGTTCCAAATTATGTGATGAATTGCTATATGTTGCCTCTTGGTTTATGTGATGATCTGCACCAATTGTGCGCCGGATTTTGGTGGGGTGATTCTGAGGAGAAGAATTCATTGGAGATCATGGGAACGTTTATGTGTTCCAAAGCACAATGGTGGAATGGGTTTTAAAAATTTGCACTGGTTTAACCTTGCAATGCTGGCTAAACAAGGTTGGCGGTTAATACAGCATCCTGAGTCTTTAATTGCACGGTTGTATCAGGCTCTATATTATCCTGAGGGTGATTTCATTAAGGCACAGTTGGGGACAACTCCTTCTTTTCCTTGGCGTAGTATTTTGGAGGCAAGAGAAGTCTTGGTACAGGGGTTGAGATGGCAGGTAGGGAATGGAGAAACAATTGCAATATGGGAGGATAGATGGATTCCAGATATTTATCCTCGTTGCCCCTCTTCACCTCCAAGTAGGGATGCTCCTCGTTTTGTTTCTGAATTGATTGATCCTCTGACTAGAAAATGGGATCAAGAGAAATTGGAGAGGTTTTTTGCACCGGTAGATGTGGATCTTATTCTTGGTATTCCTTTAAATAGTAGAGCTTCAATGGATCGCCGAATCTGGCATTGTCATAAAAAAGGAATTTTTACTACAAATAGTGCATACTATGTGGCTAGAGACATTGCATTGGGGTTGGTCTTAGCCCCTACACCACCACCGGATCCTTACACAAGTCTTTGGAAAGCTATCTGGAATGCTAAAGTTCCTGGGAAAGTGGCGTTGCATGCTTGGAGAACATGTGCTGGTATCTTGCCTACAAGATAAGGTTTGAGTAGGAAGGGTTATGTGGGGACATGAACTGCTTGTTGTGTAATCATGTTCATGAAGATGGATTCCATTTATTTGTGCATTGTCCGTATGCTCAAGAAACTTGGGTGGCAGCTTCTTTAATACATGCTGCTGGAGCTACAAATGTGCAAGATCATCTGCTTGATATCTCTCAAAGTGTATCAAAGGAAAAGTTTGCACAAGTGCTTATGGTCTTATGGTCTATATGGAAAAATAGGAATTCTCAGTTATGGGAGGACAAAAAACAGAGGCCTATTGAGGCAGCTATGTTAAGCTTGGGTTGGTATAACGATTTCAAGAAAGCTAATGGTAGTGAGGCTACTCAACAAAGACAAGTCATGCATTGGACTAAACCAGAGCAGGGGTGGTTTAAGTGCAACAGTGATGGTGCTTACATTGCAAGCTCTCGTAGAGGAGGTTGTGGTATGGTTATACGGGATGAGAGAGGTGACTTCGTTGCGGCGGCGGTCAAACCTTGCTTGCAATTGACGTCACCATTCCATGCGGAATTGATGGCCCTCCTTGAAGGTATGAAGTTGGCAGAAACTTTGAATTATTGCAAAGTTATATTTGAGACAGATTGTTTATTACTAGTGCATGCTTTGACTCAAAGTGCAGCTGATTTATCAAGCTTGGGTCTTATACTTAATGAGGTGAAGGAGATTATGAGTAGACACCCAGAGTTTAGGTTGATTCATGCTCAACGTGAAGCTAATAGAGTTGCTCATGTACTTGCAAATCATGCTCAAACTTCTTGTGAGAGTCAGAGTTGGTTTGTATTTGCTCCCGAAATGATAAGGGATGCCATCTTAAACGATTGTAATCGTTAATCTTTTTCAATGAATTTATATTTCAAAAAAAAACAGGACAAACGATACTTGAGTGCAAATTATTTGTGCTTCGCTTCTCACACTCGACTACATATCTAGTATGACACTATAGTTCAGAGCTAACTTATATATAAACCCTTTCCTTAAGACTAAAGCATACTAGAGCAACAACTAAACGACATGTGACGCATGTATATCATGGACCTAAAATAAATTCTTCACTTTAAAGTGACAGTTACAGCTTGTGTGTCATTAACTGTAACATATGCATTACTATATAAGTTATCATAATGAGTTCCTGTGGATGATTATTGCATAATAACAAAAGTCAAACTAAAGGCATGATTCATAGTATCAATTAGTAATGAAAAATTGTTATTTTATGGGTACTGACATGAGCAGTTAATATACAACTATTTGGATAAATGCTGATAGGTGGAACATACCTGGACAATGCCAGCATCGCACAAATTCTTAAGCGCCATAAGATACTTGGTCTCCCCCAGGCGGTCTAAATATCGCCTGCAGAACGCCAATGTGGAGAAGTTCTTGTTAATTGTTGCTAGCAATTGCTTTGCCCTAGGCAGCCTCAGTGGGATGTGGCCGGCATCAAAATTTTTCATGTAATGGCTGCACTCTAGATCTTCTCTGACATATCCTTTCCCTAAATAAGTTAAATAACATGGGACAATTAGCACAGCAAGCCACATGTGAAGTACCATCTATTTCACACCCAGAAATCAAATTCCTGCCAAATACAAAAACTTGGTTTTACCAGTTGATGCGAAAGTTTCAATCGCAAAAAATTCACCCTCTTCCATTTTGTCTGCTCCCCTCCTTTCACAATGGGAACTGATTTTCCAGCATGGATTTGGTAAGGTCCAATGCTATGTCCATTCAAGTTCCGGATACTTTTAACTGCCACAAGTATCCATAATTTATTATATGACGAAAGAAAACACCAAAATCTCTATTTGATGTGGAAATAAAAATACAAGATTTGCATAATCTCTACTACTTTATTTCCAACAAAGAAGGCATAACGTCTTCTGCCACATCACTTGATAACCAAAACTTTGGAAACTGCTTGGTGCCTCTACTATTGCCAGTTCATTAAATTATATCATTAATTATGTTTTGCACAACTAATTTAAAGCTGAGGCACAAGAACATGGTTTTTCCCAAGTAATATGATGGTTAAAGTTCAACTGAAAGAAAAGGCCTCTGACAAAATAGTGAAAAGGCTACATGCATAAAATGTCTTACCCTTCCCAGCAGCCCCATTTACAGGAGCCTTGTGCACCTGCCTTTTTTTAAGAAAATAAGAATGCTGGAAGTAATAATGCTACACATTATACCATTAACTCATTAAGACTATGACAAAAGTAACTATCTCCCATAACAGAAGGAAAATTACCTTGATACACCTTCCCATTTATTTCAACCTCATATGATTCCATGACTTCTTGGATTGCAGCACCAACATCACAAAGACGCACATCAATTCCAGACTCCTAAAAAAAATATGAGACCGATAATAACTGTGTAAGAAGCTTATTGATTAAGGCACTAAAGTCCAATTCTGGTAAAACTCCATGCTGTAAATATGTAATGATGATCAATCACAGGATAGTAATAATTATAGAGCAGAATACAATTTACAACCCTGAGGTCTACAGTGTTCCAATGACAATACCTGTCAGGGGACTGAACTAGGAACTCTAGATAGCAAGAGCCAAGTAAGAAACCAATGCAAGAAAAGAAAAAAGAAACAAGAAAAAGAAAAAAAAGAAAAAAAAACTTTTAAGTACCAATGAACAGAAGAGAGGCAAGTTGGATGAGATCCCACACATGCATACAACAGATTCATTTCCTATACAGCCCTTTTGGTTTTTTTTTTTTTTTTTTTTTGGAAGAGGGCATTCCAGGGTCCCTTCTATGGTCTGCCTAATCCCTGTTGCTCAAATTTTGACAATGTTAACACCAAAGTATTGACATTGCTTCATTGTTACCTGGCCGTCAGTTTGATCACACATTAAGTAATGCTCTGGCTTTAGTGGCACCCACGATCTCTTGAAGTGTATTTTGGGATTTCACTTTTTTTTTCTTGGCTCCCTTTCTATTTTTATGCACTATACTTACTGTTTATTCAATGCTTTCTAGGTGGTCTTGGGCACAAAAGGCTGCAAAAAATCTAAAAGCTCAAAATCCCCTTCAATCAATAGTGGTTGGGTTGTGGAACCCACTAGCGCCACTTCCTCACTTAAAGTATGTACGTATGGTAACAATGAAACAGGTTCTAAGGTTTTGACATTATCAAAAATAGAACAGGGAAACACTTAAAAAGAATGTATACCACAGGGTATTAAACTGCATGTTATAATAAAAATCTAGTTAATAAGCTAGTTATAATACCCCAGCAGAGCAGTAGAATGATTCAAAAAGTCAGTGACATGAAGACTACTTTCTTAGAAAGACAGAGAAACCACTCAAAAGAGATGTTACTAAAAAAGCACAGAAATAGGAAAGACTGAAGGTAATCTTACTGGATGCCCACATAAAATGGTATTCTCACAACATCTCAATCTTTCCTCCCCTCCAGTATTCAGCATGCCCACTGTAAAAACACAATCCTGTCAACCCTCCCCACCCTATCTACCATCCCCATTCTCATTTATACCAAATACTGCCAGTCAAAATTTGTTTATCACTGATACAGTATCTCGCATCCTTTTATGAGTGTTAGGAATGCCTTCTTCTCTTTGGTTTTTTTTTTTCCCTCTCTTTATTTCTGAAAAAGAAACACCTTCCAGTGAAAGTGAAAGAGGAACAGGAGCTGTGGACAAGAAGTTCACAGCCGAAAAGAACAGGGGAAAACATCAGCAAAAAAAAAAGGAACAAGAAAGCACTAGTGACACTAGCCTAGGGGAGACACAGCCTGAAAACTAAGCTATAGCAGCCTTTTAGTCTTGAACAATAGAAGAGAGGATGTAGATTTTGAATTCACTAAAAATGGAAACCCATAAGGATGATAAGAACCTAGCTCTCCAAAAGCTCATCAACCCCCACACCTTTGTAATCTCCCCTTTGGTTTTCAATAGACTTGATCACCACAATACTGAATACTTGGGGACTCATTAACAGTGTAAAAAAGAAGGCCAAAAAATTACGACTTGATTGCACATATGTTTCAACCAAGTTAGTATATATGATGTAATCTTGACAAATGAATTTTAATAGACTTTTGTGTAATGGATACCTACCATTCTTGGATTATGATCATTTGAGTCATTTTGTAGTTACTCATCATATTATCCACTCAAACATCCTATCCCCAAACTCACAACAACAAACAACTACTTTACAAGCAATAATTTTCGTGGACTTCAACCAAACAGGTATACAGATTTTGATGGACTTGTAGAAATTGTATGGAGATGGGGTCAATTGACACTTAACAGAACATATCTTCAAAAGTGCATTTGTTTAATACTGAGGAGGTAAGAGTACCTTGATACCCGTATTTGTTGCTTCACGTGAGGCTTCAAGTAGTGGATCAAACATAGGATTGAATGCTACTGTAAATGCACAGTCAACTATATGACCTGTAAAGTCAACAATAACTCGGATGATGCCTTGCCCTTCAAAGCGTAAGATAGTTCACCACCAAGAGGTGACTTCTGAAGAGACATCAAAATACAGTCAAGCAGTTGAAATTGAATTACCATCAACATGAGTTCCAAAGTCTAATTTCATCACATCATCATACTGAAGCACCGTCTTGTCCCCTGTATTTGGGGTCCAATGAGCAGCAACCCTGATAACACAGAGCAATGAATATAAATACAACCATATGAAGGACAATAGACGAAATAAAATTCATGGCTGACATATTAAAAAAGATTACCAATTCAAAGAGCATCCTGTGGGGAATGCAATGCCTGCTTCCAGACCATTCTCGGATATTAACTTACGGACTGTGTTCTCCAAAGTCTCACACAAATCAGTCATCAACATTCCAGGCTTTAAAATCCCTTTGATGTATTTCCGTACCTATTTAAAAGTTACCAAAAAGCCACCAGTTGGTTTCCTCTCCAGGATATATTATAACTTAAGAAGCAACATATTGACATAAAGAAATTGCACCTGGCGATGAACTTCTGCAGCTCGACGAACTGAATTATATAATGGTTTTTCAAGGCGCTCCAACTCCCTCTTCTCTTCAGAAGTAGTCCTCCACAAGTTGCTGAAACACAATACAAAATTTGAGCTAAAATCTTCAATAAAATATGAAACAAAAATGCAAGACCTACAACGATTAAGTATTGTGCAAACTAGAAAACTGGGATACAATTAATTTACAGGATAATAAATCTAATAAGAGTATATTCCATTACTGAGTGTTCGATGCTTCTGGTCATGCATCTCCAATGAATTCCTCAATCAGATACTGAGATTGGAAATCAGTTTCACTGCACTTATATCAACTCCCCCCACCCCAAAACAAAACAAAACAAAAAAAATAAACAAAAAACAAATTCTTGATCATCATATTCTAAGTTGCAGAGAACATTACAAATTTGACCATAATTTTTAGTGGATTACAAAATCACAACCCCTAGAAAAGTGCCTAAAAGCTTTGAAATATGTAAAGTTGCGAGAAAACAGCATATACTCACTCATCTCTGTATTGTTGAATTTCGCCCTCAGGAAACTCCCCATGTGGGAACAGATCAATAAGAGGAATGGAAGGTGGATCAGTTTGCCTTCTTGTAGATTGTGGAGCAGTTTGCCTACTTGTAGATTGTGGATCAGTTTGCCCACTTAAAGATTGTGGATCAGTATGCTCTGCCTGTGCTTTCTTTTTCCTGCACATAAGAAAAGACATTATCAGCTTTCTAGTGAAATTGTTCTGAATAAACTTATAAAAACCAGAAATGCTCCTTACTTGCTCTTATTTTTCTTCTTCTTCTTTTTTGAAACATCTGCACAATGAAAACATTAGGAACACATCAACAAATTGGAGTATAAAACAATAAAGCTGTCCAGCAAAGGTAGAACTCCACTTACTATTAAAGTTAATTCACAATACTAAGAACTTCCGATTATAATAAGGCAGAGATACTATGGAACTCTTAACCCTGGAAGAGGATCACCCACTTGCCACCCTAGGGATTCTTAGGTACAAAACCTGTGACTGAGTGGAAGATGTGATGAGTTCTGAAAACCTTATAATTTAAAACATACTTTTCCTGATTTTGCATGGCAAATTCCCAAAACAAACTGTTAGTCTCACCTGGTTGGGATAATTGGAAAAGTATGAACAGTCAAGACATGGACAAGACTTAAGGTAACTCGAATAGGACCATTAGAATGAATTACATCAATCATACAATCCAAGATTTGTACACTTTATCTTCTCTTCTAATGGCAGGGAAGATTGTACGGTGGAGCCAGACTCCTGATGAAGAATAAAGGTGGTTGCATGCAGAGTTTATGGTACCAATTTTGCAAACGAGGAGGAAATATATAGATGGTTGGCATAAAGTCTAGTAGTGGTCTACATACTTAATGTGGCCTTCACTACTTTCGGGAATAGGCCAAGTCTGATCTGTACCAAACTGATAGCTTATTAGGATGTACTCAAGTTACTTGATTATCAAACCCAATCAGAAAAGTTGCTATCTGAGGCAGGATACCTCGCCGAGTTTGACTATTAACAAACCAGTACAACTAGTATCATTTAGCCCATCCTTTACGTTTCTATGATTTCACAAAGGTCCATCTGCATTCTCCTAGTGACCCATCAGTCTACGTTACAAAGAAAAAGAGGAAATAAGAGTTGCATGGCAGTGGTATTGAATATGAAAATATAACCTTTGTCGTCATCCTCATCTTTCTCAACAGTTGGAGATTGTTGAGCGGCTTCTCCATTACCATTGCCATTCGAAGATTCTACAGTCCCATTTTCCTCACAAGGAATATTTTCATCCAATTTTTCCCCTGCCATACCTAATTAAATGGAAAAAGCCTTCAAGTTTAAATTCATACAAAACAAAAGAACACCCTATTAAAGAGAAAAAAATTGTGAACCTTGATGGTAGGAGAAAAATTTATCAATCAAAGAGAAAAATAGCAAAACAGATCATTTTGAACCCAATTTAACCGTGCTAACTGTAAGTCAATCTAAAAATTAACAGTAAAATGACATGACAAAATCCATAATTGAACTCAGCTCAATTGGCAACAGCTAATGTAAACAAGCAGTTACAAAATGAAATGACAATAAAAACATACCCAGCAAAATCTGAAGAATCAAACGCAATCAACCGACACTACAGAGAGGAAACAAGAAACCTAATTCAACCCAGCTAAACCCTAAATAAAATCCTCAAATTGAACCCATCAACCAAAACAAGCAAAAGTGAACAAAGATATAATCTTTTCTCCTCAAAAATTTTGGCAAATATGCGAAACACTAGTTTTGGTTACAGGACCGTATTACATCATTCTTCTTATGAAAAACACTCAAAACTTAATTGAATCCACACGTACGGGCGATAAGAAGGCATGGATGTTACCTTTGGAAAAGATGAGTGATGATTGTTGATGCCGTGAGGAGAGAAAGGAGAAGGATGAAGAACTGGAAGAAGAAGACGACGACGACGGCTTCAAACAGCCGTTTCTGGGCTTTATGTAAAACAAGAGCGACTGACGCTAAAGCCTTTTGTACAGCAAACGGCGTCGTAATTTCTTATAATTTCCTCTCTGTTTTTTTCTTTGGTGTAAATAATTTCTTTTGTTTTTACTATGTAAATAATAATTTCTCGGCCCGAGAAATTTTTTCAGTGCTACTATAATAAAGAAGCATTGTTGAACGTGCCTCACGCGCCTTTTCTAAAACTCTCTGTCGCTACCTAATTCTTGCTCAGATTGGCCTCGTTGACTTCCTTCTTTCCGACGTTCTCCGGTTCACCTAATCATTCTGGTGGCTCCCCAACCTTTGTTTCCTCCGCCCTTCCACTGGGAAGCGGCGGAGATACGACTCCGATGTCGATTCAACGTAAGCGAGTGAAGAATGGCGGTGACATTAGCATCGATCTAGAGGCTCTTTGTGTGGAAGATCTGGATTCCTCTATGCAGACTCCTTCTGCCTTGTTACCTCAGATGACGTATGCTAGCACACTCAAGAATCCGGTGGATCGTTATAGACAAACCATGACGGAGGATTTTGAGTTTACTGATGATGACTGCTCTTACTCACAAGGTAAACATGGCCAGAACGTTTCATTCTCTACTAAAGTTCATAATAAGCTTGATTTTGAATGGCGATGTGCTATGATTGTGAAACTCATGGGAAAACCTAATTCTACCAACACTTTTGACTTCATGCTGAGAGGTTTAAGAAGAAAATGGCAGGTTAAGGGTGGTTGGCAACTCATTGATCTTCCTAATGATTTTTTCATTGTCAAATTTAGGAGCAAGTAATTGATACTTATCCGGTAATATAACTTGTTCTTGGGTAGTTAGTTTTGCACTTATCCGGTGGAAATTGATAAAATCAAAGGAGTTTAGGCTTTCGTAGTCTTATCCGAATGCTAAGAGGGTAATTGGATACTTGGGATTGCATTACTTATAGTTTGAACATCAATGCATGCAAGGGAGGCTATGGTGAACAACCTACAGCTCTAACTTCCATCCATTTTATCACATCTAGTTTAACATAGCTTAGTTAACATTTCAAGTTGCATTTTGTGTTAATTTGATTCGAAACCATTTTCAAAGCCAAAAATCAAACCACTACACCATCTTGCATATATTCACCATGAACTTTGGTTCACTTGTGAGCCCTTGTTTATGACTTGTACATTTGCATATTCATCTAGTATCCTCTAGATTTTCCTTAGCTAGAGTGTAATTTTTCAATCTCTTGGGTACGATATCCCCTACTCATAATTCATACACTATAACTTGGCTCTTATACTTGAGGGTGACTATTTGGCTAACAATACCAACAAAGACAACAACAATTTAAGGAATGCCAACTAATTGAGCAACGTGCTGAAGATGCTCGCACGATACTGGTGGATCTATCAACATTCATCCCAAGAAAGAGGAATTATTGGGAGAGGAAGTAACAACAAATAATTGATAAGGAAGCAAAAACCTCAAGCATCCGGAACAATCTCAAGATCCTACACCACCTTAAGAAGACAACTCAAGCTTGACCACTTATGCTCCACTTCATGAGACATCTTGGATGTAATCAATATTGGTTTATTAGTTTGAATTTTATATTTTTGTGGTTGTTGTTGCTATTTGTTAGTTGCTTTGAACAATGTTTGTGTTTTAAGTTATGAAAATAAATATTATCTTCATAAGTAGATCATCTTCGTAATAAAGCATTGAACTTTTGTTTTCATAATAAAGCATGATCACACAAAGTAAAAACACACCACACAAAGTATAATCACACAACACGACAATACAACCAAACTAGGCCATGACCACTTATCATGACAACATGGCCACTTATTGAAAGCAATAAATTTAAAACTCCTCATTGGTGGTTCTGATCAGCTTGTAGCTTCATGGTCTATAGGTGATCAACTAGATCGTTTTGAAGGTTTTTATTCATCACTGGACATCTAACCTTCCTATAACGACGGAAGAATTGATTTAGTTGTTGCGGATTGCGATGAACATCGGTGTCAATTTCTGGTCAGGCATATATTCCTGCTTTCTTTAGTCTGGTTCGAATATCATTCGGATCAAATGGCTCTGCTGCATCTTCATCATGTTCATCTTCAACAATCATATTGTGCAAGATAATGCACGTCATCATAATGTATTGAAGGTTATATTTACTCTACCCACGAGCTGGTCCTCTTATGATTGCCCAACGAGCTTGGAGAATACCAAATGCTCTCTCCACGTCTTTTCTGTATACTTCCTGCATCATTGTGAAATGTTATGTCTATGGCGTCCTCGGGTTTCTAATTGCTCATACAAATGACCCCCATTTAAGGTATATGACATAAACTAGGTAATAACATTGGCCATAACACCTATTACCTACCTGGTAGCTCACTTGAGGAGTTTCACCAAGACATAAGTCATTGAACAACGGTGAACATCTAAGGACATTAATATCATTCAGGGAACCTAGAAGTCTGAAGAAGGCGTGCCAAATCCAAGTATCGTAGGAAGCCACCGCCTCCAAGATGGTTGTCGGTTTCTCCTTGTAGCCAGTATACTGCCTTGCCCATCTGCTGGTACAATTTTTCCACTGCCAGTGCATACAATCAAGGCTCCCGACCATCCCTGGGAATCCCTTTTCTACAGTTTTGTAGAGCAGCCGTCACAAATCTGCCTGTATTGGTCGGCGGAGGTAAGTCTCATGGTACACATTCTAGATTGTTTTTGTGAAGTGCTCTAAAATCTCAGTGGCAGTGGATTTCGCAATATCTAGGTAATCATTGCAGAAGTCAACTGTTATGTCATACGCGAGCATCCTCATAGCGCATGTCAGCTTTTGTTTAGTGGATAAGCCAACTCTCCCACTAGCATCTCGTCTCTGAACAAAATATGGGTCGTAGTTGGCTATGTCGCACATCATCCTGTCAAAGATCCAATGTTGTATTCTTTATCGCCTACGAAATATGTTCGGTTCATACCTGCACGGATCCGTGAAATATTGAGCTTTGAGTTGAAGATCCATAAGCTCTCGATCCCTGGCCTTATAGTTACGACCTTCCAAAGAACTACCCCATTGTGAATCCTCATCTTCCATAGTTTGGATTTGCAAGGCTGTGACAGACATCATCATGGCTTTTCGACGGTTTCTTATGATGGATGGCATCTTCTTGATCTTTCAGCAAACATTTCGTCAAATGATTCATTGCATAAACAGTTTGACAAAATCAAAAGGAAAAGAATATGGAGATTTGTAGGATTCGGATATGAAAAGTGTTTGTGAACTTGTGAGAGATGAGGATGACAATGACCCCATATTTATTGACAATTTGAAATGATATCATCATATAAGATATGACACGTGGGAGACAAAGACTCAACCATAATTTGGACAGCCAATTAAAGATTGACACGTGGCTCATGAAATCACATCCAAATTCAGTTGTTTGTCATATATGTCGACACAACACATCAAAATATCTTCTAAATAATTTGATTGTTTGTCATATATGGCGACACAACAAGACAAACAAATTTATTATGAATTTTTTTATAAAAAAAAATCATCAAATAATAAGAATAATTTTTAAATATTATGATAAAAAATTAAAATTAAGATTTTTACCTTATTTAATTAAATTAACATATTTGTAATATAATATTCATAAACATTATACTTGTTTTAGGGAAACGATATTTGAGAGAGAATTGCTTTCTATTCTCATTGATAATAGGGGCCTTTTTATATAGAGGATTACAATGCATAGAATCCGAATCATACAAGGAAAGTAATCATACATTGAATAGGAATCTCTAAGATTCTCTGAGATTATCTAATTAAACTTTATTACTACTAGGTCAAGTAACCTAGAGTTTAGGCCAAACACATCAATAAGGATTTACTTGAATACTCCCCCTTGTGTCGCCCAAACGTGGTGCTCCTCTCGTTGCCTCATTAAAAACCTTTCCGAGTAACAAAAACCTTGTGGGAAAAAATAACCTCGGTCGAAAGGGAAAAAAAGCACAACACACCCTTCACGTTTCGAGACCATACATGTAGACATCTCCCCTGATGACAATGGTCATGAGAGTTCGGATAACTTTCGCAAACAATGCTACCAACATGTTTCTCGAAAGTGGAATTTAGGAAATGACTTTAGTGAGCAAGCCTACCACACTGTTCTCAGATTGAACCTAATTCACTTTGATCTTGAGAAGAGTCTGTTGTTGCTGATTATGCTTGGCGTTTGTCGCTTTTGATTTAGCCTTGATTCATTTGTTCAAAACAAGCAACATTATCTTATACGCTCGTAGGCTCATCTGTGGTAGACTTCAAACTACAATTGTTCGAACATGCGTAATTATGGATCCAATCCATATACATTTACGAACCACTTCGTGAAGAGCAATAATCTCTACATTGTTCGAAGATATAGCGACTAGGGTCTATTCTGTAGACTTCCAAGATATCACGGTCTTTACCCATGGTAAACACTTAACCAGTTTAAGAATGACCTTTGTTGTGCGTCAGAGAAATACCCAACATCAGCAAAACCTTCCAAAACACATGTTGTTTTGGGATGGGGATAGTGGACGCAGACTAGTGTTGGCGGCGATCCTGGTGTGTGATGGGTCCAAATCCATCGTCTCTCTGTAGGGATAGAACAAGCATATATCAATCGTACATCTTAAGTACTGAAAGATTTCTTTTTCCACCAATCCAATGGCGTCACGTTGGCGCATAGCTATACCTAGCTAACAAGTTCACAACATATGAGATGTCCGGTCTTGTGCATTGAGCTAAGTACAATAATGCGCCTATTGTACTCAAGTAAGGCACTCCTGCCTCTAGCACATCTTCGTCATCATCCTTTGGACGAAGATGATCCTTTTTAGGATCAAGATTACGAACGATCATGGGGATGCTTGAAGGCTTGAACTTGTCAAAATGCCGAAGCATCTATCAACACGATGTTCAAGTTCCAAACTAAGATATAATCATGTTCTTCCAAAAATCCTTCATCTCAAACTCGGATTTCAAGTGTTCAGCAGTTTCCCTTAACTCTTTAAGGGATTCCAATGAATATCATGTGCAACATGAACCACGATAGAATCCGAAACTTGTAATAGAAACGCGCGGGCATATCCTTTCCCAATCAAGTAGTCACTTTAGTGAGCATTTCAACCTCTTTGTAAACAAGCTCCGTGGTCTAGAGCCACTTGATTTAGGTAAATGAAGTTCACCATGAACCTTCATGTATATTCCGTATCTAGATCCCCATAGAGATACGTAGCGACCACATTTGTAAGCTGCATAATCAGTTATTCAGAAACTACCAAACTGACAGGGTAGTGGAGTGCAATGAAATCCATTACGAGAGAATATGTCTCATCGTAGTCGATTTCAGGGCATTTTGTGAGAAGCCTTGCGCCATAAGGCGAGATTACCATCTCTTTTTCTCACCACGCTTTCTAACGAAGACCCATTAGTCAATAGGTTTAATATTAGGAGGTGTTGGCATCATTGGTTCAAAAACCTTCCTCTTCGTTAGAAAATCCAACTTAACTTGGATCGCATCTTTCCATTTAGGCCAAATTTCTCTACGTTGGCATTCGTTCATCAACGGAGCGTGGTTCGATATCATCAAACTCAACAAACTCATGCGCAACGAAATGCGTGACTACATCATCAATTTTGATGGAGTTTCTATCCCACGTCTCATGTACACTAGTGTAATTTTCAAAGAGCTCTATATTCTCAAGAATAAGTTCTGACGTTGAAGCGTCCCCCAACGATAACCATCACCCGGAAGATACTCATGAGACGAATTTTGAGTCTTGATGATCAAAGGATTGGAATGTACCAAAGTATCATTCGAACTCACGGGCCCCCCACGCATCCTAGCTGGGGCCATGGCCTGTAACACCAGAGTGCCACTCTCTTTGGCGTTGGCGCCATGCCTACCTCCGTGTAGGGTGGCGCTATGTCCTCTCGTAGGGACATACTTCTTTGCAGGCATATTTGCAGCAGATGTGTGATCTCGTCACTTTAGTAGGGATCGAGATGAGACATAGTGGGGACAAACCATGACAATTTCTGTCGTTCCTGCTAAACATCCATGTTCTTATCTCCCCCTAACGACGGGAAGATTGTCTCATCAAAGTGACATCCGCTAATTTAGCGGTAAGGAGATCGCCATGCAAGGGCATTAAATGGCGGACGATTGTTGGAAACTCAAATCAACGTAGTTGCCCATTCGTTTGTAAGGATCCATCATAGGGCGCTGTGGCGGCGCAATTGGCACATAAATGGCATACTCAAAGATACATAAGTACTATACTTATACCCAGTCACTAGCTGTAACGCAGAGGTAGATCGAGTGGTGGTGGGTCATAGACGAATTAGCATACCTACATGCGATATTGCATCACCCCAAGCGGGTATAAGGAAATTGGTGCGCATTACCAATGTCCGGACTACCATCGTAGTCGTTTCCGCGAGACCGTTTGGGTGTGTTCATGGGAATATAATGTCCAACATTAGTCCTAGTGCAATAACCATCGAAAGTCTTCGATGTAAAATCTCTAGCATCGTCAAGTTCAATTGATGGAATAGGATGATCCGGGGAGTGAGCCCGTTGTTATATTTGCTAGGAGTGTAGCATAAGCAGCATTACAAGTAGACAATGACACAACATGTGATCAGCGTGTTTGCGTGTCAACCAATATCATGTGATATTTAAACGTCCGCAAGTTGGTTGAATCAGTCCATAGGATCCCCATGGGTTCTATGTAAGAACAAAATTAGTATTTTCATATCCTTTGCATAGGACGGTCTCAGTCCTAGTTTCCCTAAGGAACAGGCTTTGTAAAACGAGCGAGAGGCTTTAGAAGTAATCAATGAGGATTTTGGTTGGGCCTAAGCGTCTGAAACGCTATTTGAAGCAAAGTTGGTGATTGCTACATCACCTGGGGCGTCATCACCATGATGTACGCTATCCATGGCGTCATGGATAAGGACTATGCCAACCCTTGGCTGGTGGTGGATGGCAGCGACGGTGGTCACACTTAGTCCAGGAATCAACTTGCTTCATTTCGCTCAAGAAAATAGATGTTCATGTGAAGTCTTTAGTAGACGGATCATCATATCATGACTAGGATGACCTATCCTGTCGTGACAAAGTCAATATGTGTCTAAATCCAAGAGATATTCTCTCATAACTTTTATTGGATTTAATAGCTCGGATAGTGACATAGAGTCCACTAGAGAGACACATAAACTTCTCTAAGATGCACCTTTGTTCGCAATCATTAGAGGTGTTGCAAAGGAACTCATTTCAGTTCTCTACATATGTTTTCGCATGGAATCCGTTGGCTATTCATAGGGGCGATTTGCCCTAGGAGCGTAGAGAGTTTCTGCGACAGTAATCAAGGTGCCTTTTGGCAAGGGAACTTGGACTATTCCAAGTCCTTGAATTAATACTGATGACCCAGCCATCGTAGTCACAAAGTAATATGCTCATAATTAAAATGGAGTCATAATGAAAAGAACTCGAAATTTTATTCATAAGCCAACGGAATACATCATTGTCTCTTAACCATTAGAAGAATCTAATCCAAATGCTAGCTAATGCAAAATAAAGGTAGTCGTTTGACTTCTTTCGGTAACTCTAAAATAAATATGACCAGGTGAGTAGAGAGATGTCGGTGGAGCAAAGCTCGCTTAAGTACCACATATCTCAAAACCTTCCTAGACATCACACTCATTTTGGATGAGCCTATGTGAAGAAAAACTAAACCAATGACATTTACTACAAAGTATATGGCAATTGCCTATTACATCTCTTGGAAAAAGAAAGACTTAAACAGAATTGGCGATCTATTGATCCCAGCCAGATTTGTAGTCTTCAAACCTTCACTCTAAATCATCTTCTTGATCTTCTTGTTCCAGATAGTGAGCTTCTCTTGCTTCACAATATGCTTTGTAGGCGGTGACAATTTCTTTAAGAGCTCTACAAATGTGTGCCCAATGACCGGATACTCCTCATCGAGAACATACATCTCTTTGCTCAGACTCCATTGATTGAGGCGCTTTGAAAGCGTCATTTAGATGGCTCTTAGTGTTGGTGGCGCCACCAACATGGCCAGAGGCGTTGCCTCCCTCTCTCTTTCCACGTTTACCTCTTCGGTTCCGTGTTCGCCTATTTAGGCAGTTACCACTACAACAGAAAGTCTTTTTAGCGACCAATTTTTTTACGAGGAATTTATTTTCCTCAGTAAATGTCACTTTTTACGAGGAATATTTCAATTCCTCACTAAATGTCATTACGCTTTTTGCGAGAAACATATTTTCCTCACTGTACACCACTTTCTACGACGAATGTTTCGGTTCATCACTAAAGTTGACCATAGTTTGGTCTCCTAAATCATCATGTTATTAGCGAGGAAATATGAGACTCAGGTGAGGAATTTTTTCATTGCGAAAACGACTTTCAACAAGGAAATAATGATTTCGTTGTTATTAGTTTGGCGGAAAATTATGTAAAACCCGCCAAATTCAAAGGCGACAAAACTATGGTTTCCTCGCTAAAAGTCTGAATTTTACGAGGAACTATTTCCTCGTCAAAAGAAGCAATTGGTGAGGAAATAACGATTTCGTCGTTATTTGTTTGGTGGAAAATTATGTAAGACCTGCCATATTCAATGGCGACAAAAATATGGTTTTCTCGCTAAAAGTCCGTGTTTTACGAGGAACTATTTTCTCGTCAAAAGAAACAATTAGCTAGGAAATAACGATTTTGTCGCTATTAGTTCGGCGGAAAATTTTATAAAACCCGCCAAATTCAATGGCAACAAAAGTATGGTTTCGTCGCTAAAAGTCCGTGTTTTATGAGGAATTATTTCCTCGTCAAAAGAAGCAATTAGGGAGGAAATAATGATTTCGTCGCTATTAGTTTGGGGGAAAATTATGTAAAACCCGCCAAATTCAATGGCGACAAAAGTATGGTTTCGTCGCTAAAAGTCCGTGTTTTACGATGAACTATTTCCTCGCCAAAATAAACAATTAGTGAGGAAATAATGATCTCGTTGTTATTTGTTTGGCGAAAAATTATGTAAAACCCGCCAAACTCAATGGCACAAAAGTTTGGTTCCTCTCTAAAAGTCCGTGTTTTACAAGGAACTATTTCCTCGTCAAAAGAAGCAATTAGTGAGGAAATAACGATTTCGTCATTATTAGTTTGCGAAAAATTATGTAAAACCCGTCAAATTCAATGGTGATAAAAGTATGATTTCCTCGCTAAAAGTCTGTGTTATACAAAGTGCTTTGCATTAGGCCTCATCAACGAGTCAGGCCAGGCCTTACTACATTTTTAAATAATAACGGACCGGGGCAAGCCTGGCTTTATTGTAAATCGAAGGATCCAAGCCCGTCCATATAAAGCGGGGGCCTTGCGGGCTTTGTTGGGCCAGGACTTGCTGGCTTTATTTACAAATAAATATTTAAAGATTCTAATTTTTATTTATATATCATACACTCCAAAGAGAAACCTCTATCAATTCAAAGAAAATGAGAAAACCGACCGTTGGATGAGATTATTACAATAAATTATGAATGTGGTAAAAAATTTAGCAAATTTCACCGTATTTTCAAATCCCATCGAATTGGTCAACCGTCGTCACTTGTATGTCTTCTTGGTTGACCGATGGCATGACGACTGCAAAACGTGTTTATTTTTTTACATCACGTCTGTAAATATTCCATCGATCGATGTGCGTGGACATAAGATAAAAATTTCAATTTTAATTATAAAGACGTTGGCCTATATCAATTTGCCTCCTAAAGTTGTATTGACTTATACATTGCATTTAAATTGTTGAGGTTCATTCTAAAGCAACCATGAAGTGGAAAATGAATTTGGAGAAACCAACCGCTTGATGGAGAGATTGTAATGTTTTATGGTGGTTGTAAAAAATCCATCCAATTTGGTTCTCGTTTCGAATTCGATCAACTATGTCAAACTTAGTTACTCTTATAAACTTATATTTATATATCATAGACTTCAAAGAGCAACCACTATCAATTAAAACAAAATGGGAAAACCGACCGTTGGATGAGATTACTACAATAAATTATAAGTGTGGTAAAAAATTTAGCCGATTTCACCATATTTTCGAATCCGATCGTATTGGTCAACCGTCGTCACTTGTATGTCCTCTTGGTTGACAGATGGCATGACGACCGTGAAATATGATTGCATAAGGGGTTGTACTCTAGATGCTACACACTATGCAGTTTAATTTCGAGAATCTAACCGTTCAAACTTTAGATCTTTATACATAGATTATCTATGCAAAATATTTAGATCTTCATACATAGATTGTATATGCAAAACCTTTTACAAAATAATCATTTAGTTAGCCATTATCATAACATTAGCCTTAAAACCTAACCCCTAATCCCTAAACTCTTAATCATAAACCCTAAACTCTAAACTCTAAACCCTAAACCCTAAACCCTAAACCTAAACATTATATTTTTATATTGTTGAGGTAAGAAAAAGAATTAGAGAAGGCGGGTGTCGAAAACATAATAATAAAAAGCGGGACATTTGCAAGTTCAAGCGGCAATATTGTTGTACAAAAATGCGCCCAAAGATAAAAATGAAAAATTAGTGAAAAGAGTAACAAAACAAAAATCCCTAAAGGACAGAAGAAATGTGTCTGAGTGCTCGGCTGACGGCTGGGGTTTAGGGGCAAACTGAAAAACTAGAATTCATGGGTGATCAATAGGCTTCCTGATGGCGATCGGGGAGATCTCAATCAACCACACAAACCCATCTTCGTCAAGGGCACATGGTTGGAGTCCCGCTTCGACCTCTCCATCACTGACGGCCTCAACGCCTGGGTCTGCCATGCCTCCGAAGACACGGTTAGAGACCGAGCCGCCCAGTGGGACCAGCCAGAATCGGAGTACGTCTTATTAGCCGAGCGCTATATAGGGTTTCAACACTCTGATTCTGTCTACGGATTCACTGACGCTGGCAATGGTCACAGAAGGGTGAGTGCTCACAAATCAAATAAAAAAGATTGAGACTTTGAGATTATTTTTGGGGAAGTTTAAATTTTTTGTGGTGATTATTTGTGTGGCAGTTGTCATGGACTTTTGAGAAGGAAGGGACGAAGCTAGAATGGCGGTGGAAGTGTCAACCATCCCCTAACAGTAAGGAAACAACAGCTACAGTGTTGGATTTTCTGATGGATGCAAATGTTGGGCTAAGTGTAAGTGTTTGCATAGTCATTGTTGAGCTTATGGTATTCATTTCATAATGTTGTTCTAAGTGTGTTTTATGAATGTGATGTGGGCAGGTAGACAAATAAGATTGAATTAGAAATCAAAAACTTAAACTTTCCTTTTGAAAATTTAGAATTTGATGTCTCATCTAAGTTTTGTGAAGAATTTTTTGTTTATGAGGAAACCCATTTGGGTCTTCCACCATGTCACCCGCATCGTGTGTATGTGTGTGTGCAGACTGATAGTTTCACAAACATTGTTATAAAGGGCATAAAGTTGTGCCTATTTGACGTTACTTATGATGCATCGGGTTTAGGGGAGAAGTTAATGCTAGTATGCTACATTAGACTGAGTTTTTTAACCTCAGATATGCTGATTTATATTGCCTAGGAGCTAAATGTTTCAACAAAAGCTTAAATATAGACTCCCAATTTTCCTGGGAAGAGGTGGCAAGATCAATCATAAAGGAGATTTTTTTGTTAGTAGTTGACGACTTCTCTTCATGTAACATGATACTTTGGAGAATATCTCTTACCAGTCATGGGGATAGTGATAAGAATCAATATACTAAGTTGGCCCCGGGTGTGGCAAACTCTTAAGAAGTAACTAATTGAAGTTTCTTCTGTTTGTGAAGTTCTTTCATATTCGAGTCAGTGTTGTACTGCTTGTACATTTGAGAGTGCAACTGTTTTGTTTGTCTCATTCATGCTAGTGTATGTCTGTCTGTATAGGAAGAAGTTGTGAGAAAAACTCAAATCATTTGAAAGGTTGAAAGTGGAAGCTGAGAAGTGTCTAACACAGAGTGAAAAGATTGCCAATGAGAAGATGGAGTTTGAATCCGCAGTTTATGCAAAGGTGTAGCTTAAGTTTTTCATATCTATGATTTGTTCATTGATTTCTCTCTGTGTGTTTTCAAAATGTTTATTTATTATATATATATATATATATATATAGAGCTTCAAACTTCTCCTGCCATATAAAACAGCTAAAAATCACCACATCATCACGAAACTTGTTTTCCCACATGAGTCATGAAGAATGTTCTGGCAATGGTTCTGAGTCTAGTGTTTAATCAGATGATAAATAATGCTTGTAGATGAAAACCCTAATGCTGCATTTGGTGCCATGTTGAAGATATTACGTTGAGCTGTCGTCTTGTCAATTTCTTTTTTACTCTTTTATAATCATTGAAGTTAAAGACTTCTTCATGTCTAACGAGTTGGATGGATAGGATACTTAAGCACTAGGAGAAATTGTTTGGTAAATATTCCTTGGTTTTGAACTAATTGCTTAACTCTTCCAAATGTGCGTCAGAATTACAATTT
Source organism: Rosa chinensis (assembly GCF_002994745.2). Taxonomy (NCBI): domain Eukaryota; kingdom Viridiplantae; phylum Streptophyta; class Magnoliopsida; order Rosales; family Rosaceae; genus Rosa; species Rosa chinensis. The sequence goes on along the minus strand of NC_037088.1, from coordinate 17,396,925 downwards.
GATCAAACATTTAATTGGCTGGAATTATTGTTTTTTCTGGGAATCAAATACTTTGAGTAGTTTTATGCAATTTTGAGTAGTTTTCTGCAATTTTGTCTTGAAGACCTTGACTGACTTCTTCCCTTTTTCTAGTTTCTTGGGGTCTTGAATTTAAAGAAGGCTAAACTAAGAGAGCTTCGGGACAAGCTCTCAAAACAAGAAGCGGCTGGGAAACTCACACTTGTCCATCCAAATTTCAGCATGTTTCTATCTAGTAGGTCTCGAGGTCGAAAGAGGGCATTGGAGAAATAGACTCACACTTGTCCATTCCACAATAGTGCTGCCATATTTCGGTTCCACATTTTAGGTTGGAGTCTCAACTTCCACAAGGTCAGTTTACATTCCCACACCTGCATTTTGGGTTTTCGGATATTGGTGTAGTTTGGGTGATTTGGTATTTTGGTGGGTTAATTCTCAGTGACATTATCGGTTTAGGACTTGACACGCCCATTTGAACAAGAATAGGAGTAGAGAGAAAGAATTGGTTTCTTTTTTGTTTGTGATTATTTCATATTATATATCATATATTCTCAATTAAGTTGGCGTTCATTGTTTATTCTTAAGCTTTTTGACTTCTATTTTGTTTAAGTTTTGACCTATGCATCCTTTGATTGTTCATGCACTCATCAGTGCCAAAGATCACTCCTTATTCTTTTCCTACCAAATTACACAGCATAATATTGTTTTACCTCGATCAATTCACACTGATTGAAGGAACAAGAATCACATAATAGGATGATTTATTACTTGTAGATAAGGGGAGCTTGCACTGGAAGGAGATCATTATTTGACAACAGGGGAGCTTGTGAGTCTCAGTGAGCAGCAGCTTGTGGACTGTGATCTGAGGTTTGCTCATAATTTACAATCTTATATATGTTTATCCTTAAAAGTATTGAACTTGTTATCCGCGAAACCTAAAGGCTAAAGCTTTCGCTAATTTCTTAACTGAGTTTAAGGCTTTAATCCTAGCTAATTCGGCAGTGGTAGAATCTGAATCTCCGTCGTGTATATATTAGTATGTTGCTGATGGAATATTAAGTAGATCTACGATGTATCTTTACTTCAAGATATTGAACTTTTCCAGATGGTTGAGTGAGTGTACATTTTGACATTACATATTTTAAGTTGGTTGGAATTACTTACTTTTTTGAAGTTTTTATCTGCACTCTGCATACGAAGATCAAACAGAAAGCATAATGTTGATTGAGATGGTTTTTTTGTATATCCTTTTCCTGCCTAATTATGAGTCTCCTCGTAATCCTGTTTGTTTCGTAACCCTGTTTGTTAGGACTTAGGTGCTTCTTTTTCTTTTTCTTTTTTTTAAATTTTTTTTTATGTCTATTGGGATTTCAAGTAGGATTCACATACATTCATTTTGTAATATCTGCAAAGTTTTCAGTACTGGTGGTAGAATCTGTGTTTGTTTAGGCAGTTGGTTGCTTTCTTATCTCTAATGGATTCATGATGCACTATAGTTGACTTGATTGCTATGATGGCATGGCATTATCTTATGAGCCTGTACATTTTGCAGTGTGATCCAGAAGAATACGGTTCATGTGACTCAGGCTATACTGGTGGACTAAGTCAAGGCTGGTGGTTTGGAGCAAGAGAAGGACTACCCTTAAAAACAGTGGGACTGATCGCGGTACCTGCAAATTTGACAAGAGTAAAGATGTTGCTACTGTATCCAACTTCAGCATTCTTTCCCTTGACCAATATCAAATTGCTGCAAATTTGGTCCACAATGTACTTTTGCCATTGAAATATAGGTTTGGATCGTTTCCTTCAAGTCTGAGCATGATGAACTACCAAGAGAGTTGTGTACTATAGACCATATGTAAACCATGTTTGCTGCAATATAAGTTTCTTTTGTTCCAAAATCCTTGCTATGTGCTTTTATTTCCTATATTATTTTGTTGAATGTTTAACTAGTCTTGAATAAGAATCCTCTTTGTGAAATAAAATAATTGATATGTATCCCAACAGGTCCTATTGTAATAAGTAGACAACAGCAACAAAAAGAATATTTCCCTACTGTAGACTTTAGATCTTATACTGATGACAAAAAGCTTTCCTCGTTGTTGAGTATCTTTAGCGAGAAAATTTTTTCTCGCTGAAGGATACATGTTACGATGAAATAAAATTTACTTGCTGAAAACAGTTTATAACTAGGAAAAACTTCCTCGCCCAAAGCTATTTATAACAACGAAAAGATTTTCGTCCCAAAAACTGGAGTTTAATTTTTTTTATTATTTATAGTTTTTAAATTATTAATTATTTTTAGCGAGAAAATAATTAATTTAGCGACGAAATTTAGTCTGTCGAAAAACATATTTAACGACTATTTTCTAATCCTTGAACTTTTTTAACGAGAAAAAAATATGAGTTTGGGTGAGGAAAAAAAATGTCGCTAAAGAATGACAACGAGACAAATTAATTTCATCGCGAAACGAGTTTGGCGAGGAAATTATTTTTTTGTCACTGAAGCTTTTCTTGACGAGCATTCTCCGACGAATTGAAGACAAAAAAAATTTCCTCGTAGAAAAACTACAGCGATGAAATGTCAGTTTTCAGCGAGGAATAAGTTCCTCGTAAATGAGGTTTTCTGTTGTAGTGTACCTTCCCAAGTAGAGTGATTATATGGACCAAAACGTCCAGAAGTATCCCTAAGATTAAGGTTTCGCTCTTGGAGCCCTCTCTTAGGGGCGCGACTATAATTGGATTCCAAAATATGCTTATTTCCACGGATTTCGAATTACAGTTCTTCACAAGGATGTTGTCATGCTTTTCAACGACATTCATAGCTCCAATGAGCTCATGAAACCTTGTGATCCATCCTGCAGTAACATCGATTCGATAGTTCTTAGCAACCATCAATGCAAAGACAGGGAAGGTAGAGAGAGTATTCTCAATCAACATCGCATATGTGATCTCTTTACCACAGAATTCTATTAAGAATTTAATGCGAAGTGCTTTCGAGTTGTAGTTAAGAACTGACTTTAAATCACAGAAGTGGAGGCTATGTCATTTCACTTCTAGGTCAAGAAGCAGGGAGTCACGGACGTTGCCAAATCTTTCTTCCCCACAGCTTTCTGGGGTCTTCTTCATTCATATACTTGTACTGGAGTGAATCATCCATATGACGAGTCATTAGGATGATGGTTTTCGCCTTATTTGCCTCTAAGGCTGCTCTATTTGCTTCCAAAGCTTGATCTTGCTCAACAGTTAGCACCTCCTGGCTAGGCTCGAGAATCGTATCTAGGATTCCATCAGCCTTGAGATGCTGGCAGACATCACGAACCCACCTGTGATATCCAGAGCCAGTTGTTCCCAATGGAGTAAACTCCAATTTATTCAGGTTACTCATCCTGAAAGAGAACAAGAAATTAGGGTTACTTTCGAAGCGTAAAAGGCTACCACAAAAACATATAAAATTTCTGGGCGTAGTCACTCCCAAGAAATTATGAATTTATGAGCATAATCGCTTTCAAGAAATTATGAATTTCTAAGCGTAGTTGCTTCTAAGAAATTCGATTCCAAGAGGGGTTGGATTAGATCGAAACAATGATGTGTTTGTGGTCGATCAAAACTTCTCACCAAACTCTAAGTTTTGGAGGACTCTACAAACTCCAAGCTTGGAGTGAGCACGAACCCCTATAGTTCAGCTTAATTTGGTCTCCCTTATGATGAAGAAATGGGGGTAGAAGAAGGGATGTTACAAGTCCACGAAAAAAAGAAGTGAAAAAGAATGAAAAACTTCAAAAGCGGGAACTTTTAGTAAACCATACCTCTTAGAATTGCAGAGCATATTCAATCCTCGTTGTAGGATTGCAAACGAGCTTCAGTCCTAGGCGAATCAAACTTGTTGCAATTCGGAGCAGATTTGCTTCTAAACAGCTCCCACTCCGATTGGTGTGCAGGTCTCAAAACCACTCCAATAGGGGTTTCGGGGCTTGCAAACTGACTGTTATGCACAGGAACGAGAGGAGAAACTAGGAGGAGAAGGATACAATGGGCATGCAGCGGTGCTGCAGGGGCAACAGACGTGCGGCAAAGCTGCAGGAGAGCAGCGGCGGTGAGGCGGCTAGCGTGGGCTAGGTGCTTGCAGTAGCGACGAAGATTTTCAGGTTTTTGGTTTTTATGGTTAGGGCACGTGCTGATAACGTGTTTTAAGGAAACGATATTTGAGAGAGAATTGCTGTGTATTCTCATTGATAATAAGGGTCTCTTTATATAGAGGATTACAATGCATAGAATTCGAATCATAGAAGGAAAGGTAATCATACATTGAATAAGAATCTCTAAGATTCTCCGAGATTATCTATTTAAACCCTATTACCACTAGGTCAAGTAACCTAAAGTTTGGGCCAGACACACCAATTAGGATTTACTTGAACAATACTCATATTATCTTTAATCAAAAATAGTAAAAATAGCACCCTCATATAGCATCTCATTGTTGGAAATGAGAACTGAGTCATATATGAATAGTGTAATAAGGGGTTGCTAAAATGAGAGCAACACCCCCATATAGAACCTGTTGTTAGAGTTGTTGTTAAGAGCAAGTCTCCAGTACGACCATCCAAGTGGATGGCACAACCGCCCAATAAGGGCACATACAGATTGTCGGTGTGGGTAGTTTTGTAATTAACAATATCAAGGGCAGTATGGGCATAAACATTGAAGTTCATTTTTTGATGGGCAACCCATGCCACATGTCACAGCGGCCACACCTAAGAGTTTTTCTTGGGGGTCAGGACCACGTACCTAATTTTAGCCTAAAAATTGCCTACTTACTCCACCAAGAGTTTTTTAACCCCATTTACCCAATCTAACAGTGTTTAACAGTATTGCCCTCATTTTAATTAACAAATTACACTTATATCTCTCTCTCTTCCCCCTCATCAATTCCTCTCTCTCTCTCTCTCTAAGCCACCACGCCCACCACTCCACCGTCGATGTCGGCCTCCACCGCCGCTACTCTATCCCACCGTCGGACCACTAGAGGATGACGCCATCCAACTCCACGATCCCAACCCCTCTGGGCTTCGCCGGTTTTGTTTGTCAGATGTCCGGGAAACTCTCCACGCCGGAATCGGGTCTGGGCTTCGCCAGTTTTGTTTGTCAGATGTCCAGGAAGCTCCGAAGCTCCAAGCCGGAATCGAGTCTGCACTTCGCTTGCAGGTCTCGGACGACGTCAAAACTGTGGTCTATTGGGGGGCAATAGACAGATTATTGACCCCTCCAATAATTTCTTAACTGTGGTTAATTAATCACTGAAATTGGAGTTTTGATAAGTCTTATGTTGTTTTGAGTTTATTAAACTACAATAATCTGTCAATGATAGAAACTGGTGATTTTTGGAGTGATCTATTGGGAGGCAATAGGCAGATTATTACCCCGCAATAATGTCTTAACTGTGGTTCATTTATTACAGGTCATTTCACCAAATGCTGCTAGATTCATTAACCAACATAATTAGGTTTATTGGGGGGTCATAAAAAGTTTATTGCCCCCCCTTTTTATGACCCCCCCCCCCCCCCCCCCCCAAATAATTTTTTTAAAGATGGTCAGAAGTAACTCAGTTTGGTTTTGAATTAGTTTACAAAAGTACAGGTATTCAAATTCAATACTTGGTGAATTTAAGTCCACAACGAATTGGCTTTTTTTTCACACTCTCCACTTCACTTGAACCGCTTCACCCTAGGCCTCCCGGGTGGCCTCTTAACAAGAATAAATGCACCTAACAACAAAAGGATCAGCCATATTCATGTACAAAATAACAAAACAAATATATTATTTCCTTGCAATAAACAGATTATTGCCGCCCAATAATATATCAGAAATATCAAAACACATTAGAAGTAGTCTTTAACACAAAGGAAAATATCAATGAACAAAATTATAGAGACTTTATAACAATTAAGACACATTATTGCCTCCCAGTAAGTAGATTATTGCCCCCCAATAATCTCAACTCCGGTTGACGATTTTGCCCACAATTCCAGTCATTTTGCAACAATTCCGGTTGACCGTTTGCCTTCACACTGATTTGACTCCGATTGCAACGACTCCGGTTGCAGCCAGGGACCGGAGATACAATCAAGTTGCGATTTCCGTGATGATCAGTCGCCGACGAGAGAGACAGAAGAAAATCAAAGACGTACCCGATTCTACTGGCGGTCGTCGATTCCTTCAGAATGTCCAACCTGGCCTCGCCGAGCTTCTCAGCGACGAGGACCGTCGGCTTGGCATCGAGCCTGGCCGCAGAGAGCATGACGACAAGTTTCGGGGCGGCGATGGCGAGAGCCGGCGTCCTGGGCGACCTGCTGGAGGGATGGAGGGAGGGAGAGAGAGATCTGACGTCGTCTGGAGAGAGCTCTCTCTCTAAGTGAGAAACAAGAAGATGGCAAAAAAGTCCAAAAAAAAAATAAAAAAAGAATTAATTGGGTATTAGAGAAATAATCTCTTAGAGTGTTTTGGGTAAATAAGGTTAAAAAAATATTAGTGGAGCAAGTGGGCAATTTGGTGTCTAAAATTGGGTAAATGATCATTTCCCCTTTTTCTTGATTTAGATACGGAGGTGCACTCAAAACTCGTGTGACACTACTTTTCATCATCATCACCTTCTCGTCTTCCAAAGCCACCAGAAACATCTATTATGTCATAGTGTCGGTATTTAATCTTGAGCTCAAGAAACTCTTTACTAAAATTGATTTTCATAGGATCATTCTGAGAGTGGAAATTATTATATGCACCGACGGTGTAAGTGACCCAACCCTTATAAAATAATCTCAACCCTTGATATTTATTATCAACTTTATTTTTAATAAACAAAAAGTGTATTTAATGCAATCTAACCATTCATTTATGTTGGTGCAAGTGCACGGCGGTGCTTTGAATAATCTCTCTTCTGAGAGCAAGAACTACAGTTATGGTGCCCAACTCTGGCGCAAAAAAAAAAAAAAAGGGTTGAAAACAGCTTTAAATGTAAATTGTTATCCTAGTCTTTTGGAACCTACGTTACTTGCCAAAAACAAAGAAGAGCTGAATATTCAGTTCATTAGCATTATGGATTGAGAAACATCGACAGGAGGAAAGGGAAAAAGACACGGTACAGCCCCCATGCAGATATGCATGACAAATTTATCTTCATCCACATCAGTAATCATCGCCTCTTGATATGACCTCTTTGCAGGTTGGCCGGAGTAAAATTGTATGCTCAAACTGAGATACATAGCTCCCTTTAACATCACACAGAGGAGGAAGAGGCTGCCAGAAGAAAAACAAAACCATTACATCAATTTCAATTCAGCAAAATGATAATACAGCAGAAGATTAACAGAAGCTATATTGTATTATAAAGTTCAGATGATCCCTCAAGTATAATGCATCCCCTTAACAGGAGCAATGCACATATTTTGTTGTCAGCAAAATTAATCAACCGAGAAACTGTCAAGCTGGTCAGACTATTTTTCAATACAAGAAAAATTTGAAAGCCCGCCAACAGGGAGCAGCCCTAATTACACAAGTGCATATTTGAAAAAGAGATTTTCACCGAAGATATTTTAATTTAACAAGGAAAAAATTTATGTTTCCGAGATGCCCGTCTTATAACCCACGTTAAAGCATACATTTATATATACGAATCCATATGTCTATAAAATTCGTATCGCCTATCACTAGTAGTCAGATCCTAACTTGATTTTTCTGTTTCTGTCAGTTCACCAAATGCTCTACCAACTCATCCGTAGTCATTCAATGCAAGCAATCCCTAATACATGAATCCCAGTACAAACAAATGCAGATTAGTACCATAAAGGCTGAAAGCAATGTCCACTTTTAACTTATGGTTAGTGGTCGCAGATCCTAATGTGTCAACAGGACAAACGATACTTGAGTGTAAATTATTTGTGCTTCGCTTCTCACACTCGACTACATTTCTAGTATGACACTATAGCTCAGAGCTAACTTATATATAAACCCTTTTTCCTTAAGACTAAAACATACTAGAGCAACAACTAAACGACATGCGACGCATGTATATCATAGACCTAAAATAAATTCTTCACTTGAAAGTGACAGTTACAGCTTGTGTGTCATTAACTGTAACATATATATGCATTACTATATAAGTTATGATACTGAGTTCCTGTGGATGATTATTGCATAATAACAAATAAAGTCAAACTAAAGGCATGATTCGTGATACTAATTAAGTCATTAGTAATGAAAATTTGTTATTTTATGGGTACTGACTTGAGCAGTTAATATACAAATATTTGGATAAATGCTGATAGGTGGAACATACCTGGACAATGCCAGCATCGCACAAATTCTTAAGCGCCATAAGATACTTGGTCTCCCCCAGGCGGTCTAAATATCGCCTGCAGAACGCCAATGTGGAGAAGTTCTTGTTAATTGTTGCTAGCAATTGCTTTGCCCTAGGCAGCCTCAGTGGGATGTGGCCGGCATCAAAATTTTTCATGTAATGGCTGCACTCTAGATCTTCTCTGACATATCCTTTCCCTAAATAAGTTAAATAACATGGGACAATTAGCACAGCAGCCACATGTGAAGTACCATCTATTTCACACCCAGAAATCAAATTCCTGCCAACTACAAAAACTTGGTTTTACCGGTTGATGCGAAAGTTTCAATCGCAAAAAATTCACCCTCTTCCATTTTTGTCTGCTCCCCTCCTTTCACAATGGGAACTGATTTTCCAGCATGGATTTGGTAAGGTCCAATGCTATGTCCATTCAAGTTCCGGATACTTTTAACTGCCACAAGTATCCATAATTTATTATATGACGAGAGAAAACACCAAAATCTCTATTTGATGTGCAAATACAAATACAAGATTTGCATAATCTCTACTACTTTATTTCCAACAAAGGCATAACGTCTTCTGCCACATCACTTGATAACCAAAACTTTGGAAACTGCTTGGTGCCTCTACTATTGCCAGTTCATTGAATTACATCATGAATTATGTTTTGCAGAACTAATTTAAAGCTGAGGCACAAGAACATGGTTTTCCCAAGCAATATGATGGTTAAAGTTCAACTAAAAGAAAAAGCCTCTGACAAAATAGTGAAAAGGCTACATGCATAACATGTCTTACCCTTCCCAGCAGCCCCATTTACAGGAGCCTTGTGCACCTGCCTTTTTTTAAGAAAATAAGAATGCTGGAAGTAATAATGCTACACATTATACCATTAAGACTATGACAAAAGTAACTATCTCATATCATTAGGAAAATTACCTTGATACACCTTCCCATTTATTTCAACCTCATATGATTCCATGACTTCTTGGATTGCAGCACCAACATCACAAAGACGCACATCAATTCCAGACTCCTAAAAAAAAAATGAGACCGATAATAACTGTGTAAGAAGCTTATTGATTAAGGCACTAAAGTCCAATTCTGGTAAAACTCCATGCTGTAAATATGTAATGACGATCAATCACAGGATAGTAATAATTATAGAGCAGAATACAATTTACAACCCTGAGGTCTACAGTGTTCCAATGACAATACCTGTCAGGGGACTGAACTAGGAACTCTAGATAGCAACAGCCAAGTAAGAAACCAATGCAAGAAAAGAAAAACAAAAAACTTTTAAGTACCAATGAACAGAAGAGAGGCAAGTTGGATGAGATCCCACACATGCATACAACAGATTCATTTCCTATACAGCCCTTTTGGTTTTTTTTTTTTTTTTTTTGCCAGAGGGCAGTCCATGGTCCCTTCAATGGTCTGCCTAATCCCTGTTGCTCAAATTTTGACAATGTTAAAACCAAAGTACTGAAGTCGTTTCATTGTTACCTGGCCGTCAGTTTGATCACACATTAAGTAATGCTCGGGCTTTAGTGGCACCCACGATCTCTTGTCTCTTGAAGTGTATTTTGGGATTTCACATTTTTTTTTTCTTGGCTCCCTTTCTATTTTTATGCACTGTACTTACTGTTTATTCAATGCTTTCTAGGTGGTCTTGGGCACGAAAGGCTGCAAAAAATCTAAAAGCTCAAAATCCCCTTCAATCAATAGTGGTTGGGTTGTGGAACCCACTAGCGCCACTTCCTCACTTAACGTATGTGCCGATGTGCGTATGGTAACAATGAAACAGGTTCTAAGAGCAAGTTCACCCGTAGTCAAGAAATGTCAAGGTCGAGAAGTCAATAATTCGACCGGTCAAGATACTGTTCACTGCCACTGGACATGGGTTTGCACCCGTTTTTTTTCTTGACCGGTCAAAACTGTTCATCCACTTTTACTGTTCATCAACTTTTACGTTATTTTGGGGGTCGTGAAAATTGACTTTTTTACGTTAGGAATTTGGGAAACCTTCCTTCATAAAAGTTGTAGAGCTCGTCGATACGATCTTGTACATATATGAAACGCAATATTCGGAGTTCGTATGAATTTATTATGAATTTTTGAAATCTGAAAATTTTCTATAAATAGCAAAAAAAAAAAAAATTCTATTTTGTTTCAAAGGACGAAAATTTTTCTTTATTGCATTTTCCCCCCTCCGGTTCTCTCTCTCGCAGCTGCACCAGAGCTGGCGGGTTTCGTCCGACCTGACCCGGATTTTTCTTCGTCCTCCGGCCAAGGACCCGACCCCCCCCGAGGTCGCCTCACCTCGGCCGGCCGCTCCGTGGTGTCAGCCCGCCCAGATGCTGCCCCAGGCTGAGATCGAAGCAACCCAGGCGGGTCTGCTTGTTGCTGTTGCTGCTTCAGTTCCACGATGTTGCTGCACCCGAGGTCGCCTCACCTCGCCTCACCTCTTCTCTCTACGCAGACGTCACCCACGTTTGGGTGTGGGCCGAGCTGGCACAAGCCTTGGCTGGGCAAGGAAAATGTCATCCTCTTTGCCCGGTCAAGCTTCTGTTGGTGGAAGCTGGTTTTTTTTCTTGCCCGGTCACCACCTCAGCAAATCCATTCTTTGCCCAGTTAAAGAGTAACCGGTGGACTTGCTCTAAGGTTTTGACATTATCAAAATAGAACAGGGAAACACTTAAAAAGAATGTATACCACAGGGTATTAAACTGCATGTTATAATAAAAATCCAGCTAATAAGCTAGTTATAATACCCCAGCAGAGCAGTAGAATGATTCAAAAAGTCAGTGACATGAAGACTACTTTCTTAGAAAGACAGAGAAACCACTCAAAGAGATGTTACTAAAAACGAAGCACAGAAATAGGAAGACTGAAGGTAATCTTACTGGATGCCCACATAAAATGGTATTCTCACAACATCTCAATCTTTCCTCCCCTCCAGTATTCAGCATGCCCACTGTAAATACACAATCCTGTCAACCCTATCTACCCACCCCATTCTCATTTATACCAAATACTGCAAGTCAAAATTTGTTTATCACAGATACAGTATCTCGCATCCTTTTATGAGTGTTAGGAATGCCTTTTTCTCTTTGGTGCAACCCCCCCACCCACCCCCTTCTTTATTTCTGAAAAAGAAACACCTTCCAGTGAAAGTAAAAGAGGAACAGGAGGAGCTGTGGACAAGAAGTTCACAGCCGAAAAGAACAGGGGAAAACATCAGCAAAACAAACAGGAACAAGAAAGCACTAGTGACACACTAGCCTAGGAGACACAAAGCCTGAAAACTAACCTACAGCAGCCTTTTAGTCCTGAACAATAGAAGATGTAGATTTTGAATTCATTAAAAGTGGAAACCCATAAGGATAATAAGAACCTAGCTCTCCCAAAGTTCATCAACCCCCACACCTTTGCAATCTCCTCTTTGGTTTTCAATAGACTTGATCACCACAATACTGAATACTTGGGGACCCTCGTTAACAGTGTAAAGAAGAAGGCCAAAAAATTACGACTTGATTGCACATATGTTTCAACCAAGTTAGTATATATGACGTAATCTTGACAAATGAATTTTAATAGACTTTTGTGTAATGGATATCTACCATTCTTGGATTATGATCATTTGAGTCATTTTGTAGTTACTCATCATATTATCCACTTAAACATCCTATTCTCAAACTCACAACAACAAACAACTACTTTACAAGCAATAATTTTCATGGACTTAAACCAAACAGTTATACAGATTTTGATGGACTTATAGAAATTGTATGGAGATGGGGTCAATTGACACTTAACAGAACAATAGGATACACTTCAAAAGTGTATTTGTTGAATACTGAGGAGATAAGAGTACCTTGATACCCGTATTTGTTGCTTCACGTGAGGCGATGATGCCTTGCCCTTCAAAGCGTAAGATAGTTCACCACCAAGAGGTGACTTCTGAAGAGATATCAAAATACACTCAAGCAGTTGAAATTGAATTACCATCAACATGGATTCCAAAATCTAATTTCATCACATCATCATACTGAAGCACCGTCTTGTCCCCTGTATTTGGGGTCCAATGAGCAGCAACCCTCATAACACGGAGCAATGAATATAAATACAACCATATGAAGGACAATAGACGAAATAAAATTCATGGCTGACATATTAAAAAAGATTACCAATTCAAAGAGCATCCTGTGGGGAATGCAATGCCTGCTTCCAGACCATTCTCAGATATTAACTTACGGACTGTGTTCTCCAAAGTCTCACACAAATCAGTCATCAACATTCCAGGCTTTAAAATCCCTCTGATGTATTTCCGTACCTATTTAAATGTTACCAAAAAGCCACCAGTTGGTTTCCTCTCCAGGATATTATAACTTAAGAAGCAACAAATTGACATAATGAAATTGCACCTGGCAATGAACTTCTGCAGCTCGACGAACTGAATTATATAATGGTTTTTCAAGGCGCTCCAACTCCCTCTTCTCTTCAGAAGTAGTCCTCCACAAGTTGCTGAAACACAATACAAAATTTGAGCTAAAATCTTCAATAAAATATGAAACAAAAATGCAAGACCTACAAGGATCAAGTATCGTGCAAACTAGAAAACTGGGATACATTTAATTTACAGGATAATAAATCTAATAAGAGTATATTCCATTACTGAGTGTTCGATGCTTCTGGTCATGCATCTCCAATGAATTCCTCAATCAGATACTGAGATTGGAAATCAGTTTCACTGCACTTATATCAACTCCCCCCACCCCAAAACAAAACAAAACAAAAACAAAAAAAAACAAAAAAACAAAACACAAATTCTTGATCATCATATTCTAAGTTGCAGAGAACATTACAAATTTGACCATAACTTTTAGTGGATTACAAAATCACAACCCCTAGAAAAGTGCCTAAAAGCTTTGAAATATGTAAAGTTGCGAGAAAACAGCATATACTCACTCATCTCTATATTGTTGAATTTCGCCCTCAGGAAACTCCCCATGTGGGAACAGATCAATAAGAGGAATGGATGGTGGATCAGTTTGCCCATTTAAAGATTGTGGATCAGTATGCTCTGCCTGTGCTTTCTTTTTCCTGCACATAAGAAAAGACATTATCAGCTTTCTAGTGAAATTGTTCTGAATAAACTTATAAAAACCAGAAATGTTCCTTACTTGCTCTTATTTTTCTTCTTCTTCTTTTTTGAAACATCTGCACAATGAAAACATTAGGAACACATCAAAAAATTGGAGTATAAAACAATAAAGCTGTCCAGCAAAGGTAGAACTCCACTTACTATTAAAGTTAATTCACAATACTAAGAACTTCCGATTATAATAAGGCAGAGATACTATGGAACTCTTAACCCTGGAAGAGGATCACCCACTTGCTACCCTAGGGATTCTTAGGTACAAAACCTGTGACTGAGTGGAAGATGTGATGAGTTCTGAAAACCTTATAATTTAAAACATAGTTTTCCTGTTTTTGCATGGCAAATTCCCAAAACAAACCGTTAGTCTCATACTCTCACCTGGTTGGGATAATTGGAAAAGTATGAATGGTCAAGACATGGACAAGACTTAAGGTAACTCGACTAGGACCATTAGAATGGATTACATCAATCCTACAATCCAAGATTTGTACACTTTATTTTCTCTTCTAATGGCAGGGAAGATTGTACGGTGGAACCAGACTCCTGATGAAGAATGAAGGTGGTTGCATGCAGAGTTTATGGTACCAATTTTTCAAACGAGGAGGAAATATATAGATGTTTGGCACATGTCAGTTTTAACGGAACATTAACAGAAGCTAGTGATAGGTTACATTTGAAATAAAATCGAAAAGTTCAAGTATTGGTTGTGATCAAAATTGAAGTTCAGGTACCATCGATAAGATAGAGGATAAGTTCAGGTACCATTTATGATAATTACCCTTTCTAATTTGTTAAAAGACCTTTCTAAATCTTCTCCTTCTATGGTCTTCTATAATCGATCTCCAATCTCATAGATACAAAGACTATGGACAATCGATCAATTTGGGCAATTTTACCGATAACTAAAGACCTCCACTAAAACCATGAAACCACCGTAAGCATTTTCTGAAATCATGAAAGCAGTGTAAGCCTCAGCTGAATATGTGATTTGCTGGGAGGATATGGAATATGTGATTTGCTGACCGCTATATATAGTTTCATTGTTTATTACAAATGTGATGTGCTCAAAAGATTATCAAGATTTCAATTTCAATTTCGTAGACTCGGCTCTTCTTGTGCACATAACTTTTTACCGATCAAGAAGAAACTTCATTAATAATGAACTGGATACGATAACTTCATGATCCGGTATATGAATATAACAATTAATAAAAGAACCCAAGCACCAATCACGTCTCATCAATTAAACAAAATAACCAAGACTTGAGATAAGTTGTTGACCATTGTCATGGGCTCTATGAAAAGTCAAAAAGAGCACACGGTAAGCCATTCACATACGCCATTAATACAAACTTGAAAAGTCTTTTTATCGTGGAATTAAAACAGTAGAAAATTATACAAAAGTACTTGTCAATTTTAGACTTTTATTATTCATAAATGTAAATTTCACAAATGGTCACTCAATTATGACTCATTCGACACTTTGGTTACTGAAGTTTCAAATATATCACTTTGGTCACTCAACTATTACACTCTCAATCACTTTAGTCACCCAAGGAGTATTTTTTTTTAGGGAAAATGATAATTTACCCAATTTCAGCTTAAAAATTGCCCACTTGCTCCACTAACAGTTTTTTAACCCCATTTACCCAAAACACTCTAAAGGGATTATTTCCCTACTAACCAATTAATTCTTTTTATTTATTTTTGGGACTTTTTTGCCCTCTCCTTCTTTCTCACTTAGAGAGAGAAGTCATCCTCCACTTTGCTGTGCTCCGGTGACCAGTGGCCGGCCGCGTTCTCCGGACTCCTGCAACCGGTGACTGGACTCCGGCGTCCAGTGACCGGAATCCGACAACCAGTCACCGGAATCCCGAATCCGACTGCCGGACTGGTGACCGGATTCCGGCGTCTGATTTTATTACCACCCAATAATCATATTATTGCCCCCCAATAATCATATTATTGCCCCCCAATAATCATATTATTGCTCCCCAATAAACTTGTTATTAGGGATCAATAATTAGTGAAAAATAAAGATGTTTTAAATTTTGAAAGCTTTCGGAGGTTTATCCAAATAAATAATCTTATTATTGCCCCAATAAACATTTTATTTCCCCCCAATAATCATATTATTGATCCGCAATAGACATGCATAACTCCTCAATAAAACCTTCTTTTTTCATTCTTCTTTCTCCTTTCCTTAGACATGTATAAGCCTTCTGCCAAATACCAAAAAAACAAAAAAAACAACAACAGAAAGACGTCGTCCGAGTGAAACAAAACCGGCGTCTGACAAACAAAACTGGACGTCTGACAAACAAAACCGGCGGCGTCTGTCCAGATCGCCGCTGTCCAGGAAAGAAAAGCCCCAAGGGAAAAGCTCGTCGTCCGAGCGAAGCCCAGACCCGAACTTGGAGCGTGGAGCTTAGAAGCTTCTTGGACGTCTGACAAACAAAACCGGTGTCGTCTGTCTAGATTGCCTCTGTCCGGGAAAGGAAAGCCCCAAGGGAAAAGCTCTTCGTCGTCTTCGATTTCATTCTTGCATAGCTTCGGGGACGTTGAAGACTCTAACCTGCATTTATCCGATTCGGATTTTGATTTGGCTTCGGGTCATATCCACGTTGAGAGCAGCGTCGTCGGCGTCACTCAGCCTCACCGTGTTGCCACCGTCTCCGTTGCCATCAGGATAGGAACCTACGCAGGCAAAATCGATTGGGGTGTTCCTCGCCGGAGAGAGAGAGAGAGAGAGAGAGAGAGAGAGAGAGAGAGAGAGAGAGAGAGAGAGAGAGAGAGAGAGAGAGAGAGAGAGAGACAGAGAGACAGAGAGACAGAGAGAGATCAACAGCTGCAGAACCTGTGATTTTTTAATTAATTGAAGGTTGAAATCGTCATTTAACACTGAATTGGGTAAATGGGGTTAAAAAACTCTTAGTAGAGTAAGCAGACATTTTTGGAGCTGAAATTGGGTAAGTGGTCACGGCCCCTTTTTTTTAATGAAAAAATTAACAAAGTGACTAAAGTGATTGAGAGTTTAATAGTTGAGTGACCAAAGTGATATATTTGAAACTTCAGTGACCAAAGTGTTGAATGAGTCATAATTGAGTGACCATTTGTGAAATTTTCCCTATTCATAAAGCCACCAAAACTTTTTTGTCTAAGTAAGCCACATAGGCGCATTTGAACCCATCCATTTTTCTCCTCTCTGACTATTTTGCCCTCCCAAACATAATAACTAACTAATGCTTATGCAACTGAAATTTGAAGCTCACATCAGATCGATCATGCTCCCTGCAACTTTGAAGCTTTCTTCTCTGATTCTTCGACCTTTGCAAATTTTTGCATGCAATATATCTTGCTCGTGGATCTTATTCCATCGATGTTCTTCATCAAATTATAGTTCTTCGTCAATTCAATGTTGTTTGAAATTAATTTTGTTTCAATTCAGAACTTGACTTTGAAATTGATATAGAAATTGATTTGGATACGTTTCATTGGAAGTGAAGTAGATGTGTTGTAGAGTGGATATGTGTAATGTCCCGTATCTCAATTTATCTGTTTACTAGTCATTTGGACGGTAAACGACAACTACTTTCACTTTTTACCTTGTTTCGATAATTTTAGTGGACCAAAAAGTTGACTTTTTGAGAAAATTTTCTTCACAGAACTAGATGTGTTGTAGAGTGGATATGTGGTACGTTTAAATCGGAGTTCGTATACGAAAGTTATAATTAAAAAAAATAGAGTTACTGTTCATGGTAATTTTTGCATAAAAAGGGAAAGTTACTGTGGTAGGTTTCCATTTCCAGAAACCCACCCCAGAAAAATTTCTCTCTCTCCGGCCCTTTTTCATTTTTTCGTCGATCCGCCGCTGTCTGACCACCAATGGGAGTGCAACCAGGCTTGCTCGACGCGCCTCCTCCTCCTCGACACGCCGGTGGTAGTGGGTCATGGCGATTTGGCCGGAGAAGAGAGAATCGAAGCCAAGAACATCACTGTAGCAGGTCGGGGTTTTCCGGTGATTTCTTTTGATTCTGGCCACCTCCGGCGACGAAGATCCCATCATTTGCTGATGAATCCCTCTAAGTTTCATGATCCAATTTGAGGTGTGGAAGGAGAATAAGGATGGTTTATTAAAAGTGTGAATGTGTTTCTACAGGTTTTTGATAGTCCATTTTTAAGGGTGACTCTGCTGAATTTTCAATAGAGTTATTCCTAAGGTAGGCCCCACATAGGGCCACCTCGGATTTCAAGATGAAACTCGGGGCAGATCCTTTCAACTTGGTATCAGAGCATTAGGATGTTAGATTCTGTAGACTTCTTTTCTTTCTTACTCCTTTATATGCTTAGTGGTGCCTAGTACCTTTTGAGTGATGGCATGACCGCAGCTGATCCCCATCATATACTCTTTGGTACTAGTGTGTTCATTGTGTATGTAAAGTAGATAGGTTAATGCCCTAGTCCTTGAGCTTTGTTAACCTTCTTTTCTTCAGGTGCTATGCCTCCTAGACACCAAACATGTGGGGAAACTCCTCCCACTCCAGGAGATGGGGATGCTCCTGAGGTATTTGTGAATGCATTAGGGCACTACACTCCTTGGTTCATGCACTGATTTCACCATGGAGTGTGCTAAGAGACACGAGGCCGAGACTTTTTCTATTGCTACCACATCTATGAAGGCTCAGCGTTGGCTTGATAGGATAGAGAGAGTTTTCTCCCAGATGGAGCTCCCAGAGAACAAGAAGGTGGGCTTAGCGGTGCAGTTCTTAGAGGACTCGGCATGGCACTGGTGGTGTGGTATTACTGGAGATATTGGAAATGCCAACCAACTCACTTAGGATCAGTTTAAGACTTATTTTTGTGAGCGATATTTCAGTGATGGGCACCTTAACAGTATGCAGGACCAGTTTTTGAGTTTAGAGGAAACCATACCATCTTGGAGTTTGAGCACGAGTTTACCTTTTTAGCCCACCACTTGCCAGACTTGGTGTGGAGTGAGCAGAATAAGATTCGCAGATTCATCACCGGACTTGGGAGTCAATATAAAGAAAAGATGTTAGGCACACCATACCGGAGTTTTGGAGAGGCAGTTTCCTATGCCATGGACATCGAGTCATTGTCATCTTCTAGCTTTCACCCTAGGGATACTGGTGGCCCTAGCCAAGGTCCGTCTAAGAGGGCCGCTTCCACTTCTGGATAGGAATCTTCAGGAGGTAGTAGAGGTGTCAGTTCGGATTTGACCACTCTACCAGACTTTGGAGGACTCCACGTGGGAGGTAGTCAATCAGAGGAGTGGCAGTTCAGTAACAGTACTAGTCAGTCTAGAGGTGCTTTAGAGAGATTTCCTACTTGGAGAGATTGTCCCCCGCGTCAGGTCAGGGATGTGACTTAATTGCTATCAGTGTGGACAACAGGGTCATTATAGGAGGGATTGCCCTATGTTGACTTCGGTGATGTGCTCATATTATCCTATATTTCTATGCCTCTTAATCTTGGTTTTTATATTTAGTTCTCCTTATTTATGATTCATTTACATCTTTTAGTGTTTTTGTAGGTTTTGTTCCTTAGAAAGAAGAAAAGAAGCCAAAATGAGCTCAGTAGGATTGAATGGCAATGTGCAATTTGAGACTGGGAATCTGCCGGTGCAGATCATCCAACTTCACCGAATTACTGGGAGTTTCCCAGATAGAATCAGATAATGAGCCTTATATTATTGGAAAGCTACGGATGTCTAATTTCTGTAGAATTTTATGGATCTCGATTTCGATACTTCTGGAGAAAGTTATGATTATTTGAGTGAAGATAGGTCAGAAAGGAAATCTGCTCGGGAATTTACAACCATTCGTGGAGAACTCAAGTTTTGTGGGCACAAGATCATCAATCCTAATGTTTCAAGGAAGTTAATTCAGATGAGGATTAAATGATGAACTTATTCCTACTTCTACAAGAGATATTTCAAGGTTTTCCCATTCCAAATGAAGAAAGGAATCTAAACCCAAGTCTAACAAGAAAATTTGAAGCCAAAGATGAGCAGAAATCTTCCCTATATAAGGGAGCACGAATTTTACATGAGAAGAGAGTCTCGAAGCACATTGTAGACGCCTAAGGAGCGGAGACGACTCATCCATCTTTCCCCTTCTTTTCCCCTTCCATTCTTTTTATGTTTTTCCTATGTTTTATTTAGTTATTTTTTGCTAAACCTTTTTCTAGGGCTAGGATGATGCCTTATCATGATTGTTTATGTATTTTGATGCTTTATTAATGGATTTATAGTTTCTTTATGATGAATGCTTAATCGCTATTTGAATTGATGCTTTATGTTTAAGTTCTTTGATTGATCACCTTATGGCTTTGCATATAGTAATTGGAAGAAAATTTGAAGTAGAGATGCAACATAATTTGATTAGCTTCTTGTGATTGAGGGTGGTAAATTACATTATTACTTGAGAAAGACTATTGGTTTGCTTGATTCCCTTGTTTTCTAAAGTGTAATGAGTCTTGCATGTTAAATTTATACCTGAGAATGATAAACTGCATAGTTAGGATATAAGAGCTTTACCCGAGAGGGAGAGCATCATACACTTAAGGAAAACTATGGTCTAGAGTGCCTGAGAAAGACTTAATACGGGAATTATCACCAAATAAGAAATAAAAGAGTCTATTAATTATATCGAAACATAAATAAGATTGTTAGTGGTTAATTCTGAAACCCTAGGTGTTATCATTATTTGTTTGTTTGTTTCTTTATTTAATTTTCACATTATTTGTTTAGTTGAAAACCTTAAAACCATATCTTCTTTAGTTTGATTGTTTATGTGTTTTTGTGTTTGGATTAATTAAGTTAGGATTTAAATTGATTATCAATCCTCAATTGGAACGACCTTGTACTTGCACACTATACTAACGATGATTCGTGCGCTTGTGAGTTTTAATTAAAATTTCACAACATCAGGGTGTTATGCAAGACGCCAGTCAAGGTTCCAGTCAGACATTAGGAGGTACATCCAGCGGTACCCATGCTAGTTCTGCCAGGGGCAGCACTTCACGGGGTAGTGGTCGCCGTGGACGTCCAGCGACTCAGACGAGACTTCATGCCATGATTCAATGAGAGGATCATGTTTCTCCAAATACTCTCTATGGTATGATATTCTTTCCTTGAAATTATTTCTTGTTACGTTTCACTTGGGGGACGCGTATCCGTTAGAGTTAGTATCGTTGAGTGGTTACTTGTTCTTTTCAATTTTGAGGACGAAATTTTTATGAGGGGAGATTGTAATGTCCCTTATCTCAATTTACCGGTTTACTAGTCATTTGGACTGTAAATGGCAAATATTTTCACTTTTTACCTTGTTTTGATACTTTTAGTGGATCAAAAAGTTGACTTTTTGTTCGAGTCAGTTTTTGAGAAAATTTTCTTCACCAAAGTTGTAGAGGACGTTAAACCAAGTCCGTGGATATGTGGTAAGCTTAAATCAGAGTTCGTATGTGAAAATTATAATAAAAAAAACTAAAGTTTCTGTTCATGGTAATTTTTACATAAAAGGGAAAGTTACTATGGTAGGTTTCCATTTCTGGAAACCCACCCCAATAAAATCTCTCCCTCTCTCTCTCTCTCTCTCTCTCTCTCTCTCTCTCTCTCTCTCCGGCCTTCTTTCATTTTTTTTTCGTCAATCCGCCGCCGTCCATCCACCAATTGGCGTGCAACCAGGCTTGTTCAACGCACCTCCTCCTCCTCGACACGCCGGTGGTAGTGAGTCATGGTGATTTGGCTGGAGAAGAGAGAATCAAAGCCAAGAACACCATTGTAGCAGATCAGGGTTTTCCGGTGATTTCTTCTGATTCCGGCCACCTCCGGTAACGAAACCGGTCATAATCGAAAATCAATCCTTCGCTGATGAATCCCTCCAAGTTTCATGATCTAATTTGAGGTGTGGAGCTCACAATCCATAATCAAGTTATAGACAGTTTTAAGCTTAATGCTTATTTTTACATTTCAATGAATATCATGCAATGAAACTTTTAATTCACAAAGGCTTTTTATAAACTTGCATTTCCGATATTCATATATCAAAAAGTTGACAAGCACAAGATATAACTAGTACAGTGACTAAAACTTTAATCTAATTACATGTATTAACATGCTTGCTCAATTTAATTGACTTGCTTTTATGATCCTGGTTACGAGCATGCAAATTTTCAATTCAATTTGCATCAAATATATGTTTCATGACAAAATCATTGAAAATGCAATTGATCAAAAACCATGCCATGTCACTTTATATATGTATAATCAATCATAGAAAAGATAATAATACTGTAACATTTTAGAACATATCAAGTCTCATGCAACCCTAGAAGATCAAATATATATGCATGCTCATTTTGCCTAATATGCTGCAATAAGTTTTAACTTTTGATCAAATTCATAAAAGTAAATTCATCATGATATCATCAAGAAATGGAGTATGCAACTTGAGATTAACGGCTTCATTAAGAAATGCAAAATGTATTTGAACAAATGCATATTAATTTATATGGCAACAGTCTCAACCTAAAGGACTATAGCTAGTTCCGTGATAACCCAAATCAAGCAATATAACCTAATTTCTATCATGGGTTCAACTTACTCATTTATACACATATAAGTGCGACATAGTAATTAAAGCACATTGCATAATCAAAATTCATGTTACTTCAAAAATCACAAACATAAACCACTAATAGTAATTGGCGTACCTGTGGCCTTTAGAGATTTAACAGTGAACGAAAGAGTCTTACATGATGTTCAGATAGACAAGTGCTTGTATACTTTCTTTTCTTCTCTCTTGAAATAGCCTCCACCAATTTTCAAACTTGGGCATAAACTCTCTTGAATGAAATTTTTCATTGGCTAAAATAAAGTCTTAAGATTCTTAGAACAAAATTTGTCGGTTTATGGATTATGAGAGAGTTTATGCTTCTAAGGCACGTTGTAGCAACGTTTTCCTTAAAATTTTATTTGCCCCACAATTAGTTTGCAAAGGGGTTTGATCAAATAAGGCTTTAGGATACAATGAAGCCTAGCAATCTTGCTATGGTTGATCGGCATCTTGCACTTACAAAGATCAACCTAACACTCAATCAAAGGTTTTCAAGAGGCTCAAGGTTACTAGAAACTGTATCTGCAATTCTAGATTTTATTTGTGTAAAAGAGAGGAAGATTTATTGAATGATTTGAAAGAAAGAAGTAAAGAAAAGAGAAAACAAGGTTGCTTCATCTGCTAATCTGCAGAGAACTATCCCCTATATAGGAGTAGTCATGCCTATTGAAATGATATCATACCTCTTTACCACGAATTATTTATAATTGTCAACAATCATATTCTGAATTGAGTTCAAAATCAACATATATAATAGCAATTAATCTGAAACACCTTTTCAATATTAGAGAACATATATTTGAGGATTAATTCAATAAGATAAACATTGAGACCATGGTTTAGTTTCAGTTTTCATACTTAACATGTAAGAGTCGAGATATAGGTCCAAGAACAGCAATCAGTAGTATCAAACATACAAGATCGAGAAAAAACTTCAATGAAGGGTTTAATAATTAGGAGGTCTAGTTTAAACTGATTTTAGGGCAGGGTATGAAAATTACTTAATGAAGATGAACACCATTTTCTTCCTTTCTTTTGGTGTTCTCATTGCTATTTTGCTTCTTTAATCGTACCCTTATTCTATTCTTCTAATTCCAGTATATAGTTTAATCCACTTTTATTTGTCTTTTGTTTTTTTTTTTTGGTTAGGAAATAAATTGAATGTCATGTCATTCTCACATTTAATTTAGATCATTAAATGTTTTAAAATCTAAGGATTTACAAGGAGTGTAGAAAATTGTGTACAATTATGTGTCCCTTGATCTGGACCCTTTCAATATATACACACCTCTTGGTTATACGTATATCATTCGTCCACCATTTCAGATTCTACTTCTCTTTTCTTTTATAATTTGAAAATCTTTCTAACACTGTTTTTTGCTCTGCTTGAGCAAAGAGAGTAGTGGTAATTAGTAATTTGAGGAGGGAAAATGGTCCGTACAGTACGTGAACTTTTCCGCCTTATAAATTTTGGTACCTGAACTTCAAAAAATATCACTTTGGTATCTGAGGTTCTTTGCCTAACCAAAGATTGGTATGTATGATCGTTAGCTCCGTTACGGAACAATTCAAAATTCAAACGGGGGAGGGTACTTGGTCCTTTCGTCTGTGTGAATTTAACCTAAGTCATTTTCCCCTTCTTTTTCACCCAGTTTCTACCCCTTTGTCTGTTATATCTCGAAAGGGAAAGTCAAAACTCTCTCTCTCCGAATCTCTGAACTGTCGCTCTCTGTTTCACTTTTGTACAGAGATTCGAATCTCTGAAGTGAAACAGAGAAAGCCAAGAACTGTAAAGTTATTCCATTTTACTCGAATATGGTGGAATCCTATGTATTGTTTATGGCTTTATATGGTATTGTCTGGGCTTGGGGTGTTTGATGTGTTTTGTTTTTTGGGGTTTTTGTCTGGATCTACAATTTAAAATTTAGGGTTTTGTCGCTTTGATGTCGGGGATGAAGTGGTTGGGGAGGTTAAATGAAAGAGGAAGTAAAAATGGTGACCAATTTGGGGTTGGTTGGTGAGGGTTCTTAAATCCCAGCAATAGTCGATTTTGGACGTAAATGAAGAGGACTGGGTTTGGTGATTGTTTGGTGACTCTCATAACTGTTAAATGAATGAGGGTGTTGGAAATTCATAAACTTTTTTTTTTTGTGTGTGCATTGTGTGTAACAGTTTGAACAAGATGAATTGACCATGTTAGATAGGTAGGTTAAGTGAAAAAATCTTAGTAAAATAACATGTTGAATTTACCTTTGCAGATCCCAATATGTTCACTATAAGGATTCATCAGGGGGGGAGATTTCATAGTGAGAAGGGAGTGAATATGGTTTATAGAGGGGGCCAACCGTGCTATGTTGATGGAGTAAACCCGAACACAATGTCCATGACAAGGATACACTATTGGGCCTATGATTTGGGGTACCAAATGCCCCCAATTCAATTCTGGTTTAGAATTTCTAGAAGTGAGGAGGGGGATGGGCATCTACCATTATGTACTGATCAAGAGGCTGTGGAGACGTGTCACTATGTATGTCCAAGGTTGAATTATATTGACTTGTACAAAGTGTGCACAAGTGAAAGGAGGATTTTAAGGGTTGAAGAGCTTGACCAGTTTGAAGAAAATCTCAACCATGCTATGTTTATTGGCTAGTGGATTGAAGATGTAGAGGAAGGGCCCAATGTTATAGCTGATGATGAGGAGGAAGAAGGGTCTTTATGGGCAGAGGAAATGGGTTATGCTGAAGAGCCTATTTTTGTGAACTTGGATGAGTTAAGTGATGAGCCCAATGGTGAAACAGTAGCTGCAAATGGAAATGGAAATGGGCTTGACCAAGATGTGGATGGACATTTGCCTCAAGAACAGGATGCACAAGTGCCAGAGCTAAATGAGGATGGACATGGAGTTCTAGAAGATAGAGGACATGAGCCTACTGTTGATGATGTTGAGGCATCCATCACTCAGGCAGAAGTGGAAAGAGCAAACAAAAGAAGAAAGGAGAAAGGCAAAGATGTGGTTCAAGAATAAGACAATCCACCTGCAAAGAAGAATAAGGGCAGAAAAAGGCCTGAGGTGCAAAGGAGATATTCTACAAGGTCTGGAGGTGAGAGTTCAAGAGGCCACTCGGTTCCTGATGTGGATATCTCCTCTGAAAGCATAACAGACTCAGAGGACCCGGATTTTGATGGCATAGTGGATTTAGATTACGAACTAGACAGTGAAGATGATGATGTGCAGTTTCAGCAGAATGTAGATGGTGACAGAAGCAGAGTAAATGAGTTTGAAGAGAAGGGGTTCGAGGGGGATATATCTGAAGATGGTGGGAATGAGTCTGAAGGGTTAGATAGTATGCATGGATCCTCAGGTGAGGATGATGAAGACAGAGGGAAGTTCCCTGTAAAGTGTAGGAAAAGATACAGTTCATAGAGGGAGTTCAAGTATAAGGAGGACATGAAGAGACCTACTTTTGAATTGGGGATGGAGTTTCCAAACTCCAAGGTGTTTAAGAGTGCAATTAGGAAGCATGCAGTTCAAACAAGGAAGGAGATTAGGTTTCCAACAAACACAAGACATAAGGTAAGTTTCAATCTTGTTTATATAGTATGAGTTTGAAGTGTTGAAAAGTTATTCCAATTAAACTGACTTTATTGTGTCCACTGTACTTTGACACAGGTTTTGGCAAGGTGTAAGACATCTCCTGGTTGCCCTTGGAGGATCTATGCCTCTACTACCGACTTGGATAATCCCACCATTTTCATTAGGACTCTGAGGCAAGAGCACAAGTGTGCTTCTTTTGGAAAAAAGGTGTATCATATGCATGCACCTTTTATTGCTGAAGAATACATGGATTTTTCATGAGTGATCCTAATTGGTCTAGGGAAGGGATGCAGAATGCTATCAACAAGGATTTTGAAATGGAGGTGGATTATCAGATGCGTTATAGAGCAAGAGTGAAGGCACTTAAGCTTGCACAAGGGAGCCATGCAGATCAATATGACTTGTTAGAGAGCTATGCTCATGAGCTCAAGAAGAGGAATCCAGGAACTTCTGTTTGGATTCACACTGAACTTGATGGAGAGCTTGCAAGGTTCAAAAGGATCTACATATGCATCGAGGCATTGAAGAAGGGTTGGAAGGAGGGGTGCAGACCCTACATAGGGTTAGATGGGTGTCATTTGAAATCAGTACATAAGGGGCAGTTGCTTTCAGCTGTGGGGATTGATGGGAATAATGGGATTTATCCCATTGCATGGGAAATTGTGGAAGCAGAAACAAGGGAGACCTGGACATGGTTTTTGGAGGGAGACCTGGACATGGTTTTTGGAATTTTTGAAGATTGATTTAGATATACCTCACAGCACTCATTACACATTCATGAGTGACAAGCAAAAGGGCCTTGAGCAGGCTATAAAGAAGTTATTTTCAGATGCTGCACACAGGCATTGTGTCAGACATCTCCACAATAACTTCAAGTCAGATGGACATCAAGGTTTGCAATCTCTCTCATTACTTTGCTGACCTATTTTATATGCTACTAGGTTTGTAATAGTTTTTTGTATTGTGTCCGTAGGGTTGGAACTGAAGGATAAACTATGGGCTATTGCTAGAAGCTGCACAATGAATCAATTCAGGGATGCTTTGGAGGACAAGAAGAAGAGCTCAACTACTGGTTGGCAATGGTGCATGGACAGACCTGCACAACATTGGTCAAAGTCACACTTTGATCCTAAATTCAAGTGTGATGTTTTGTTAAACAACCACAGTGAGAGTTTCAACAAAAGCATCCTACCAGCCAGGAAAAAGCCCATACTTGGTTGTTTGGAAGACATAAGAGCTGCCACAATGGTGAGGTTAGCTAATAGAAGACAATCTGGCCCTAATTGGAGGTGTAATGTTGGCCCAAGAATTGAGAAGCAATTGAAGAAAAATGTTGAGCTTAGCCATGAATACAGAGTTATCAGTTCAAGTAATAACATTTTGGAGATTCAAGGCAGAGGTATAGCATGTGCCAGTGGTGTGGTGGCTGCAATTCAGTTTCATTGGAAGCAAGGACCTGCACGTGCAAGAGAAGGGACATCTCTGGGTACCATGTGGGCATGCAGTAGCTGCAATTCACTCCAAAGGGTTGAGGCCTAATGATTTTGTGCATGATTACTTCACCAAGAACACATACATGAAGGCTTATGACCCAGTAATGTTCCCAATATCTGGAGTGGCTGAGTGGGACAAGATACATAGGCCAATTGCACCTCCTTTTTATAGGAGGCAACTTGGGAGGCCCAAAATGTCAAGGAATAAAGAACAAGGTCAGTCATCCTTCCTCTGCACAAATTTTGGTTATCTGTTATGTTTCAACTGTTTTGGTCATTATTTGTTGTGAAATTATGACATATATCTGACTATGTTATACCTACTGCAACTGGTTTAAAAGGAGAAGTGCCCCCCCACAGATGGAGCAGAAAAGATGCCAAGAGTCTATTACTCACAGGTCAGTTGTGGAATATGTAAGAAGAAGGGCCACAATAGGAGGACATGAAAACAGAGCAACCAAGTATGGTTATCAATTTCATTTCATTTTTGTAGGTTTACACTTGATGTGATTGGAAAATTTAAATTAATTGTTGGGTCCATTATGTGTTGTTGGAATGCAGCAAGGTGAGAATGTGGTGCAGCAGTAGGCAAATGAAGGAGAGCAGCAGCAAGTTCCTCAGGAAGCTGAACCTGTCCAGCAACAGCACAATGAAACTCAGGATGTAGAGCCACAAGTTTCTCATAATGTGGAAGAGTCCCAACTAACTTATGTGCCTTCCCAGCAATCACAGACTACTACAGCTTCATGAAGCTCCTCCAGACCTGGTTTCACAAACAGAAGGTTCAAAGTCCTTGCTCACAGAAAACCTATACCAACAACAGCCCCTCCATCACAAGAAAATGATTCTCAATAGGGTTTTAGTGTCTAATGTACTTTTTTGTATTTTGTTGGGTTTCTAGACAATGCAGAATGCTAGAGTATGGCTCTGTTGGGTTTGCTGCACAATGGTTTTTTTGGATTTGCTAGACAATGCAGATTGCTAGCCTATGGTTTTGTTGGGTTTAATAACTCAAACAAATGTAATTGGTATGTTGCATTTGACTCTAGCTCTATCAAAATGCATTCTCTGTTTCAGGTTATATGCATTTCAGATAGTCATTTGTGGAGGATGAAATTAGCCATCACATGTACTTATGCTCTGTTGGGCCAAAAACATTAGGTACCAAACTGATATATAGTTTCAACAGCCCACCTTTTTCTTCAACTTTGGTGCCACATTCTAATTATATGGTTGACTAATTTGGCGGTAAAAGTCACTATAGTCCAAAAAAACATCAGGAGGGAAAGTATGACTGGAAATTTTGGCGGGAGTGAGTGAAGGGACGAAACTACCCTTGTAAATTTGCCAGGTGGCAAGCTCCGTAATGGAGCTAACGACCATATATACCAATCTTTGGTGGGGCAAAGAACCTCAGGTACCAAAGTGATATTTTTTGAAGTTCAGGTACCAAAATTTATAAGGCAGAAAAGTTCAGGTACCGTACGGACCATTTTCCCATTTGAGGAAGCCTAAAAATTTCTGAAGCATTTGTCTATGTTTAGTGTGTAGAGGCAAATGACAGTGCTGGAGGTTGAGGATAGCAGTTCAATGTTGAACGGGATACTAGTGAGAGGTCGCTTAAGTGATCCTCGGCTCAGTCCGGTTGACAGGCACAATAGGTGTGAGACTTGTGCCACCTCCGTGACCATCGATTTCAAGAGATACGCCGACTCCACTAGCGTCCCCAACCTCTGATTCTGGTCATACTCGGATGATTCCAATGACTGAGCCCAATCCTTCATACGCTATAGCAGAACACCTACGTTGGCCAGCAGAAATTTCATCAATTTCGTCACTAGTTTTACTCCTAAAACGACGAGAACTCCAACTCTGAGAAGGTAATTTCATCAAATACGGGCAGTGTTTCAACAAGAAGTTAGAGTCCTTTACTGGGTACAGTAAAGGCTCCCAAGGCAATTTGTCAGCTTCAAGATCTACGACGTCAACAACACTTCCAAGGATTTAAGGACAAAAAGGCGGTGATATACGTTTGATACAGGTGTGATACAGCTTTGAATCAAGCTTTCTCTAAACCCTCACTATCAATACAACTCCTCGATCAACTCCTCCTTCAATTTCATTCGACTTAACGCAGCCTTCAACAAAAATGGGTTCTTCATACCATAGCATATCGATGAGAGATTCAAATAGATTCAAGTAGAAGTTGAAAACCCAGCAAGCACAAATAGTTAGGAAAGCTATTGGGTACTCCAACATGTAAGATCAAATCCCGAAAAGATTTTGGAAGTCTACTTTTCAATTTGGGGAAATCACAGGTATTGACGATGCTTCTTTCATGTTTAATTGGTGCTTGTAGTTTGTTCTTTGTATGAACAATGTGAGAAATGCATTGTTTTGTTTAATTTCATTGCTATTTATATGGATAATTGAACTTCTAGTAAATCATAGAGGCCATGTGAGGCAAATGCCAAGGCAATCTACAGCTCCAGTGAGCACACAAATAACTTGAAATTGGGCGAGGCAAGTGTCAGGACAATCTGCTACTACAACAACTACACATTCTTCTGTAATTGCCAAGAGAACAAGGCCAAGGCCTTAGAGTTGATAAAGAATCAGGCTTTAGGGACAGGGTGACAACTTTGTGATATCAAAGTTACAATTAAGTCATTTGATTTAGTCATCAAACCATATTTTGTTTGGGTTAAGTCATCTGATAAGATGTCATTCCCATAGACATGTGAGAAAAAACCATGTGATGTTTTAATGATCAGATCACCTTCTATGGTTTGTGAAAAATTGTTCAATTTTTTTATGTTATGGTATAATTCATTTGATTTGATCTCTGATGCTAATGCTTTGTGTTTTTATTTTAATACTAGCCTTCCTGCTAGGCCTGGGATTTTGAACCCGAGAACCGGTGGAACCGGAACCGAAGGTTTGGTTTGATTTCAACTTCTGAAAACATGTCAAAATGGAAGCATCAAACCATTTTAGAAAACCCGGTTCGGTTCCTGTTATGCTTTTTCCATACTCTCTGGAACCGTTGGAACCGGTATATGGAGGCATGTAGGTCTAGTAGTTGAGTAGCCCATATATTCATTCACTGAAGCCCATGTATATGTGATAAGCTCATAAATGTACATGATTTTGTATTGATTTCTTCATGTTTTCTTAGCTAGTTTTCCATCTATTTGAGTCATTTACTTTATTTTTATGTTTTGTAGGTGTTATGGAGCAAAGTAGAAGAAAGGAAGCTAAATCAGTAAATCTTCCTGTGCAGATCAGTCAACTTCGACATGAAACTGAGAGCAGCTCAGAATGAACCAGACAGTGAGCTTTATATGGTTGGAAAGCCTTCGATGTCTAGTTTCCAGAACTTTTGACTGTTCATTCATATCATTTTCTTACAAGAAGTTATGGCTGATTTAGTACAGCAATGTCGGGTAGTCCGAGAATCTGACACTTTGACGGAAATCCATGATTTGAGGCCCGAATTCCTTTTAGAAGCCCACCGACGAGTATTAACTGAATATCTCTGTTTATTAGAGATATATGACATATTTTTATGGGTGAAAATTATTAGGAATCTTAGAGGAGAAGCTACTTGAATCCTAAAAGGAAAAGAAGTGAAATTCTCCTAACCTAAGCAATAAAGGAGGGACGTGATCAGTTTGGACGGAGAGGGCCGCACAAGAGAAAAGAAGAACGGCATCCTTTCTGCCATCATCCAGCCGCCATCTCTTCCTCTTCCTTTCTTTTAGTTTTTGTTTTCTTCATGACTAAGTCTAGCTAAATACTTTTGTAGCTAGGGGCGATTTCAAAGCCCCAAACATGTTCAATTCATATTGAAGACAATTCAGTTGTTGGTTTTCTATATTATCAATTGAGTGTTTGTTTCACTGTGTCTACAAGATGAATCTTTGCTTGTTTGTTTAGGTGCACAACTAAATGAATAGGTTAGGGTTCTAATGCTAGGAGTAACACTAGATTCGTATATGTCGTGTGTTGATTCTAATTGAGTAGCAAAATGTTTTCTTGAATTACATGTGACTCAAACCCTAGGTTTAGCAAGACTACCAATGTACTTGTGCCCCTAGATTTATCCAAACCCTTTTATTGCTTAATAATTTTGATATGTTAAACTTAGCGAGCTTGTGTTAGGTTGCATAATCGGAAATAGATTAAGTGGTGAGCTTGTATTCACTTAACGAGGAACTAAGAAAGGGTAATGGGTTAATTCGAGCTTGTGAGTTAACTTCGGGTAAATTCAATTGAGAATTAAGATTCCATAACTGAGCTTTGATATGATTGAGTGTGTTTGGTGGTGGAGAATGAGTCCTTAGCTTTGTTTCTATCAATAGTTTTAAAGTTATAAAATCTGTTTCTGCTATGTTATTTTACTGTGTTCAGTTTTACGTGAATGATTTCATATATCAAATCAACTCCGATTGTTCTGAAATTTTGTATGCGTAGTATTCAATGTGTCTTTAGTGTTATGTAAAATTTCCAGAAAATTTAATAGAGTCTAGGTTAGTTAATTAATTTATTTTCGTTAACTGTTCAGTAGCATAGTTTAGAGTAGTTTGTGACATTTGATTAGCAGTTTAGGAACAATCTTCAGCGGGTAATGACCCTTGCTTGATCACTATATTACCAACGATGATATTTGAGTGCAAGGTTTAAGTTGTGCATCTTTTAGACGTATCAATATGCATACCTCAGGCCCGTTTCTTTGCAAGTCAACACGACATCATGACTTAAACACTCGACAAGTCGACAACCTCGACCTAAACGGCTTAACCTAAAAGTCTCTCAACTCTCAAAGCTTCAAACACTCGACCTCAGATCCGCAGTCGAACAAAGTTCCAAACCCAGAATCCGTCTATCTTCATAACCCCATATGTGCTTCAAAATCCAAAATTCCAATTCTTAAATCCCAGTTTGTATCCCAAACCGGCATATCGTAATCCCTAATTCCCAATTCCTCCCAAATCGTTCAACACTTTGACTGCAAATGAGTTTGAATTCACTTTCTTCTAATTCAAGTACTCAGAGTCCTCGAAATGAGATTATACCTACAACACAGCAAGGAGAAGAGATTGAAGGAGCTCAGTCGCATCATCCTAGCACCACGAAGAAAGGTGCGGCAAAGAGAAAGAGGGCAGAGAAAGCTCAGAAACTGAAGAAATCTAAGGAGAGAAGTTGGATTTGGGCACATTTCATAAAGGTGGAGCACCCGCTTATGGAGAGTGTGGATGTAATTGAGCAGGAAGTTGGCCACACCACAAGAGCACAATGTAAGTATTGTACTACTCACCTCGCATGTAATTCGACTACTAATGGAACTAGTTCTCTGATTAAACTGTTACACCCTGACCCTGGGTAATGAATAACAAAGAGTCTAATAAATCCAACAGATCACATAAACAATTTCACAAAGTGAAATTGTACTGAAACCAAATTAACTTGAGCAGATTTTCATCCTTCTTGTTTCCTTCAAACTTTTAACAAATCGTCATTTAGTTTCCTCTTTTTCCCCGGTTAGGCCCAATACCTCTCGAATTAAGGCCATCGAGAACACCCCAGACAAGCGGACAACCTCAAATTAAGGCCACCGAGGACACCCCGTACTAAGCGGAATTCCCGATTGGGTTTTGGGTCTTTCACCTTAGGGAGGCACAATCCCTACTTAATTATCCGCTCGAATTCATGAGCCCCAATCAGGTTTAGGGTCTTTCACCCAAGGGAACTCGATCGCTCCTTACTTATATCCCGGGCCTAACCAGATTTAAGTTCATTAGCATTCACAAAAGTACTTTCAATTTCATTTCAATCCAGTTCAGAGAATTCGTTTGTTAGCAAAATAACAATCATGAAATCAAACTTTATAATTGCAATGCACAAGAAGAGTGCATACCTTCATAGCCATTTAAAATGAAATTGGATAAACACAAAACAATTACCCAACTCTACAATTGAAGGAGGAACATGAACTACCATCTCTTATTTTCCAGATCATCATCACCTGTTGAGAGAAAACCAAAAGAAATTTCCTTTCATTTAATAGAATTTCCATGGATGATTGTAGCTAACTGTGTTTGGGTGACAACCTCAGAACAAAGAGATTGTTTGTTTAGTTTTGTGGCGAGGTACAAAGGGAAGAAAAGGTGAGATACTCGAAAGAGAGAGCTCTAGAGAAATGAGGAATATCCCATAGATGTATCCCCCGTTTTCCCCAGAGAGAGAGAGTCCCTCTCATTCTCCTCTCCCCCAATTCTTTTGAAAAGAAGAAAAAAAATATCAGGGAGGAATGAGTCGGTTCCGCAAGAGACAAAAGAGCTGAGAAAATTCTGTGTTTTTCTCCCACAATCTATACCCTTCTCGACTCTTCCGTAGAACCTCCTTTGTTTTTCTAATCTTTCCCCTTTTCCTCTAAATGCTTCGTTCCTGATCCCCTTCTATTAAACTCAATTCTTATTTTCCTTTTCTTTTTGTTGGCCAACATATGATCTCCCATTTTGCTATTTGTTTCATTTACACTTTATTTATTTATTTATTACTATCATATTGAAACTAAGTCGATTTTTTTTCCAACTAAATTCTAAATTCAAGGACTTTGTTGAAAGCTATATTATATTTCCTAAAAAAAAACCGGGTTATCACAATCTACCCTCCTAAAAATAATTTTGTCCTCGAAATTTCATGAAGTCTAAAATGAATCTAAAACTTTTGACTAAAAATAAAATTTCACAGCTTTGGTTCTTAATCACATAGAACCACCTTGCAATTTCTGTATCATTTTCAATCACAGCAGCCATACTCGCAGCTGCCAAAACACACTAGTCTTGAGCGCCCACAGTAAATACCTGGGAGAATAAGCCAGCAAAGAAAAAATCTTTAACAGATCCCATAACAAAGGCAAATAGAAAAAAAATTCATTGCCTTAGAAACAAATGCAAACGTAGGACAACCAGCCCAGGCCACCAATGCAAGTCAAAAATGATCAATTCTACAATTCGGCTAAGCAGTCGTTTGTACTCCAGAGCCCATAATAGCAATTGCTGACAAATATTGTTCCAAACTTCTCTATCTGTTATTAGTCATTTCCAATAACAAGATCAAGAAATTAACTTAAAACCTTAGATTAGATATTCATTCTCTATATGCTTTATTCTACCTTTGCTATACCAATTGTTTCATATTAATCATTCCTTTAATCTAGCGCTGAAAATTGTCTCAGCTGCAAAACAATTACTCATATAAATACACAATTGAATAAGGATAGAATCCAATCAGAACACGAAACTCAAGTAGGGAGAAAGACAAACTCAACTAGCATGACTTAACAACTACAATAGCCAAGTTCAATCGTAAACAGATTTATGAAAACTTAAAATGTCATTGAGATAATGAATTAAATCACAAAGCAAAGAATGCCAAGTTTCAGAATTAAACCTCAGGACCAAAATATGCTCAACAGTAAACTAATTGCATGATAAGAATCAAACATCTGAAACTGCGAACCACATAAATAAACACATCACAATTCCAAAATCGATTCACTTGCCCAATGAAAAGTACAATCAAGTCAACAGACATGAAATCAGAATCTCTCATTTCTTGATCATAGTAAAAGTAACTAGCTAGATCCTCTCCAATAAAGCCAACTAGATCGGTCCAGAGAGTCACTAACTCGCTAAACAATTCTAACAAAATTGAATCGTACAAAGTTTGTGATGCCCCGGAAATTCGTATTTATTTTCCGAGGATTTACCGGAATTTAATTTTTGTGGTTATTGGACGGTTTCGTGGCTCGTGGATAGAGCGGAAGTGTTTCGGGCGAATAATTATTCAGGAAGCGTCATTTTAGGGGGGGCGCAAGGGTTGACTTTTTATTCATTCGGTTTCTCCCAAAACTTCCTTCATGAAAGTTGTAGAACGCGTCGATACGAGTTCGTGAATATGTGGAACGCGGAAATCGGAGTTCGTATGAGAAAGTTATGAGCGTTTGAAAATTTGGAGAGTTACTATAAGTAGGAGTTTCCATTTTCGGAAACTTACTATTTCCATGTTTCCATTTTCCTTTTCCGGAAACCAGAAACTCTCCATTCTCTCTCCTCACCCGCGTCTGACTCGACCCGAACCCGGAAACTCGACCCCTCTTTTCCGGCGAGCTCCGGCGATGAAACTTTCCAGATCAGTTCGTCTCCTCCGTCCGATCGTCTTTGTGGCATCCTCTACTGGCGATATCCACTGTGTGCGGCGTAGTTTGGTGTTTTCTGACCCGATCGGAAAACATAGCTCCAGTGACTTCGTGGCTTCATATTTCGTTGGTTGAGTTCAGAGAAGGCTCCTTGATGGATCTGTGGTGGTTGTTTGGATCAATTTACGTGGAAATCAGTTCAACTCGGATTGAGCAAGAATCCAAAGCTTGTGGGGTAGTTTTTGACCCTTTATGCTTGTTTCTGACTTCGAGCTAGTTATGAAAATTCACAAGCATGCTTAGATGAACAGCTTTGATGTTGGGAGTTTTGTGAAATATTGTGTTTTGGCTGGCAGCGGCGCTCCACCTCATGTGGCGGCGTTCTGGTGGCTTTCCAGCCATGTATGGAATTGTTTTTGGTATTATATATGTTCTACTCATTGATACGAGCGTTTCGATATATAATATGCAAATTTTGGAGTTCGTATAGAATTATTATGATTTTTACAGTTTCATACTGGTCGATTTATTCGATCCGTGAGGATTCGAGCTTCCGATCGACTTGTGGTTTTGGCATATCGATCATAGAAGTATTCCGGAGACATTGGGTGGTCTCGGATGTGGTTTCGCCTTGATTGGCATCACTTTGGGGATTTTAGTTCAAAAAAGGGGTTTTAGACTTAAATCGTTTGTGGATTGTTGCTAAGTTGAAACCGAACGTGATTAGGTACTTGACGAGGTATCCTTGGACGATTGTTTTGTGGTGTGGCTGCCTTGTTCTGTATTGAAGACGCAGTGGGAGTTTGGAGGTGAGTAATCTCACGAGGTTCATTTATGAACGAAGTTACCTTTATTGTTTTGAGAGTTATTTAGTTAACTGCAAACTATTGTTGGTATTAGTGGCATTCCTGAGTGAATGACCACGTGTGTGTATATATATTTACGTGAAATATGTATATTCTTGTGGGTTGATGGGTGATTTATGCAATAGGGATTGATGAGTTTCATTCTATTGTTTGAGGCCTGACTTTTTGGGAGACAATGTGATAGGAATTGGGAATTCCTATTGTTTGGGAAGTGTCAAGATTTGTGTGGGTTGTTTAATGTTTGATATGACGACTTGGGGAGGTCTGAGGATTTGGGGTTGCTGGGAGTGATCCGTGTAGTGATCTGTGTGGAGATATGTCTGACGATCAAGACTTCACGCCTTTGGTCGGGTGAGTGGATACTATCAGTTAGAGCTCTAGTCCGTTGTTGGTACATCATAGGGGATAGCGGGGAGCTATCTGATGCTCATGAGTACGTGTTTTTAAAAGAGAGTTTTGGGGATTCTTTCTTTTAAATGTCCTGGGAGGACTTGTGAATCATATTCTATTTGTTAGGTTAACGATAGATATGATTGAGGTGTGTGTTGATGTGTTATGTGTCTAGGTTGAACTAATGTGTTGTTTGTCCAGGTTGGACCGATGTGTTGTTTTGTCCAGGTTGGACTGATTTGTTGTTAATACATCACGGGGGGTAGCGGGGAGCTATCTGATGTTCATGAGTACTTGTTTTTAAAAAGAGTTTCGGGGATTCTTTCTTTTAAATGTCCTGGGAGGACTTGTGAATCATATTCTATTTGTTAGGTTAATGATAGATATGATTGAGGTGTGTGTTGATGTGTTGTGTGTCTAGGTTGGACTGATTTGTTGTTTGTCCAGGTTGGACCGATGTGTTGTTTTGTCCAGGTTGGACTGATTTGTTGTTAATACATCACGGGGGGTAGTGGGGAGCTATCTGATGTTCATGAGTACTTGTTTTTAAAAAAGAGTTTCGGGGATTCTTTCTTTTAAATGTCCTGGGAGGACTTGTGAATCATATTCTATTTGTTAGGTTAATGATAGATATGATTGAGGTGTGTGTTGATGTGTTGTGTGTCTAGGTTGGACTGATTTGTTGTTTGTCCAGGTTGGACCGATGTGTTGTTTTGTCCAGGTTGGACTGATTTGTTGTTGGTATATCAAGGGGGTAGCGGGGAGCTATCTGATGCTCATGAGTACGTGTTTTAAAATGGGAGTTTCGGGGATGCTTTCTTTTAAATGTCCTGGGATGACTTGTGTATCATATTTAAATTGTCAGAGTTTCAATTAATATGATTTTTGTCACGAGGTGGATTGTGTTGTGTTCTTTTGGGAAAAGAATGTGCTGTGTTGGGAAAACAAGGTGTGTGGTTCTTTTTCATGAGTTGATGGGTTTCCTCGTTGGATGAGTTGTGTGTTTGTGTTTTGAGTTACTCATACGGGCTTGCAAAAGCTTACCGGGTTTGTTGTGTGGCAACCCGGTGCACCATTCAAATGGTGTAGGGGTTATTTCTGAGGTAGCGTGTTTGCAGCTTAACGGTAGGAAGCCATTTATGTGACTTTACTGTTATTAAGACTTCCGCTTGTAGTGAGCTCTGAGAAGCATTTATGTTTTATTTTGTTATGGCAATTTAATTCGTAAGCTGTTGTATTACATAACTCTATGGAGGGTGAGTATATATTATTATTGTGGGTTCAAGGCATCAATGTGTACTTGGGTTAAAATGGAAAAGTTTCCAGGTATTTTGTATTGATGGCTGAACGATCGCGCATATATAAATATGAAATTATATATCGATTTTTAATTTTGTTAAAAATCAGGGGCGTGACAAAGTTATTACTAGAGTTTCAAGTAAACTCACAACATCTCAAATTCTAAAACTCGTCAACTAAAAAGAGTGAAGGACGTAAAATCATGATCTAACCAATCTGGAAATTCCAAAATGCATAGATTATATGAAACTAGACACAGATATACAAAGCTAGAGTTGACTGATGCATTTAGGCAAAACATACAATACACCAGAATGATGCTGCAGAAGTACTCGTACAAAATTCTATACCTACTGAAATTTTGGGGAAGCAAAACCTTGGATGTTCAGCTCTATTCACACTCGATCATTCATGGTAGGTAATAGGAGGCATTATAATATGTTATAAGAATTGGAAAACAAACGATGTTAAAGAATGGAGCTTTGTTCCCAAACCAACCAGACAAAAAACAATCAACGTTCCAAAGAATACTAATAAGCAATACCAGCCATGAATTGATAATCAAACTATGCAGCAACATATATGCAGACATATACATGGATTTAGATCACAATCTTCCATAAACACCCAAACGAGCTATTAGCTTCTCTCTTGGAAGTGGAAACACAGCTGATTTTATGTTATTGGTGTCTGTCTGCATGATTTTATGTTATTGGTGTCTGTCTGCATAATGCAGAGGGGAAATTTTGACTTGCTCTTTGCAGACAGATCACAACCTATACAATAAGAGAATTTCAGCTGGTAAAGTGGAAGATGGGTATGATGGTTATTGCATTATGAAAGTTCTTAAACCAGTGGACATTTACCAGCCACACTTGGTCATATCCTTCTCTGATGTGTAGTTGAAGGTGATGTGTAGTCAAATACGGAGGTTGCTTCAAAGGCAAAAACAACAGTCTACAGTGTTCCCAATATGAATTCACTAAACAAGATTCAAAACCGAGAATACACAGAAACCATAACAGCAAAGAGAACATAAATCTTATTGCTTACACTAGAACAAAGCTTCTTCCTATGAGTTAGAGCAAAGAAGTGATTACATATCGATACCAGACTACCGAAAATTGCCCTTCTAAAAATAAGAATGAAAAGAAAACACTCTCATTCTAAATTATTGGTACAAACAGCATGCCAATCTCACATGAATAATCAACATAAAAGAAAGGGACTTTACTCTTTGTAACCCATTAACATAAAACATAGGACATCATCAAGCCTGTCAATAACCTTTATTTAGCACAAATACAGACCCTATTTGTGCTGCTTCTGAAGTACACCCACAGAGAAGAGAGAACATTGAAAATGCTAAGGACAAACAACAGATATGTCCTCCACATTTCTAGAAATCTTTCTATACCAAACAAGTTGTCCCAAGAAGACAACTAAAATTATTGATATAATTACATGAGAGAAACTTATCTAGGCAAAACACACAAGTTGCAATCTATCCAAACCTTGATTGATTATTCTTTCTTAAAACACATAATGGAAACTTATAATCACAAATTACCAGTAATAGAGCAACTACTAGAACTCAATTCCCAAAAAGATACTAATAACTTCCCAAAACCGTAACAGAAAACCTAACACTATGAACTATGAAATTAAGGATAACCTAAAGCATTACTGCTAGCTGGTATCAAACCAAGTAAGAGACGAAAAATTAACCTCAAAATACCAAGGCTATTAGCCTCCAAGTAAGCAATGTAACCAACTTAGGAATGAAAAGATGAGCTTCCAGCCACCAACTGTGACTCAATTGAATTGAATCAAGACTAGGACAAAACTTTCTTGAATTCCAAATATGCCTTATATGAATAAAATTCCAGTCGCAGCAAGCCGTAATTGACTTCAAGAGTCTAAAGATAGAACTCCGTATAAATCATAGAACACTTACATAAACTAGCTACTGAAACAGATATTTTAACTGGTAAGATACCATCAATCCTAGGGGTGGCTGAAATTGCCGGACCTGCCGAAAACTGGCCGAACCGCTGCCGTCGGCGCCGACTGAAATGGTAACCGGAAGGTCCGGTTGGGTTTTACCGTACCGTATAATCGTACGCGGCTCAGTAGTGGTACGTAAAATCAATTATACGGTATTACCGTACCAACCGTACATATATACTTGTATTATTTTTTATTTATTTTTAATACTAGGTATGTTTTAAGCCGTTGATTTCTAGCATATGTGAATTATAGTCGTTGGATCTTAGTGGAGATTGGGCTAACCTAAGAGGGGTCACTCAGATTAGGTCATTTGCGACTTGTGGCCGCAACCTCTCTCTCTCAAGTCTCGACCCTCTCTTCCTCTCTCTTCCTCTCAGAACCAACCCAGCCCCAATCCAATCCCAAAAACAACAATCGATCATTGATGCGAACCTCACCAACATAAGCTTCAACCTAGATATCATTTAATTTTTGAAATCCCCAAATCGTTTGACTAACCCTAGATCAGTTGCTTCACTTGCTTGGTTGAAGTGGTTGCTCAGAGACTTATACGGCGTTCAAGTGGTGTTTTCGAGCACAAATAATTAGGTAAAATCGATCTCCTTTTAGCTTTTTACTCTTGTTACTCCTTTGGCTCTAATTTGTATGAAAAAAATGGAATCTGTTGTTGATTTTGTTAATTTCATGGTTGAAATTGATCGTGGTTATCTAACATATATGTTCATATGTGCTTTGGTAGGAAAGTCCTTTGAAGCTTGAAGGTATTCACCATGGATTTCAGTTGAGGCTTTATCAGTTTATCCTGAGGCAGAGAGGAGATCGAGGTCTTTGATTAGGTAACTAAACGTCTAAACTTGTGTGTGCTTGGTTGGGTTTTGATTCTTTGAACTTGAAGTATCTGCTTGTGACTTTGTGTATGGGTGATTATGATTATAACTTTACCAGTTCTTGTGTATAATTATGTTTTATGGATGCTAAAATTCTTTGAACTTGAAGTATCTATTCTGCTTGTTCTCTTATTAATTAGTATGTGACTTTGAGAGTTTCTGTGTGAATAAGTTTCTGCTTGTTCTCTTATTAATTATTTTGTGACTTTCTGTGTGTATAGATATCCCTTACATAAAACTGATCAAAACTGAATCTATCTTTTCTCATTGTAGACCATGGCTTCTACAAGTAGGTCAGGAAGTAATTGTTGTTTATCCCCTTCCATAACTTCAAACATGGTTACTGCAAGTTGTCAATCTGTTAGTGTTTTCCCCAAATGATAACCAAAACCCTTTACCACCAGTAGGTAACTTACCACCAATAGATAATAGTACCCCTAACTTAGTTCCCACTACAACCCCAACTGAAACACCAAATCCAGATCCTGAATCAGTGGGGCTGGGGAAAAGAAAAATAGTAGATAAGACCACAAAGGGTAGGAAACAGAGTCGAGTATGGGAGTGTTTTACAAGGCCTTTGCTCCCTGATGGCAAGCCTGACCCAAACAATGCACAATGCAACTACTATAAAGCATTAGTTCATGCTTTAAGTTCAAAGAATGGAACCAGTTCTTGCTTGTCACATGGAAGAAACTGCAAGGTTAACCCTCTATTTGAGAAACCAATCGAGAAAGGGCAGACTATATTATCTAGCGGTAATGTTTCTGGGGCTCCATAATATCACAGATTTAATCAGGGTAGGATAGATGAGAAGCTGTACAAGATGATCATTAGGGATGAACTTCCCTTTAGGCATGTGGAGGGTTTTGGGTTTAAAGCATTTATGCTAGAAGCTCAGTCACAGTGGATTCAACCAAGTAGAAAGTTAGTGGCCAAGGGAGTGTGGGAATTGTACCAATCTAAGAAGGGAAAGATGATGTCGATCTTTGCACAGCATGCAAAGAGAGTTAGTGTAACCACTGACACTTGGACATCAATTCAGAACATTAACTACATGGTGGTCACTGCCCATTTCTTGGACAGCGACTGGAAATTGCACAAAAGGATTATTAACTTTTGTTCAATTACCAGTCACAAAGGGGAAGATATAGGGAGGGTACTGGAGCAGTGTTTGAGGGAATGGGATATCAATAGGGTGTTCACTATCACAGTGGACAATGCTAGTGCAAATGACCAAGTAGTTGTCTACATGAAAAGAAGGCTGAGGAACATGAACACTTTAAGCTTTGATGGGGACTTCTTGCACCTTCGATGTGCATGTCACATCATCAATTTGATTGTCAAGGATGGAATCAAAGAATTAGGGAATGGGATTGATGCAATTTGGCATTGTGTCAAGTTTATTAGGTCAAGTTCAAGTCGATTAGACAAGTTTAGGGAGTTTTCTGTTCTTGAGCACTTGAATAAGAATGCGAATGTTCCCCTAGATGTGATCACTAGGTGGAATAGCACTTATTTAATGCTTGTTGTGGCATTAAAATATGAGAAAGTGTTTGATAGGATGGGTGATGAAGATGTGCAGTTTAGGCATTATTTTGAGGAGAAAGATACCAACGGTAGGCAGAGGACATGCCCTCCCGTAGAGGCAGATTGAAGAAATGCTCAAGCTTTAGTGCATTTCCTCAAAAAGTTTTACGAGACAACACTCAAATTGAGTGCTTGGAAATCAGTTACTGCAAACTTGCAGTTCAAACAGATGATCGGCCTTCAAACAGAGATTGATAAGAAGGCAAATGATGATTCTGATGAGGTTTTGCAGAGGATGGCAGTGGGGATGAAAGCAAAATTCAACAAATATTGGGGCAGCTTTGAAACCATGAATCAAATCATGGTGATTGCAAATGTCCTAGACCCTTGCTGGAAACTGCAATATCAGAAAGCAGCATTTTTATGGGTGGGAGTCAGAGCTGGCACCATTGAGAAGATAACTAGGGACTTGAAGAACATTCTGTTGAGAATGTATGTACATGCATGTCCATTTGCAAGCATAATTAGCTATAATGAGCCACGCTCATGGTACCACCAGGGGTACCAACGCCCACCATATGAGTGACTGGCGTAAAGACAGTTAGCCGGGTTACCGCCTGAGCCCCGGATCAACCCCAAAGCACCGCCGACGCGCCGCCACGCGCCGTGTCAAGATGGCATCAGAAGCCACTGAAACTGGGAACTGAAGCACCATCAGTCCCACATCGAAAACAAAGAGAAGATCATCCTCTTCCTCACCTATAAAAGGTTCTCTCCTCTCTCCTCATTAATGACGCATTCAATACTTACCTACTATTACTTTGTCAACATAAATACATTGACTAACTTAGGCATCGGAGAGTTGAAGACCGCCCGGCGCGGTCTCCCTCTGACGCCCATTGTATTTTATTTGACAGGTAACGGGAACCACTCACAACAAAGGTATCGATCCGCCTGCCGGATCAGCGTTAACTAAGGTCCAGCTACCGCTAGACTTTTAGACATTAACATTGGCGCCGTCTGTGGGAATCCTTGAACAGAAGGTCATCCCATCA
Source organism: Rosa chinensis (assembly GCF_002994745.2). Lineage (NCBI taxonomy): Eukaryota > Viridiplantae > Streptophyta > Magnoliopsida > Rosales > Rosaceae > Rosa > Rosa chinensis. Next base: position 17,353,426 of record NC_037088.1, on the reverse strand, counting down.
CAGTTACCATGACTAACGGTAGCGGGGGAAATAGCGGGGAGCAGGCAGACCAGTCCGCCGTTCCCCAACCCGCCCGCCCAGCGGTAAGCATCAACCGCGCACTATTCAACACCCCGGTCAACCCAGGCGGTGAAACAAATCCAGGCAGCAGCCGTCCCCCAGGTCAGGACCTCACCGCCTTGTATGAACTGGCGCTGGCAGACCTCCACAAAGCAAACAGAGAGCGCGAGCAGGAACGCAAGGAGAAGGCGGAGGCCCAAAACCAAGTGGCCACGCTGATGACACGTTTCGACGAGCTAAGGCGAACGCTGGACGCAAACGCCAACCCTGCACGAAGTGAGCAGTCACACAGCACCAGACACAGCCGGCCTACCGCTGGTATAGGACCCATCGTGCAAATGCAGGTACCGCTAAGCCCACCTGAGCTGGCAGGAATGGGACCACCCCCTATCCCACAACTGCCGGAGCAGGAGGCGGAGTCATCGCTGCGCACCCACCACTCGAGGACTAGAACAAGGACTGAGGGTAATCTACCCATTCCCGGGCGGGGGTTCGCTCCGCGGAACGCCCGAGCGGGCCCCGCTGGCGACGCAACCACCCAAATTTTGGAGAGGATGCAGCAGTTAGAACGGAGATTAATCCTGGCGGAGGCAGGCACCCCGGCGCCAGCCCCAAACCCACTCTTCGCGTCCAGGCCAGGCCCATTCACCGCCACAATTTTGCAAGCCGTCAGACCAGCGTTTGCAAAGACCCCAAAAATGTCACATTATAGCGGTAAGACCGATCCCTTCGTCCACATGGACACGTTCAAGAAGGTCACCAACAACAAGGGATTTGATGACGCCACCCTGTGCCACTTGTTCAGCGAAACGCTGGATAGTGAGGCAATGAGTTGGTTTTTCGAGTGTCCGCCAGGCTCCATCGACTCATTCCACGCATTATCTCATGCTTTCCTCTCTCGATTCATCTTGTTGTCCGCCGGTCATCACAACACGAGCCAGTTGTTTGGCGTCAGACAGGGAGGGGACGAATCATTGAAGGCATTCGTCACAAGATGGCGAGCGGCAGCATCTCAGTGCCGCGATCTCGACAAAACAATGGCTTCGGCGGCTTTCAAGCAGGGACTCCTCAAGGGACTATTCCTATATCACCTCAACTACAATCATCCAAATGCGGCGTATGATCACCTTATGAGTGAGGCGGTCATTCATGCCCAGGCAGAGTTTATCACATATGGAGAAACCCCACCGCCACCAGCAACACCAACAAAGTCATCTCAACCCTCCTCCAGCCATCAAGAGACCGCCAGCAAAGCCCCCACTGCACCGCCAGCTGACAAGAAGAGGGAATGGCAGCAGGGCGGTTACCAAAGCAAGAGGCAGAAAGACAACCACTACAAGGGCAACCGCCAATCCCAGGGGGACAATCGCAACAAGCAGACGGAATCCTCTCAGCGGTATGCAGTGTTCACCGTCCTCACAGCCTCGTACGAGGAGATTTACAATCAGTGCAAGGATCAGATACCACCGCCACCCTCGCCGAGATTCCCCAAAAAGGGTAAGCCAAGAAACACCGGCATGTGGTGCAAGTACCACGAGGACAGCGGTCACAATACCAACAGTTGCAACGCTCTCAAAACAACCATTGAGACCCTATACCGTGACGGCAAGATGGATCAATTCAAGGTGCGCCTACCGCCACCTGTGATTGCCAACATTGAGCCACTGGGCCGCATCAACACCATCGACGGCGGGGCTCCAATCACCAACATGTCTCACAGGGCAAGAAAGCGTTACGCACGCGCCAATCACCCAAAGGAAGTCTGTAACATCCGCTACGAGAGATCCACCAAACTCCCAAAGTCTGGTTGGGAGCCCATCACCTTCTCAGAGGAGGAGGAGCGAGGAGTACATCTACCCCATGACGACCCATTCCTGATCGATGCCATTCTCGACAGATGGTCAGTAGGAAGAATCTTGGTGGATAGCGGATCTGCTGTCAATGTCATATTCAGCGGTTGTTACAACAACCTTAAGCGGAACAAGAAACTACTACAAGACCATGAGCCATTGCTTAGCTTCTCCGGCGATATCACTCAGCCGCTGGGCTCTGACTACATGCGGTTAACCATCGGCTCCAGTCCATGTATGGCGGAGGTACATACCGAATTTATAATTGTGGACTGTTTCAGTTCGTATAACGCCATCATAGGACGGCCGGCACTCAACAAGCTCAAATGCATCATCGCCGGATACATGCTTCTCATGAAGTTCCCCACACCCAACGGCACAGGCTGTGTCAGGGGAAGTCAGCAACTGGCACGAGAATGCTACTCTACCACCATTGCGCGGTCAACCCGCCGCCACGAAATCCTAACGGTAGGAAATCAGGCACCGCCACCAGATATCTTCGAGGATCCTAGGGATGAGGAGGAGAAATACGTAAGGAAGGAACCGGTCAATCCTGAAACATCGTTGAAGGTCATCAGCATCTCTGACGAGCACCCAGAGCGGACAGTCCGCATAGGAGCTCAGCTAGACCCAGAAGTAGCCGCAGAACTCACTCAATTCCTGCGGGACAACGCCGCCGTTTTCGCATGGTCATATGCGGACATGCCAGGTATCTCTCCCGAAATTATCACACACAAACTAACCATTAAGCCATCCTTCCATCCCATCAAGCAGAGGCGAAGGGCCTTCGACGAGGAGAAATACCGCGCCATAGGAGAAGAGGTCGCCAAACTCCAGGGCATTGGATTCATCCGCCAGGTAATCTATCCCCAATGGATCTCCAACCTGGTCATGGTCAAGAAGCCTAGCGGCAAGTGGCGGATGTGTGTCGACTTCAAAAATCTCAACAAGGCGTGCCCAAAGGACAGTTTCCCTCTCCCACGCATTGATCAGCTGGTTGACGCAACCGCCGGGCATGAACTCCTCAGCATGATGGACGCTTTCTCCGGCTACAATCAGATCAAGATGCATCCCAGCGATCAGGAGTGTACCACCTTCACCACCGACAAGGGCCTCTATTGCTACAATGTTATGCCTTTCGGTCTGAAGAACGCCGGAGCAACTTATCAGCGGCTGATGAATGCTATGTTCGCTGAACATTTGGGCAAGATAATCGAGGTCTACGTGGACGACATGTTGGTCAAGAGTATAAAGGCCAGCGGACACGTGGCAAACCTCAAGATCATAGTTACCATCCTCCTGGCCTATGGCATGTGCCTCAACCCAGAAAAATGCTTCTTTGGCGTCACCGCCAGCAAATTTCTGGGTTATATCGTCAGTGAACGAGGCATCGAGGCTAACCCGGACAAGGTGCAGGCCATACTCGACCTGGCAGACCCTGAGTATAAGGTACACGTCCAATGCCTCCAAGGCAAGTTAACCGCCCTCTCTCGATTCATCTCCAGGCTCACTGACAGGTGTGCCCCATTTTTCAAACTCCTCAAAACAACTCACAAGAAAGTCATCAACTGGAACCCAGAATGTCAGGCGGCGTTTCAGGGCTTGAAGGATTACCTGGCGGCAGTCCCACTACTCTCTATCCCTGTGCAAGGAGAGACACTGTTCATATACCTAGCGGTATCGGTATCAGCGGTGAGTTGCGCCATTGTCCGGCGGGAGGGACAGGACGAGCTCCCAGTTTTCTACGCCGGCAGGGGCATGAACGGGGCAGAAACAAGGTATCCACCCTTAGAGCAGCTAGCTCTTGCACTCATCGTTGCCGCCAGGCGCCTCCGCCAGTATTTTCAAGCGCACACAATCCACGTGCTGACCAATCAACCACTGAGACAGGTGATGCAGAACCCTGAACATTCAGGGCGCCTCAGCAAGTGGGCCATCGAGCTCAGTGAATTTGACATAGACTACAAGCCAAGAACCGCCATGAAGGGTCAGGCGGTAGCGGACTTCATCGCCGAGCTCACTGAGCGTCAGCCCAGTCCCAGCACGGAGAATGAGCCCGGGACGGAAATGGTCACCGCTAAGGAGCCAGCTCCCCTACAATCAGATTGGAACCTGCATGTGGACGGCTCCGCCAGCGCCAAGGCCAGCGGCGCAGGAGTCATCCTCACAGGCCCTGGGGGGTTGAATGTGGAATACGCACTAAAATTCAACTTCAAAGCCTCCAACAACATGGCGGAATACGAAGCACTCATTGCCGGCCTACTCCTCGCCATCGATTCAGGGGCTGACAGCGTCAACATCTTCAGTGATTCCCAGTTGGTCGTAAATCAGGTCAATGACAGCTTCCAGGCCAAGGACCAACAGTTAGCGGCATACTTGGGGTACGTTAAGACACTCCTCAAGAAATTCAAATTTCATAACATCACACAAATCCCCAGGGAAAAGAACGCCAAGGCTGACTCACTGGCAAGGCTAGCAACCGCCCAGCCACATCAGAGTCCAGCGGACACAAGAGTGGAATGTCTTGACAAGCCAAGTATCACAAAAACCCTGGCGGAGATCTTCAACATTGAGGTCAATACCAGCTGGATGGACGAAGTCATTGAGTACAAGCGCAACGGCACATTGCCGGACGACAAAGTTAAGGCGCGACAACTCCAGCGGAGGGCAACCCGCTACAACATCCAGAACGGCAAGCTGTACCGCCAGGGATTCACCCATCCCAACCTCCGCTGCCTAACCCCAGAGGAGGGAAAGGTCGTTCTGGCAGCAATTCATAGCGGAGAATGCGGAAACCATTCAGGCGCCAGATCCTTAGCCAATCGCACAATGCGACAAGGCTATTTTTGGCCTACTCTCGGCGACGATGCCCGCCAGGTAGCAAGATCATGCCACAAGTGCCAACAATTTGCTGACATCCCGCATGCACCGGCGGAACCACTATCGGTCATCGTCGCCCCATGGATCCACTCAACTTGGGGCCTGGATCTGATGGGAAAATTTCAAACCGCCAAGGGCCAGTTCAAGTACATCATAGTGGCTATCGACTACGACAGCAAGTGGATAGAGGCGGAACCACTAACAGCAATAACTACCGCCAAGGTAATTCACTTCCTCTGGAAGAACATCTACTGCCGTTACGGTGTCCCACACACGATAATCACCGACAATGGCACACAATTCAACAACAAGGAGCTCATCTCTTTCACCGCCAACTTGGGTACTAAGATGAGTTTTGCATCTGTCGCCCACCCCCAGACCAACGGTCAGGTCGAAGCAGCAAACAAGATAATCAAAAGGCTGCTGAAAAAAAAAACTCGACAAAGCAAAGGGTCTATGGGCGGAGAAACTCCCGGAAGTTCTATGGGCCATCAGAACAACCCCAACTTCCGCAACAGGTGAAACTCCCTTCTGCATGATGTTCGGAACGGAGGCTGTCCTGCCCATTGAGGTCTCTCAACCTACCGCCAGAGTCGAGGGCTACCGCCCAGAGACCAACACTGACGGCATCAACCTGGACAAGGACCTCCTGGAGGAAAAGCGACACAGGGCCCACCTATGCAACCTGCAAAACAAGCAGCGGGTATCGCGTTTCTACAACGCCAGAGTCAAGGCCCGGAACCTCCAACTGGGGGACTGGGTAATGAAGGAAGTCATTCCACCGCCAACAAAGCTTCGCCCAACTTGGGAAGGTCCATACAAAATTGTGGAAGTCGTTAGCCCAGGCACCTTCTACTTAATGGACAAGGACGGCGTCACAACGACCCACCCTTGGAATATCGAACACCTTCGGTATTATTACAAATAGTCATGCCGCTACCCAAGAGCATCTTGACTTAGCTAAATTTTTGTTCAATATTTAGCTAAGGGAAGCTACCCAACGGGTACTACCCCTCTTTTGTAAACGCTGATCAGTCAGCTATCAATGAAACGAGGAATTATTCAAACCATTGTTACCAAGTCTAGCACTGAGGGCAACTGGCAACGCCAGGAATCGTCAGCGGACCACGTCCGCTACGTGGTGCACTTGGACCAATTTTAATTCCTTTAATGTTTCATTGCTTGGCAAAAGAAAAATCTCTACGTCAAAACTCTAGCGGTACAAACACATCATGACAAACGTCAAACTCTGAAATTTCATTTCAGGGCTGGGACTCCCCACCCAAAATAGTTCATTATTACAGTGTAAAAAAAAAAAAACCTATGGAAGTCTCAGCTGGTTTCAGCGGTTGTCTTCGGCTTCTCCGGCTTCAACTGACGGCGGCACGACCGATCGGCTCGCCTGATCGGACCCTCGAGCTGTCGGACTGGGAGTCTCCATTGTACCATCCGCCCGGGTGTGTGCCTCCAGAAATCCGGCACGTGACACCTCCGACGGGGTCTGCTGGGGAGTCTGCCGGGACCTTTCCGGCGGATGGGAGCCACTTTCCCCGCTGCCCGAATGGGTACCTGCCGCAGTGGGAGGCACGACTTCTGTTTCCGGCGGGACACCCTCGACCACCGGCACGTCGGGCTGTGACGCCTTTACAAAGTCAATGGCGCCCTTCCGCGTCAACATGTCTATATTTGCCCGGGCCCCAGACTTCGTCGCTTCGGTCAATGTCTTTTTATACTCCGCCGACATCTTGAACGCTTCAACGGCGGCGGCTGCAGAAGAACTCTGTTCATTTTTCAGGCGGTTGACCTCCCCGTCCAGCCGCTGCATCTCACCCAGTCTAGTGGCAGACTCCCGCTGCACAATAATGAGCTTCTTATCTTTAGCGGCTATCCGCTCCTGCAGCAATGCGATCTCCTGCTCCAACTGGGAGACGCGTTCATTCCTCTCCAGGTCCCGCCTTATGGCCGCATTAAGCTTGCCGCGGGCGTCCGCATAGTCACACTCCGCCTTGGCCAGCCCCTGCTCGGCCTCCGCCAATCTCTCCTTGGCCTCCGCCAGCTCCCTCTGGAGACCTCCGATCTCCCCCCTGAGCTCTTCCTCAATCCGGGGCTGCTTAGACGCCGCCTCGAACATATCATGTAACCCCGCAGATATTTGACCAAACGCCGAGCTGAAGGGCGATTGGTCAATTGCCGTCGGGCGCGATATGCCCGCCAGACCCCCGAACCCCAGCCGCTCGCACAGATGGAAAAGGAATGCCCGCTCCCCTTCTGTCATGAATGGCGCATACTCGGCAAAGGAGTCCAGATCACTGACGGCTGCTGCCTCCCCCTCCGCCACTGCACCCTTCGACGCAGCTTGTCGAGCCTTCTTTTGTTGGCGGACTCCGATCACCACCTCTTCTTCCTCTTCCTCGACGGGGGAGTCAGGCTGCCGGCGTTTTTTCTCCAACGCCCGTTGTGTCCCAGCAGCGGTCCTCGTCACCCGCACCGGCGGCTCACCCCGGGACTCGGTGGCAGTCCCCGTCGGCTGCACCGTCTTCTTTTGAGGACCGCGCCGGGTGGTAGGCATCCGCTCCCGCGGCCTTGTACCAACATTCCCCCTCTCCCCGCCACCCACTTGGGTGTCCGCCTGCACTACCGGCAGGCCATCCTCACCCAGATGGGAGTGGTGCGGCATCGGCAGCTCCACCGCAACCTCAGACTGGCTCAGCACCAGCGTCTCCGGGTTCACCACCGTCTGCTGGGCCGCCAGCCCCTCGGCATACATAGCCTCCAGAAAATTTTCTATCTCGGCACGATCCATTGCTTTTTCGAAAGCGTCGCGACTAGATTTGTTACCGGGCGGGGTTTCTGAAAAGAAAAACACAAACACCCGTCAGTCCGGATCAAAAAAAAAAAAAAAAAAAAAAAAAATGAGGTGTGGCGGAGTGGCTCTCACCAATAGAGCGAGTTAGCCCCAGGTCGACCAGCAATTCCCAACCGGTCAGAAGACGGAAGTCAAGCAAATTGCGGTTCCGCCAGCAGCCGCGGATCCTCGCCACGCGACACTCCTCTTCGCACGTCAGAATATACCTTAGTCCCGCTGCACAAACACAATAATCATTAGCAAAAACCGCAGGTTTGCAAAAGTTTGAAACCGCCAGTTAGTTTTAGCGGAAACCAGTTGCCAACCTCGGATGGGCTGGAATTCCGACTTAGTCTTAAACGTCGGCCCCTCCACATTCGACCTAGTATGGTACTCCCAGCCATCTGTGGCGACACAGAAGGTCCCCCGCCAGTAGGACATTGAGTCCCTTAGATTCTCAATCAACTTGGGCGCTCCCTGGCGGCGGCTCAGGTTCACGCACCCTCTGCAACCTCGGCGCTTCACATACACTAGCTCGTAGAAGTGAAGCACTTCCGCCACGGTAGGCCCCTCGCACCCCGACAAGCGCCACAGGGAGTTCATCGCCAACAGCAACCGCCACATGTTGGGACAGATCTGCCCAAAGGCAAGACCAAACTCGCACACAAGAATTTGGAGATTGGGCACTAGCGGGAATGTCACTCCTTGGCGGAATATGGCCTCGTGCACGGCAGCACATCCCGCTGGGAGCATCGAGGCCTTCTCATCCGCTGTCGGGGGGCGCAGCTTCACCGAGCCCGGCAACCGGAACGTCCGCTTCATCCGGTTAACAGCGGCGGCATCCATCCGCCCACCTGCCTCGTCGACGGCGGTGCCATCTGAGAGGTACCACGCCGACTCGACATTTTGGCCCGGCGCTTCCCCTTCGCCAGCGGAGCCGCTAGCAGCACTATTGCTCGCCAAGCGCTCGTCGCGCCTAGCCAACTCACCCGCCCTAGAGCTCTCTGGACGCGAACCACGATCCATAGCTATTTCCCAGGGGATGGTCCGAAGTGGCTCAACTTCAAGCGGTTCTGGCAGTGAGGTTCCTGCATGGGCAGACGGACGCAACGAGTCAATAAAGGTCATATCCGCCACGCTGAACGACACGTCAGACCCGGAATCCTCACTGCTCGAAATATCTATGACGTTGGCCATCCCAAACCCTAAAACCCACATCAGTTAGCACAAATACAGATCTAACCTACTCTCACATCAGATATAGCCAAAGATGCCAAGAGCAACTACCCACAAAAATACCAAAACAAAAACAACCGCACGCTCAACCCAGATTAGACCGTCTAGCAAAACCCAAAACCCCAACTTTCTGTCAAACACCATAACCTCCCTCAAATCTCTCCCTACACCCTCCGAAAACAGCACAGAGACAATATCATACCATTAACAGAAATACCAAAACCCAGAAACCACCATTGCAGATTCAATGAAACAGGAAGAGGATCCGAAGTACCAACCTCACGTCGAAGACTTTGGAGTGCAGTTCGTCTTCACTAACAGATTTCGTCCTCTCCAGTCCGACTACTCCACGCAAACCCGGGGATCTCCTTCGCAATTCGCAGGCGAACAAGGCTCGAAGCAGGCAACTCAGATTTGAAGATTTTCCAGAAATGTCGAAACTCGCTCAGTTCCCCCCTTTTTATGTCAACATCAAATAATCCTGAGCCGTCCGCTACAAAACTACATCACGTACCAACCGTACACGTGTCCCACGTCTTCATTAACTCCCTGGATTAACCGAGGCATCGCCTCGGTTACGAAATCCATCATTACTCGCATTAATGACGAGAAGACGGCTAGGCTTAGGAGGCAAGCCTCCAGACGCTAACCCTCTCAGAGTTAGCCACGTGTCAACCGTCATCATTCTTTGGCTTCCAAGGGAAGTCACCACCTGACAAGTAAACCCCCCAACCATGGCAAGTCTCCGCTGAGCGAAAACCCCGCCAGCGGATCCTCACTTGTCATCTCCCAAATGACGGAGTCTCCGCTGAGCGAAACCCCGCCAGCGGATCCTCACTTGTCATCTTCCAAGTGACGGAGTCTCCGCTGAGCGAAACCCCGCCAGCGGATCCTCACTTGTCATCTCCCTAGTGACGGAGCCTCCGCTGAGCGAAACCCCGCCAGCGGATCCTCACTTACATCTCCCAAGTGACGGAGTCTCCGCTGAGCGAAACCCCGCCAGCGGATCCTCACTTGTCATCTTCCAAGTGACGGAGTCTCCGCTGAGCGAAACCCCGCCAGCGGATCCTCACTTGCATCTTCCAAGTGACGGAGTCTCCGCTGAGCGAAACCCCGCCAGAGGATCCTCACTTGCATCTTCCAAGTGACGGAGTCTCCGCTGAGCGAAACCCCGCCAGCGGATCCTCACTTGTCATCTCCCTAGTGACGGAACCTCCGCTGAGCGAAACCCCGCCAGCGGATCCTCACTTACATCTCCCAAGTGACGGAGTCTCCGCTGAGCGAAACCCCGCCAGCGGATCCTCACTTGTCATCTTCCAAGTGACGGAGTCTCCGCTGAGCGAAACCCCGCCAGCGGATCCTCACTTGCATCTTCCAAGTGACGGAGTCTCCGCTGAGCGAAACCCCGCCAGAGGATCCTCACTTGCATCTTCCAAGTGACGGAGTCTCCGCTGAGCGAAACCCCGCCAGCGGATCCTCACTTGTCATCTCCCTAGTGACGGAACCTCCGCTGAGCGAAACCCCGCCAGCGGATCCTCACTTACATCTCCCAAGTGACGGAGTCTTCGCTGAGCGAAACCCCGCCAGCGGATCCTCACTTGTCATCTTCCAAGTGACGGAGTCTCCGCTGAGCGAAACCCCGCCAGCGGATCCTCACTTGCATCTCCCAAGTGACGGAGTCTCCGCTGAGCGAAACCCCGCCGGCGGAGCTTCTCTCCTCATTTGGTAAACGGGGCGTCCTCCGCTACACAGCGCACCGCTGGCTGACCCCATTTCTCATCTGACAAGCTGCGTACTTTATTCAGCGCAACACCGCTCAATAAAATACCAGGCACGTCTACTTGACGCTGCTTCCTGCTACATCTAGCGGGGGGACTTCCGCCAGCGGCGGATCCCGAGGCCACGCCTCTCTGACAACGCCGCCACGCGGAGTTACGGTCAGAATGTCCCTACGGGACACGGGGACTAGTCAACAGTCTACGACAGCCCTGATCAGGTACGTTGACCCCCGTCACCTGGGTGCTAAGATTGGGCTCGCAACCCAACACCCTCTGCTCCGTGCAGCGCTGCTCCGTGCAGCTCCCCCTCAACAAACAATAACAACGACCATCCGGAGGTCCATCTTAGCCGGGGAGTGGGGGACTCCCTGGGGGGCCTAGCAGGGGCCCACCCGAAAGGGCACAAAGCGTTTGCTCAGTAAATCCATGGTTGACAACGCACTGACGCTAATTATGCTTCTGCAAAGTCTAGCGGGAGAAACGCTTCAAACCGCCGATCAACTCCCCAACCAAGATTGCCCTCCTTGACTGGGGATTTGGGGGACTTGTACATGCATGTCCATTTGCAAGCATAATTAGCTATAATGAGCCACGCTCATGGTACCACCAGGGGTACCAACGCCCACCATATGAGTGACTGGCGTAAAGACAGTTAGCCGGGTTACCGCCTGAGCCCCGGATCAACCCCAAAGCACCGCCGACGCGCCGCCACGCGCCGTGTCAAGATGGCATCAGAAGCCACTGAAACTGGGAACTGAAGCACCATCAGTCCCACATCGAAAACAAAGAGAAGATCATCCTCTTCCTCACCTATAAAAGGTTCTCTCCTCTCTCCTCATTAATGACGCATTCAATACTTACCTACTATTACTTTGTCAACATAAATACATTGACTAACTTAGGCATCGGAGAGTTGAAGACCGCCCGGCGCGGTCTCCCTCTGACGCCCATTGTATTTTATTTGACAGGTAACGGGAACCACTCACAACAAAGGTATCGATCCGCCTGCCGGATCAGCGTTAACTAAGGTCCAGCTACCGCTAGACTTTTAGACATTAACAATGTATGATGAGTATAGGGGCTGTGAGGGGGGTTTAAGTCAACCAAACCCCCAAGATGGTGTTGCAGCAATGGAGGGGGTTGAGTTTGATGATCTAGAAGATGGACAAGTTGAGATACTTGGTGATCTCATGCAAGAAAGACTCGAAAATGAACATGAAATGATATCCAACGAGGTTGACAAGTACCTTGCAGATAAATATGTCAATCATTTAGTCAAAGGGTTTGATGTTTCACAATGGTGGAGGGTCAATGCAGCTGCATATCTTATTCTTTCCAAGCTTGCTAAAGACATTTTTGCAATTCCTTGCTCTACTGTGGCAAGTGAGAATGCATTTAGCTTGGGAAAAAGGGTAGTTGATCCCTTTAGGAGTTCACTCACTCCTCAAATGGTTGAGGCACTAGTTTGCACTAGTGATTGGTTGAGAGCTGAGCAGCCTAATTTCTATTCAGAACTAACAACGGATGAGATGTCCTTGTATAAGGATCCAGAAGAACTGCAGAAAGGTATAATCTGGAAATATTAGCTTACTTGAATTTTTTTTTATTAATACATCAACTTATTTCTATATTGACTTGGCTATTTGTATTCTTTTTTTGGTTTTAACATTGAAGAAACTGCTGCGCTGCATTTGGGAGGTGCGAACTCGTCTACGACAACTACTGCTTGAAGATTTGGATGGTGCAAACATCCAAATCGAAGATATAGCTGCTGTGCATTTTTTGGTCAAGTCTTTGGAGTCTACTTGAAGATTTTGGATGCAGCTGCTGTGTTTTTGGTTTTGTTTGTTTAGTCTTTGGAACACTCAAATCACTAGCAGCTTTTTGTTTATTTCAATTTGAGGTTCTGTAATATTCAATAACTTTTACACTTGGACATCAGTCACATATGATATGTGAGCTTGTAATTTGTGAATGTAGAACTGAAAGAGAAAAGCTGAAAGAGAAAAAGTGAAAACATCAAGTCTAGAACTCACATCTTCATAAGAAAATGAGGAATACACTTGACGAAGATGTTTAATTCAGGAAATTGCAGAGTTAAGTACGACCTTAATAGCTTTTATGTATTTGGTAAAAACTGAACAGAAAAAATGGTCTAAAAACAGCCCAGAATGGGCTTGCATAAATGTTTGTCAATATTAGGCCCAATCATCCTCTTCGGTTGGGCCTTAACTAGAAAAAACCGACCATAATCTCGGTAACCGAAATATACGGTTACCGACTTTTCCGGCATGGTAGTGGTATTGGTTTTCAGCCTACCGATGTGTTTCGGTTGGTAGTCGGCTCAACTGCAAAAAACACAGTAACCGTACCAAATCCAGCCCTAAGCAATCCACATAATTACTGCCCAACATATCTATCATATATAAACCACATCCAAATGGTGTAGCCCATAGATTGGCGCACCTTGCTAGTTTATCTGTTCTAGATGAGTATTGGTTAGATGAGGCACCTGTTATTATTCAGGATGTACTCTATGAGGATTCTTGTACTAGTGCTCGAGGTGAAGGTTATATGTCCCCCTCGGTGTACAATCATCCTTCTGTTATCAATAATATTCGGGCGTGGGGCTGAGCCTCCCAGTAAGGCTGGGTTCCAAACCCCTTCAAAAAAAAAAAAAAAAAAAAACCACATCCAAGTTATTCACCGCGGATTATTTGTATCTATTTCTAAACAGAGCACACAAGTTATTAATGTGGTTATGTGAGCCAAAAGGATATTTGACATGCAGTGGCATACCAAGATGTCATTCTTCTTCTTCTTCCTTTTTAACTATAAGAAGTATAATGCATTTTTATATGTACTAGGGAGACAAACAAACTACAGAGTCAATAATTTAATTGAAAACGATCTACACATTGATGCTGAAATGTTGGAGATGATCATAAAATTTAATAGTCTACAAAACAGAATATGGCTTTCGATAGCAGCATACATTGTTCTAGAGGTAGATGCTAGAAATACAGCAAGACTCGCATGACTTCCTATCAGTTCATTGTTACTCTTATGTGCATGAAATTTATGTTTGTTTACACAACCAAGTCAAACAATTTCACATAAATGCAACCACATTGAAATCAAAACAATAGAAGGAGTTTACAGTCAAATGATTCTACAAACAGAACAATGCAGGAGGACGACAACTCCTTTCAGGAAAAAAAAAATCTAAAACAAAGATGAAGAGAGAACCACGTTAGCCCTAGCTGGTTGCTCATGGCACTCGTGATTTTAACATATGAAAATCATCAAAACAGTTAATTACATGATTAAAACTAAAACTTTCTAGGGTAGGCTATCTAAAGTGCCACACCCACTGCATCATGCCTCAATGACTTCATTATTCTATACAGATCAAACATTATAGGCATTACACAAAACAGAGAGGGCCAAACTTATCTTTATGGTTCTCATACACTACCTTCAAGGAAGGTTAAAGAACGAGGCAATAATAGTAAATCCTCATCAAAGAGTGATCAGTCTCATAACAGAACCTTTTTCGCTATAATTTAAAATGATGCTTGTTATATGAGACATTCAACGGAAAATAAACCACACAAAAATCCAAGAAGCAATATTAAGAGAGTGGAGTCACAGTTAGGGGTGGGCGCGGTGTGGTTCGGTTCGGTTCGGTTTGAGGCCCAAATTGCAACCAAACCGCTTTTTTCGGTTGGCCTATATATCAAACCGCAATCGCATTACAAAAGGGTTGAATCGATTATTTCGGTTACACCATTTTTCAGTGCGGTGCTGGTCGGTTTCGGTTTAGAGCGATTTATTAATTTTAACTAGGAAGAGAGCGCCAAAATCAGGTTTATTTGTACCTAACAATTTCAATAAGGCATAAATAAATTTTGAATGCATGTAGAGTCCACACAAATCGGCAAATATCACCCAAATATCAAGCAACTTGCAGAAAGACCATAGCAACTTATTACACACACACACAGAGATATATATATATATATATATATCAATGATCAAGCAAACATAGCAACTTATTACAAACTGAAAACCTAATCAAAAATGGATTTCTTATATATTGAAAACCAACATTTCCATCAATAAATAAATAAAATGTAATTAAAATAAATTCGGTGTGGCTCGGTTTAAATCGGGCGGTTTATGACCCGAAACCGCAACCGAACCGCTTTTATACGGTTCGGTGCGGTGTGATCGTAAAATGAAACCGTTTTAGTTCGGAGCGGCTACCGAACCATTTTTTCGGTGCGGTTCGGGTCGGTAACCGCATTTTCGGTACAAAATGCCCACCGACTCACAGTTACCAATTGCTGGCTGTTTCCTTCTTTAAATGTACTTTCCATCCAAAGAAGAAAATTCCAGATGTCAGAGAAACAAATTGAAACATGAGAGAGAGTTAGCATCATCACCAGTACATTCTCACGATTCCAGAATTATCCACTAGTTCATTCAACCACCACAGGAAAATTCCTTGGGATTCTAATCCCTTCTCTGATACCATTTTTTCACACCCTGACCCTGGGTAATGACTACTAAATAGTCTAATAAATCCCACAGATCACATTTGTGAAATTGTACTGAAACCAAATTAACTTGAGCAGATTTTCATCCATCCTGTTTCCTTCAAACTTTTAACAAATCCTCATTTAGTTTCCTTTTTTTCCCCGGTTAGGCCCAATACCTCTTGAATTAAGGCCATCGAGAACACCCCGAACAAGTGGACAACCTTAGATTAAGGCCACCGAGGACACCTCGTACTAAGCGGAATTCCCGATTGGGTTTTGGGTCTTTCACCCTAGGGAGGCACAATCCCTACTTAATTATCTGCTCGAATCCACGAGCCCCAATCGGGTTTAGGGTCTTTCACCCAAGGGAACTCGATCCCCCCTTAATTATAACCTGGGCCTAACCAGATTTAAGTTCATTAGCATTCACAAAAGTTCTTTCAATTTCATTGCAATCTAGTTCAGAGAATTCGTTTGTTAGCAAAATAACAATCATGAAATCAAACTTTATAATTGCAATGCACAAGAAGAGTGCATACCTTCATAGCCATTTAAAATGAAATTGGGTAAACACAAAACAATTACCCAACTCTGCAATTGAAGGAGGAACATGAAGTACCATCTCTTATTATCCAGATCATCATCACCCATTGAGAGAAAACCAAAAGAAACTTCCTTTCGTTTAATAGAATTTCCATGGATGATTGTAGCTAACTGTGTTTGGGTGACAACCTCAGAACAAAGAGATTGTCTGTTTAGTTTTGTGGCGAGGTACAAAGGGAGGAAGAGGTGAGATACACGAAAGAGAGAGCTCCAGAGAAATGAGGAATATCCCATAGATGTACCCCCGTTTTCCCCAGAGAGAGAGAAAGAGAAAGAGAGAGAGAGTCCCCCTCGTTCTCCTCTCCCCCAATTCTTTTGAAAAGAAGAAAAAAAATATCAGGGAGGAATGAGTCGGTTCCGAAAGAGACAAAAGAGTTGAGAAAATTCTGGGTTTTTCTCCCACAATCTATACCCTTCTCGACTCTTCTCTAGAACCCCCTCTATTTTTCTAATCTTTCCCCTTTCCTCAAGATGCTTCGTTCCCGATCCCTTTCTTTTAAACTCAATTCTTAGGGAGACGCTCTGCTAGGGTTGGATATCCTAGGGTTTGTTCTCTGCACTACCCCAGCCCTTCAATCATGAAGGTTTTAGCGTGGAATTGTCGTGGAATCTGCAACAATACCACGGTTCAAGTGCTTCGGAAGCTAATTCATAAGCATCATCCTTCTTTCATTTTTCTTAGTGAAACAAAGGTGTCTGATAAGGAGTATATGGCTAATTTGCGTCTGCAGATTGGGTTTCTTAATTGTGAGGTCGTCTTCAGTTCTAGTCAGTCTGGAGGGCTTGCATTGTTTTGGGAGGACGGGCTAGATGTTCGGTTCCGGTCTAAGTTAGCGTATCGTGTTGATGTGGAAGTGTACCCATCTAATGATTCGATGTTGACCTGGAGGTTGACTGGGTTTTATGGACACCCGACCACAGCGATGCGTCACGTTACTTGGTCGCTGCTTCGTCAATTGGGGGAGTAGACGTCACTGCCATGGGTTGTCCTGGGAGACTTCAATGAGTTGCTCCATGCCGGCGAGAAGTCTGATGGTGTTCCTAGGAGGGAATCGCAGATGCAACTATTTAGGGATGCATTATCGCACTCTGATTTAATTGATTTAGGGTTTCAGGGCTCTATTTTTACCTAGGAAGGTGGAGGCGTGAGGTATAGACTGGACAGAGTGTTTGCGTCTGCCTCTTGGTTGGACGTTTTTCCAGCCTCTAGGGTTCTCAATCTTGAACCTATTCATGGTGACCATGTTCCCATTTTGTTAGAAGTAAGTTGCACAATGCAGAATGCTGCTCGTAGACGTCCTCGTTTTAGGTTTGAAAGTTTTTGGGTGAGTTATGAGACCTGCGAGGGTATTGTTGATGATGGGTGGAGCTTTTCTAGTGATGGTAGACCTATGTTTCAGGTGGTGTAGAAGATTCGTAGTACTCGTCTCTCTCTCAATAACTGGCAGAGAACGACATTTGGCAACAGAGATAGAGAGATTAATTTGTTGCGTAGTAGGCTGCAGGAGTTGCTTACTTTACCATTAACCCCAATTTCCCAACAGGAAAGCGTAGAGTTGTCCAACCGATTGGAGGTACTTTTGGATGAGGATCATAAATATTGGCAGCAAAGGGCTAAGGTTCTGTGGTTGTCTGAAGGTGATAGGAATACAAAATACTTTCATCGGAAGGCGTTGAACAGGCGTACCAAAAACAGGCTGCTGGATTTGTTTGATGTAGATGGCATTTGGCAGACCTCGGAGCAGGGTATAGAAACTGTGGTTGTAGATTACTTTTCGGCTATGTTTAGAGCAGGAGATATGGATCATGTTCACATGATGGCTGTGGTTGACAGTATTCAACCAAAAGTGACCTCCCAGATGAACCTCGAGCTTTCTGCTCCTTACAGTGAGGGTGAAATTCGCTCGGCTTTATTCCAAATGCATCCCACCAAAGCTCTTGGGCCTGATGGTATGCCCCCACTATTTTTCCAAAAATATTGGAATATTATAGGTGCTGATGTGGTTAGTGCAGTGCAGAATTTCCTACACTCAGTTCAGATGTTGGGTGAAATTAACCATACGCATGTGTGTCTGATTCCTAAAGTGAAGTCTCTTGATAAAATGTCTGATTTGAGGCCAATAGCTCTGTGTAATGTGATTTACAAGATTTGTGCTAAGGTGGTGACCAATAGGTTGAAACGAATTATGTCTGAGATTGTTTCACCTTTTCAGAGTGCGTTTATTCCGGGGAGAGTGATCTCTGATAATACGTTGGTGGCTAATGAAGTGTCCCACTTTATTCATAATCATCGTTCTGGGGAAGGAGTTATGTCCTTGAAGTTGGATATGAGTAAGGCTTATGATTGTATGGAGTGGTGCTTCTTGGAAGCTTTTCTGTTGAGGCTGGGTTTTGAGGAGACTTGGCTGCAGATGATTATGCAGTGTGTTACTACAGTTCGTTATTCCTTCTTGGTCAATGGCCAACCCTGTGGTAATGTGAGGCCTTCTAGGGGTCTTTGACAGGGAGATCCTCTGTCTCCTTATTTGTTTGTTCTATGTGCTGAAGGATTTTCAGCGTTACTGGATAGGAAGGTTCAACAAGGTCAGTTGTCTGGTATTTCTATTTGTTCTGGTGCTCCTAGTATTCATCATTTACTCTTTGCGGATGACAGCCTATTGTTTGGGAGGGCTACTATAGAGGAGTGTCAACATATTCATTCTGTCTTGAATGAGTATGAAGGTGCTTCTGGTCAGAAAATCAATTTCTCAAAATCTAGTATTGTGTTTAGTAAGAATGTTAGAGAAGATTCTAAGATGTTACTGGCAAACTTCCTTGGAATGGAAATTGTTGCGAAACATGAAAAGTATCTCAGACTACCGACGTACATGGGTAGACGGAAAACTGAAACCTTTGCTTATATTACTGAGCGTCTTAGTAAGAAACTTGAGGGTTGGCAAGGGAAACTTCCCGGTGGTGCAGGGAAGGATTTGCTTATCAGAGTTGTCGCTCAGTTTTTGCCTACTTATGCCATGAGCTGTTTCTTGTTACCCAAGTCATTTTGTGATACTCTTCATCAGAGGTGTGCAAAGTTCTGGTGGGGTAGTAAGGGCGGTAATCAAAAGATTCATTGACTCTCTTGGGACAAGCTCTGTCAACCTAGCTTTGTTGTCTAAGCAAGGGTGGAGGTTGCTACGTAAACCACACTCTCTAATCGCTCGCTTGTATAGAGCTAAGTATTATCATAATGGTGTATTGTGGGATGCTGAGTTGACATCCTCCCCTTCAGCGTGTTGGAGAGGAATTTTTGAGGCTTTGAAGGTTTTGAGAAGGGGTGTTCGGTGGCAGGTTGGTAATGGAAGATCAATTCATATATGGGATTCTCCCTGGTTACCTAGGCCTTGTTCTTTTAGGCCTTTTTACCGTAGTCCTACTGCTCCTGAATGGGTTCATGAACTCATTCTTCCCTCTGGTACATGGGATCGTGACCTCATTTTGGCTCAGTTTGATCCGGATGATGCTGCTCTCATCTTTTCCATTCCACTTAGCAATAGGCAAGTCCAAGATAGGTTGGTTTGACACTATGATGTTAAGGGGAGGTTCACCACCAAAACTGCATACAAATTAGCTTATGAGCTAGTACATGATTCTGTTTTGGGTGCTACTACTTTGGATCTCACCATTTCCTTTTGGAAGAACATTTGGTTTGCTAAGGTTCCAGGTAAAGTTAAGGTACACATTTGGAAGGCTTGTTCGGGAATTCTACCAACTGTTTCTCAACAGTTTTCTCGTCACATTTATCTACAAGATGGTTGTATGTTATGTAATAATGAGGATGAGTCTCTTACACATGCCCAAAGGGATTGTCCTTTCGTGCAGTCGGTCCTGATCTCCTTTCAGGTTTTTACTCCCATCCTGCATCTAGTTTCTAATATTGCTTCCCTCATGGATTGGCTACTTGCATGTTCTGAAATCCTAGAAAAGGGTGATTTTGCTCGACTTCTCTTCACTTTATGGATGATCTGGAAAGAGCATAATAGGAGGGTGTGGAATGGAAAGGCTATGGGCATGCAACAAGTTGCCTTCCAGGCGTCCCATAATTATCACCTATTCCAACAAGCTGGTAGCTCGGTCTCATCATCTTTGAGGGTGGGGAGAGATCCGGTTCCGTGGAAGCCACCATCAATTGGTTGGTTGAAAGAAAAATTTGATGGTGCTTTCAATGGTCTCTCGAGAACAGGTGGTATTGGTGTGGTGGTGAGAGACTATATTGGTGACATCGTTGGAGGGGTTTGTATGCATGTTGCTTCTATTTCTTCACCGGTTGAAATTGAAGCCTTGGCCGCTACAGCAGCTTGTGCTTTGGCCGTGCTATTTCAGCTTGCTCCTATCAGTTTTGAAGGGGATTGTCTGCAGGTCATCCAAGCTATAATGGCTAGCGAGGAGGACACATCTATTTGGGGTCGGATAATTGATGACTCTGTGTTCTATTTAAACCAGCTACCTGGCTCTTCATTCTCCCATGTTTATAGGGAGTCCAATTCTGCAGCAGATAAGCTTGCTAGACTAGCTTTTTTAGTCAAGTTAATGTTTCTTGGTCTGGCTCTATTCCTATAGAGGTCAGGGGGTTTGTTGCCTCACATTGTATGCGCTAATTACTCTCAGCTAATAAAGTTTGACGTCTTTGTTAAAAAAAAAAAAAAAAAAAAAAACTCAATTCTTGTTTTCCTTTTCTTTTTGTCGGCGAACATATAGTCTCTATTTTGCTATTTGTTTCATTTACACTCTATTTATTTATTTATTTATTACTATCATATTGAAACTAAGTCGATTTTTTTTTTCCAACTAAATTCTAAATTCAAGGACTTTGTTGAAAGTTATATTCTATTTCCTTAAAAAAAAAACGGGTTATCACATAAACACATAGAGGTAATATGCAAGGAATATCTGGGTAGAAAAGAATTAGCAGCGAGTCAAACTCAGCTTGGTGCTAATGACTTGGATGAAAGTATGGTAACTAGGCACTGGACTCCAGAAGCTTGCATTCAAGCTACTATGGTTATGATAGTGATCGATGAAATGCCCTTTAGTTCCATAGAAAGACCAGGGTTTAAGTATTTCTGTAAGGTGGCTATTCCGAAATGGAAAATTCCTTGTAGGAAGGTTATAGTGAAATTTTTTTTGAAAATGTATCAGTCGAAGAAGGAAGAGCTTAGAAAGGAATTAAGTTGTCATTGTGTGTGCTTGACAACCGATACTTGGACATCCCTTCAAACCATAAACTAGATGGTCTTGACTGCCCATTTCATAGATAATGGGTGGAAATTGCACAAGAGAGTTCTAAATTTTTGTGTAATATCAAATCATCAAGAAGTTGCAATCGGAAGAATTTTGGAGTCATGTTTGAGGGCTTGGTCTATTGATAGAGTCTTAACTATTTATGTGGATAATGCTTCTGCAAATAAGCATGCCATAGATTGCATTAGGAACAAAAGGAACGATTGGGAAAAGAGTGCTATTTTTGGTGGGAAATATCTGCATGTCCACTGTTTAGCACATATAGTCAATCTCATTGTGAGGTCTGCCCTACATTTAATGGATAAATCTATGTCTAGTATAAGGAATGCAGTTCTATATGTTAGATCAAGCTCATCAAGGTTAGATGCATTTAGGTCTTCTATTGAAAAAGAGGTGGATGATTGCAAGAGGATTTGTGTGTTGGATGTTCCAACAAGGTGGAATTCCACCTACATTATGTTGGAAATAGCTTTAGAGCTTAGAAAGGCATTTGATAGGCTGAAAGATGATGAGGACAGCAAGTACACATCTTATTTTGATGAAGATGAAGAGGCTTTTGAGGAAGATGGTGAAGAGCCGGATGATTTTAGTGTTGATTTATCTGCAATTAGGAGCAGGGCATCTAGGAAGAGGGTTGGACCACCTAATGCCGCATATTGGGAAAAGGCAGTTGTGTTTGTCAAATTCTTGAAGGTATTTTACAATGTAACATTGAGTGTTAGTGCCACAAATCACCCTACCTCACCAAAAGCTTTCCATGATATTGTTTCAATCCATGTTGAGATTGAAGATCTGTTTTGTCAACTAGTGGACAACCATGATGTTACACAAAAGATCCTATTTCAGATGGCACAGAAGATGAGGGTCAAGTACCAAAAATATTTTGGAAAGCTTGGGGACATCAACCAACTATTGCTGGTTGCCTTGGTTTTGGATCCGAGGTATAAGATTCGATATTTTGAAAATGTGTGCAAGAAGATGTTGAACATGGAGGATTTAGTGATTAAGAAGAAGAGTGCTGAATTGAAAGAATTGGTTGTCTCCTTGACTGATCTGTATGCAGTTGCGCTGCCCTCATAGAGTTCACAAAGAACTAGATCATCTGAGGTGACTCAAACTGCTGGCAGTAGTAGATACACTTCAACTAGAGTTACTGACAAGATGGCAGATATGCTTGAGGAATGGGATAGAGAGCTTGAAGATGATGATGCAGTGGTGGTGAACAATGAGGTAGATAGGTACCTTCTAGACCCTATAGAAAAGCCTCCCAAAGGCACTGAGTTCAATATTTTGACATGGTGGAAGCTGAATGGTTCTAAATATCCTAACCTCCAAACTGTTGCCAAAGATGTTCTTGCCATCCAAGTGTCGACAGTGGCAAGTGAATCTACTTTTAGCACCGGAAAGAGGATTATAGATCCTCATAGGATTTCTTTGACTCCTAGATCAGTTGAGGCATTAATTTGCCTTCAAAACTGGTTGAAATAAGATTCCATTACCGGCTTGGCTTATGTTCCTACTCCAGAGGAAATGGAATGGTTTGAAGAAGTGGAACAAGGTGTGATAACTTGAGTTGCTTGTGTTTTTATCTTTCTATTACTTTCGATGCAGTTTCTAATTTGCTGATCTAATCCAATTGTTTCCAATATTTGTTATGCAGAACAAGATAAAGAAGAAAGGGAAAGGAAGGAGGAGGCAACTGCATCATTGATACCTTCAAAGGCTAGTAAGGCCAGCAGGACATCCACAACTTCTGATGCAGCTACGTCAACCAACAAAACTTCAAGAACCATCAAAGTGACTGCCTAAGGTGAGCAACTTCATTTCAGTTTATGGCTTTACGAGTTTATGCTTTGTTCAATTTGTTGTTCAGTTTCGGCTATTTTGATGCAGTTTCTAGTTTGATTATGGCATTATGCAGCTTTTGACTCATTTGTGTACTCAGTTCACTAGGCCAATAACCTCAACATACAACACTTTTTGCACAACGAAAAAAAAAAATTTGTTGTGTGATGAGGGAAAGTGAATCATACAACACGTTTAAAAAACTTGCGTTGTATAAAGTTGTTAAAATTCTGAAGTTTTTAGCTAGAAGGTCATTACACAACACTTACAAGAATAATTTGTTGTGTGAATGAAAAAAAAAATAGCTGCAGATTTCCCTCTTAATTTGACTCAAATTTGGCTCAAAATTGGTACTACATAGTACAACAGAATAATTATATCTGTTGTATGAGAGTGACATGCAAAATATCATACAACAGTTTTTTACTCTGTGTTGTATGATCAAGAAGGAAAGGTTTGGATGTGCCTATGTTTGCCCCAAAATAGCACTCATTCCCCCCAAAACCTATAGATTTTGATTGAAATGTATCTGGTGATTGATAATCCCACAACTGAATGACTTATTTGTGTTGTATAAACGAGTAATGCCTAACCTAGCGCCAAAATTGATACTTTGAGTTCACATAAGCGGGAACATTTAGAAGGCTGGGCCTTCATTCCATCACTTGTAAACAAAAAAAAAAAAAAAAAGAAAGCAGGGGTCATTGAACTCTCACGTTGTACTCTCTCTCTCTCCCCGTCTCTCCCTCTCCCCACATCGCTCCTCTCCCTGTCTCACTCTCAGTCTTCTCTCGCTCTCTTCTTCATCCAACTCTCTTCCTTACCCAGAAATCATAGTCTTCCTCTCTCTTTCATTCTGAAAGCTCAAATAGGGAAACCCCCAATCTCAGATTCCCCAAAATCAAGTCGAAACCTCAATCTGAAACTCAAATTTCATTGACCTAACTCTCTTCTTCGACAAACCCCAACCAAAACCATCTCTCCCTCTAGCTAGGTTATTCGATCTGGGAAATAGCGAAGGGAAGAAAACCTAATGGGTAGCCTCTAGGGTTCTTCAGATCTTTCAGCGTTGGTGATTGTTGCTTTCGTCGGTGGTTGCAACTTTGAAAGCAAGTTGTTTGACATCGCCAGATTTGGGTCAATACAACTTTGAAAGCAAGGATTTGGGTCTCTCTGCTTTCTCTTTCACGTCGCTGGCTTCATTTCCGAGATGCAAGAGATCACTCTCCAAGAAAATCTGCTCCGTCATATCGCCACAGAAATCGGAGCGGAAGCCAGCCACTACTGGCTCGGTTAGTTTTTTCCATTGATTTGGTGCTCTGGGGTTAATGGGATTCTTTGTTTTCCGGTTTTTGATATTGAGTTTTGGTTGATTTTGCAGGTCAAGACGGGAATGACAATGACGGAGAAGATATTGGCTAGGGCTTCTGAGAAACCCCAATTGAGCCCAGGTGACAATGTTTGGGTTAACATTGATGTTTTGATGACCCATGTTCAAGAAAGAGTTTGGACAGAATGCAAAGGTAGCTTCATTTTTCAGCTAATAAGATCATTGCATTGATCACCATATAGACAATGTATGGTGTATATATATGTATATAGGTTCTTCCTTTCGTTTAGCTCATAGTCTTTGTCATCTTTGTATTGCTGTGTGTTCTGTGAAGTTATTTAATTGCTACTTCATTGTTTTGGCATTGTAGGTTTGGGACAGAGAAAAGATTGTAATCATACTTGACCATTATATATTTACTACTGATGAGCGTGCAAACCGTAATGTGGATATCTTGAGGGAATTTTGCACAGAGCAGAACATCAAGTACTTCTATGATATCAAGGATCTTGGTAACTTTAAGGTGTGGATTTGAAGTTTAATTTTATGTCGATTTGCTAGTGTATATTTTCTTATGCATTATTCTGTTTTTGCATCAGACGTTAACTTTAGTTCACAATTTGGCAGGCTAACCCAGATTACAAGGGTGTATGCCATGTTGCTCTTGCTCAAGAAGGTCATTGCAGGCCTGGAGAGGTATTTTTCTTTAAAAATCCCACGATTTTAGGGTTTGTTGCATTCTCGTTAATAATATTACTAGTTCCTTCAATTTCTTCGTTTGCGGTTTTCGCTTAAGAAGTCTGTGTACGTACAAATTCAGTTCTTCTCAGATTAGCTTCGATTAAAGTAATTTTTGTAGTGGGTTTGTGTTTGCACTTTACTTGTCCGAAGTTTAGGACGTAGTGTTAACTTGTGTGCTTTGATGTTGATTTTTCTTTGTCTAATTTTTATCGGTGCTTCTGTATATGAAGGGTGCTAAAATGAAGGTCAGAAATCAACAAGGAGTCCGGTGATTTTCCAGTGAAGAGACCCACAGAGGAGGAAGAGACCGAGACTGGCAAAGAGCCGGATTGCATTTATGCTGTTATTCCTGGATGGACTCCAATGTTAGCCCAATGTGACCCGGTTAGTTTTTGATTACATCCACCATATTGTTTCACTGTAACATGTGTTTGGCTGCTCATAATGGTACAAATAGTGTATTTATAGCTAATGAGTGTTGTGGACGTGTATATGGATTTTGTGAATCATTATTTGTATGAGTTTTGGGTGAGAAATATTTGGTATTGAAGTAGTGTAAATATGGTTTTGCACCAGCCGTACATGTACATGCTTTATTACTATATATGTGCATCTTATTGTTCTCAATTTTGAGCAAAGAAATTTTAGAACAAATGGCATTAATACTTAGGATTTTAGGGGTCCTCACTCTTTGTTTAAGCTCTTAACTTTTCATATATCCTCGGTACCTCAATTTCAAACTTAATGCTTTGATCTATATGGTCGGTAAAGGACTGTACCCTTTTTGGTGACCAATCTGCAGCTTTGCACTTTTTGTTTTTCTATTGATATATTCTTATATTTAATTTAGAATTTGTTGTCTTATATTTAACTTTTTGCTGAATATGTTGATAAGTTTGAAAAACATGCTTCTCAACTTGCATTCATGTTAACAGAAAGGATTAGTTTCTCGTTTGAGGCCATTTCTGTTGCTTTCTCAGTAGTGTGGGATTTCTTTGTTCACTGATTGTGGACTTGTAGCTTCTTGTTTAGTGTTCTGAATATTTTGCATAAGCTGGATTCTTGTGAGTTTTTATGTCATATTAACTCATCTCTATGTATAACGTTTTCAAGAAATATGTTTTTGTCATCTTTTATTATAGCTCCATTGATTTTTTGTTGATATTATGCTTATGATGGTTGATTTCGATTTGCTGCAGAAATTTAACAGATTCTTCTGTGAAGGTCATAGCTGAAACTTGTTCTGGGTTATGTATGCTTGACCTAGTTAACCTGAATAAGCCGACAGATTCTACTTTAGGATATCTTGCAAATGGTTGCTGAGCAATTCAAACAATAAAATTTTGTCGCAATTCATTCAGGTGCTTCCCTAAGTTATTATTTTCTTGTACACTTTTACGTGGCTAGTCTTAATCCCTTAGATTTTTGGCGTTCGTTTCGTTATGTTCACTTTGGTCTTTTAGATCGTCACAAAATCTCATTGCTAGTAAAATTCATATCTTTTTTCCTCCCCTCAAGGCTCAAGCTGTAGTTTTCAAATGTTTAGATTCTCAGAGTGACGCTATTAGATCTTGCTGAAACTTTTCATCTGATGAATGTAAATTCGGATAATGTGTTTTGATGTTGATGGACTGACTTGTTCTCTATTAATGCAAAAAAAGTGTCAAAGGCACAAATCTATTCAATTGGGTGTTGGGGCCATTCATGTCCTAAGATATATTGCTATATATGAATCTGTAGCTCCTAATAAGGACGAATCTGTTGTGGCTTTTGTACAATGAAAATTAGAATTTCATTGCAGTTCTTAATTCTTTTCAGATAATTCAAGTAATTCATTCCATGAGCTGTTTACTTGTAGGAACTTAAAATTGGGAAAGTCTGCGTATTCAAGTAAGTTGCATCTTGTTCTTCATTAGAATAGAGAGGGCTTTGGACTTCAGAGTAGTTAAAAGTGTACATGGGTCATAATAGCTTAGTTCAATACAAAGAAAAAAGATTTAAAAAAAAAGTACCTTCTGATTTTTGTTAAGTATTTGGTGAATACAAAGAATTATTGCTTGATGCTTGCAGCTATTACAAGTTACTGATGCCATTAACACCTAGGATCCTAGGTATAATTCATCATACAAAACAGCCTTTGATGCTTCCAACTACTACAAGTTACTGATGCCATTAATACCAGTTTATCAAGCATGTACATTGAGATGTTGTTTTGTAGCAATAAGTTTGAACCTTATAAGCCATCTAATTTGTTTTCTGATGCTCTTCCAGTTTTAGGTTGAAGAGATAGCTGAGAAGCTTTGTGAATTACCTTGAGCAATGCATGTCACCGGAAAGCTAAGATGATAAAGAATTTGTTCAAGGAATTTGCCAACTATCAATGAAGACTTCATAAGAGGCGTGTTTTGGAACAATATGTGTATCAGCTTTTGAGTTCCCAAGTAGATAGGGCTTGTAGTTCCCAAGCAGATAGGGCTTGTACACTAGAATGCTTTTCTTGTTTTAATATTGGCTTGGATGATTAGGAAATGCTTCCTTTTAACATTTGAGTTTTATAGTATGGGTTGAATTACTCATTTGATAGTTTGCAATATGGTTTCTTTACAATTGATCACTGTTCATTAGGTCAAATAGAGCATTATCATACAACAAATTTTATATAATGTC
Source organism: Rosa chinensis (assembly GCF_002994745.2). NCBI lineage: Eukaryota > Viridiplantae > Streptophyta > Magnoliopsida > Rosales > Rosaceae > Rosa > Rosa chinensis. Next base: position 17,325,770 of record NC_037088.1, on the reverse strand, counting down.
AATGAAACGTTGTTTGAATACACAAAATTTGGATATTCACACAATGCATTCTTATATATCACACAATGGTTTCACAAGAAATATGTCTTCTTATTTACGCTCACACAACTGTAAAAACCGAATTATGTTGTCCAAAACTAAGCCACACAACAGTCATAGTCCAAAAGTGAAGTGTGAGGATAACTCATACAACAGAGAAAATAAAATGATGTTGTCTGATTAGCCTTTCATACAACATCTCGGAAACAACATTTGTTGTGTGAATGATGCCACTGCTATGTGATGCATGATTGCGCGGTAGCTGTGCTTGCCATATGCCGAGAGAAGACACAACACTGATAACAAAATACGTGTTGTCTGTTTGTGTTTCATACAACGGGTTTCCACCGTTGTGTCATTTTTCATCACACAACGCTCCGATACACAACGGAGATCATCCAAATCACACAACGATTTTGGTCCGTTGTCTGTTAGCTTTTTTGGCCTAGTGGTTCATTATTGATGCTGTTTGCCACTTTCATTCAATGTGGTTTTTGATTCTCTTTTGGTTTGCTTCTATTTTGGTTCCAGGTTTTGGAACTTGCTTCTGTTTTGGTTCCAAGTTTTGGGATTGTTTTGCGTCTACTTTGGTCCATGTGTTGGGACTGTTATGCTTCTGTTTTGGTTCCACGTTTTGGTCTCATGTCCAATTATACTATTAATGCAGGAATTCAGTTTTAAAGCAGCTCTCTCTATGGATCACAGAAGGATGCAATTTGGAAGTTGGAATGTGGAGTAAACTGGTTTATTGATTTCAGTTTGGTTCTTTTTTCATTGAAAGATGTTTATGTGCAAGACTGCAACATTTGTGGATTAATGCTTTGTGCAATGTAGTGATTGTACTGCATCAGTTCATTGATGGACTGTTATCTTTGTTTCATTGAAAGATGTTTATGTGCAAGAATGTAATATTTGTGGATTAATGCTATGTATTTAACTATTTCTGGAGATGGAACATTGAGGTTCATCAGGTGAGTAAGTTTATATGTGTTGTGTTGTAGTCTTGTCACTCTTGTGTAGTTGGGAAACTGTAAAACAGTTTCAGTTTGTGGTTTTGTACAGGAACTGAAAACATTTAGACAGGAACCGAAAACGGATTAAAACCGAACCGAACAGAACTGTTCGGTTCCAGAGCGGTTCCCACTAAAAATAACTTTGTAACCGAACCGGAATAAGCTAAACGGTTCTGGTTCCGGTTCCGGTTCCGGCTAAAAATAATGTTTTCAGAACCGATCCCAGGCCTACTTCCTGCACACGTATACGCGTGTGAGGAAAGACTGCGGTCGCACGTGTGAATTAGCAGTTTCTAAGAGGTACAATTTGTGTGTTCAAAAAATCGTTGGTTTTCCATGTGCGTTAGAAAGACCATGCTTGTACTTGCGGTGATTTTTTTCTTTTCCATTAACCATTGCTCTACTTTGCAACATTCAAAACATTTACCATACAATTTGTGTCCGGATCCACTTTTGGGAATGCTATACCATCATCATGATTTACTTTCATCCAAAAACATGTAAAATGAGTGTTTCAACGAATGAGAAGACGGAATTTTTGCCAAAGATTTCATTGAATTTGAAACAAAAATAGGGGGGGGGGTGAGGCTTTTGTCAAGTCCTCAAGTAATTCTAGCATTCACAGAGAGGGGGCGAGGGGCTAACCGAATGAGCCCAATTCAATTTGCAAACAATCAAATTAATTTACGAAAAAAAAAACTTATGAAGATTAAGCTAATGATCCAATTGGCTAAAAAAAAAATAGAGGATTTAAAATTTATATGCAACTACCTATTTTGGGAAGATTCATGTTGTCCATAGAGTTTGTTGATTGAAAAATATAGATATATTGTTCTGTTTTTCCTCAATAGATAAATGTTTATTATATTTGTAACGTAAGCTAGAAACCGTTTATTGTTTAGTTGCTACACTTAACACTACCATCTAAACCTGCACAGACAATCTATATTTTCACTATGTCATGTAAGTAGCTGCAGCCATTTGAGCAGCATGTCTTTCTATTCTTCTCTTTTCTTATGCTCAATACATTCTCTTAGGAATGAACAGTCCAGACTTCTCGTTACCCTTGCGAATGATGAACCGATTACCAAGCCAGGAATCACATGTCGGAGAATTAGAAAGCTCTCCTTTATGTTTCTCCTACATGTCCCCTGTTAGCAGCATGGAAACAAAACTATGAGATTCTATCGTTTGAGTTCTTTCTATATTATGTACATGCAGCGATTAATAAAGATGTATGAAATGGAGATTACAACCTAGGGCAGAAAGAGAAAGGGAACAATTTTTGTTACAATTCATCATTGAAATTTTTATTTGTTTGAGTCTTCCTTTCTCCCTTCCTTCACTCGCTGCAATCTGCATAGGAATAAACAATGTTAAGCTCTTTAATTAGATGTTAAAAATGAAGAGCCAACCAACGGAGACACCAATAATCAGAAGTAGATAAGTACCCCTTAACTAGAAACCAAGAAGTAATTTTGATGACTGCTTGAAGAAGTCCATACAAAATTCTAGGTTGAACACCTTTTCTTGCGTATCTTAACCAAAAACACAAAACCCACAAACAATTATTAAACAGGAATGTTAACATGTTAACATGATCGAAGCAAAAGACTAAGAATGTTAACATGTTTAGAATCGATCACCCTGTATTCAAGAATAGTGCAAGAACAAAATTAATAGAGCATAATTGATAATTAATAGAGGGAGAAAAATATACATTTCATTGATCTTTTCAATCGTTATGAGGAGAACGTCGAAAGAGCAGAATGTGATGGAGGCACCGAGAATTTCAATTTTTGCTTTTAGCGGGAGAATTTTAACTGTTCGTGTAATCCTCGCCGTCCGTGTAATCCTCACAACTGCTTGGACCATTACTCTTTTACCCTTCTTTCATTCAATTGATTTACTGTGAAGTTTGATAAAGAGAAGGGTATTTACAGGGTTTTAAGAAATTTAACCATAAGCCTTATTGGCTTAACAAATACCGATTTTTTTAATCGTCTGAGATGCATTGTTTTTTTTATTTTTATCTAAGATACATTGGTTGGTTTTGAAAAATTCATCAATTGCCAAATTTTTTTTTTGAAATTACGAATACCCACGTTTGGAGAAAAATTAATAGAAACTGGCTAATTTTATAATTGGGTAGCAAATAGGTTAATTTAGAAATTTTAGGATAGCAAATTAGCAGAAATAAATCCTATGGAGAATTGAACTACCGATCTAGTCTAATCCTAACCAACTTGTTTTTGCATCAAAAAGTGGAAAACCCACCGAACTAAAACTGGATCAGACCCACAAAGACCGAAAGGACACAAAATTGAATCCATTATTGATGATACAATTACAACCTTTACTTACACAATACACTCAGAACGTCACCTTTGCACCATAGTTGTCAAATTGTCAATTCTTTTCTATTCTATTTTTACTCTCATATAATCATACGACTGATAAGGAGCACGAAGACTTGCAAGAACACACTAAGAAGTGACATCAATATCTGTATAAACACCAAACATGCTGGGTGACATATCAGAAGTTTGTGATACGTACTATGCTCCCCTGTTAGTGCATGATGCTATAAAACACGGCCAAAGATATATTCAGGCGTTGCTCTCCTGCAGTAACAATTCCACATTAATCACTATGATGATTGTTCAAAGTATCAAAAACAAGTGCAGATTAGTATGTAAGCGATATGAATGATCCTTATAATAATTTTATTTTTAAAAGCAAAATACTACATAAGTTTAGGTATAATAATCCTGTCACAGGAAGCAATATTTCACGCTAACCACTGTAAATAGACATGAATTATGGTTAAGCAGACTTTTGTGAGTTTGTCTATGAAAAGATAAATAGTCTGTGATTTAATAAAACTTCTGTCATATCTTCAGTAAAGTAGCTTACTAGGCACTCCACAACTCGAAAAAGGTCATAAACACACACAAAGCACAAAAAGAAATGCAGAAGTACCTTCCTCAGTTCTGAACTCCTGATTAATAAAGAAAAAAAAGAATATCTTAATGGAGGCACCTAAAAGGCAAATCAAAAAATTGACTGGCTTTAGGCTTTTTTTGTACAAGAAAATATCAGCGCGCTCGACGTAGAAAAGGATTTTTGCAAAGCAATTTGTGGACGGCAATACGTACATTCTCTTGACTGCATGTTACATCAAGGTTTGTTTTATGATTTGGATAGACACACCAATAGGAAGAAACAGATGTACATAAATGACTGAGCTTGATATTCTAGAGTGACAATGTACTATTGGTACTGTAAACAAAAATAACAGAATATGTGACTTACCAGCGCTCAATGATTTTAGGCTAGAATGACCCTCTTGGACCTCGGCTCTTGAACAACTGCACACACATACATTCTTCGGCTTTTCTGTATTGAATAGCATTTTTTGACCGAGTGATTATAAATACGGCCAAGATGAGGATACTATCATGCTTTCCTGCGGTAAAGAAGTGACATTTTCCACATCATTTATTTGACATAAGCCGTCCAAAATTTCAAGAACATAGGTTATTTATATGATACAACAGAAAAAGGAAAATAGTAAAGAACCTGAACAACTGCACATACATTCTTCTGCTCTAACGCCCTTTAAGAGTTCCAGTGGCCCCGACAGCTTCAGCCCCAGTTTTCATATGCAACAGAGCATCTTAAGAATAAAAAAGGAAAGGTTAGCTTGGGATTTGCATGTGAAGTCTGTATAAGTTTGTATAGATGATAATGATGATCAAAAACAGTTCTAATTAGTGCATATAATTTTTAAGAAGTACAATTAGTGCGTGTTACACAAATAGTACACTCAATCTCACTCTATTAGTCACCGACTACCTGAAGCAACCGCAGATAATCCAACTTACTCAAGAAAAGAAATAACAGAAGATTGATTTTACCAAAAAAATTTGCTCCTCTAGTTCAGAAGCCTTCTCTGTTCCCACAACCGCACTAAACCAGCTGACCTTCAACAATTGTGCAAAATCCCACAACAAGCTTCAAGAATCCAGTTTTTTGCAGAATCACTTGATTCTTACCAGAACTTCAACACCCTGAAATGCTAGAGGCATGCTTAAATAACTCATTGGCCATCATAATCTTGACTGGCAATCTGCAGCATATAGAAAAGAAACGCCTGAGCTTTTGACCTACTATTTGTATGCAGTTTAAGTACATGCATAGTGCATATAGTCTATCTAACTAGTTATCAACATTCAATGAATTTATGCTCCTTGTGTACAATTTGTTTAAAACCAGATCAAAAAATGTGTATGAATTTCCTAAACAGAGGACATGGTCATGCATGCTCTCCTGCAGCAAGTATGTCAAATTTTCAACATTATTCAGTAGGAAAGGGTGCCTGATCACATAAAAGATACGTTAACAGAAAAGTTAGTGAAGTGCTTTATATAATTTCTATTATTTGTCAGTTTTGTTTGATTTACCTAAAGAGAAAAACAGTAAAGAACCTGGAGAACATGCAACTTGCTCTAACACATTTTTCAAAGTTCTACCAGTCCAAAAAGCTCCAGCATCAGACTTCATTATTACACTACAGAGACTTGCTATACAAAAGTGAATGAAGAAAGGTTATCTATCATACTAGATAACTTTAATCCCCGCATGCAAGAAATAATTTATTGTTCACATGCATTATCATTTTTGAGGAATGATATTGTGAAGAAGGTTGAAAATATTGGATATACCTGGAGGGACGAACTATGAACTTGGAGTTGTTGTCTGCACATTATCTTGAATCCGTATGTATGGAATGTGGGCAATCGAGGGCCAGAACCTTCCTTTACCAGGTTTACATCTCTTGCTTAGAAGCGGACAGTGGTAGATAGTAAGTTGTATAAGTGAAAGAGGCATACCCTCATATGGAATGGATGCTAGCTTAGGACACCCCTCGATTTGAAGAGATTGGAGAGAGGTTAGAAGTTGGAAGCCCTTGGTGAGTTTAGTGAGATTTGGGAAGTCATGAACTGCCAGTTGAACTAGAGATTTCGGCAGAACAATCTCATTCTCAGGCGGAAATGACACCAGATTTAGATCTTCACCACCAACTTCAAGTTCTCTAAGAGAGGTTAGTCTGTATAACCCCCAGTCGAAGAGTGGCTTACAGCTCTTGACATGTAGAATGGTAAGTGATGTTAGATAGAGGGGAAAACCCTCTTCAAGAAAGGATGCGAAATCTTCAGAGTAAGAAATCTCCAATCGCTGAAGGGATTTGAGGTGATACATGCCTTTAGGTAAGGTTTCCAGTTTAGTGCAATAGCTTATGTCAATCTCTCTCAGGTTGGAGACACTTCTAGGAAAACCTTCTCCTGGAAAGGAAACAAGACTTCCACAATCATAAATACCTAACTCTTGAAGATTGGTTAGGAGGCATAGGCCCTCTGGTAAATGTTTAAGACTTCCGCAATGCCAGATCCTTATATATTCGAGACAACTGCTACCATGGAACCTACTAGCTATCGACTGAAGTTGTTCACAATCACTTATGTGAAGGTATTTCAGCCCCTGGGGTAGATGGCCTCTAAATGATAAAGACCTGAGAGATGAGCACTCCTCTATACTCAAATACTCAAGACAAGAGACCTCGTCATGCATCAAATAAAGAGAACAAGATGATGGAGAAGCATTAACCTCCTCTTCTAATAATGATTTGAATTTTTCACATAACAAAATCTCTATTCTTCTTAGATTTGAAGGCATCTGGCGCCTTGCAAAGTGCACAAGAGAACTGCACTGTTCAATCTTTAACTCTTTTAGAGAAGGTGGCAAATCAAACTCTTGGAAAGAAAATAGAGTTGAGCAGTCATATATGTGAAGCACTTGAAGTGATGCAAGCTGTTGAACAAAGTGGAAGTGTGTGCTGCCTCTGATGTACAAACAACGAAGAGAAATCTCGTTCTTCCAGAAAGATGTGAGCTCCTCACTGTAATTAATAGTCAAACCATCAAGCTTCTTTAATCCTCTCAGAAAGTCCTTTGTATGGAGTCTGAACTCCGAAATATAAGATGGCTTCAAGGCCTCCAGCAACTGAAACTCAGATACACTTCCATCGACCACCCCTTTGCAATCACAAATATCAAATCTCTGAAGTTGTTTATAGTTGGCAATGGAAACAACCAACTGCTCGCATCCACGAATCACAAGCTCTGATAATAAAGCAAGATTCTTGGGTAACCTACCCTCCAACTTTGGACATCTGGAAATGGAAAGCATTTTTAGGCAAGGGAAAGCTCCAATTCCTTGATCCCGTTCAAGTGAAACCCACTCTTTCCAATCTTTCATCTCCTCAAACTCAAGGATCTCTAACAGTGGAAAGGGCAAGTTATCATTTCCATAAAACTCTGGACCAACACTTTCCACCCTATACATTCTTTTTATAATAAGCTTTCTAAGAGAAGGCAACTGACCAAGTGGTGGCAACAAACCACAGTTTTTACAATCCTCCAACCTTACAACTGTCATATTAGAGAATAAATGATGTCCCATCCATGTTGAAAATTCCAAACCACCGTAGCCCTTGATACTAAGAACTTTGAGCTTTCTATGAGGCTCTAACATGTTGAGCAGCTCTAGTTCTTTTTCTCCTAGGCCACCCCATTCTAGTAGAAAAGCCTCAAGACCCTCCTTGCTAACAAAGTCGGCCCTCTTTGCATCCTCAATGTCATTCACATTCTCCAATCTTGAAAGGCGCAATGTTCCTCGAAGATGCAATAGGGGCTCTATCTCTCTTATCCCCGAATTGCTTCCTCTGCCCACTACAAAATTGCACAGTGTTTGCAAATTAGTCAACTGACCTAGTTGTGCAGGCATTCCTTCCAACAGAGGTGTATTAGAATTGCTCAGATGACGAAGATTAATTAGATTCTTCATGTTTGTAGGTAGTGCCTTCAAACTATAACAACTCTCTAATATCAACGTCTGCAAATTGTAAAGTGTGCTTGCTGATTCAGGCAAACTTGTTATTTCTGTGTGAGAAAGATCCAGGTACCGCAGAAACTTCAATTCACCAATGGAGTTTGGCAGCTGACTTATACGATAACCATTCAAAGAGAGCACCCGCAAGTATTGCAACTTTGGTAGTAAGCCAAGAGTAACCTTACTAGTCAAGTAATTGCATGGGTCATCTGAAATTGTAAGTGGTAGGAAAGTCCGCAAACGGTGTACCTCAGAAACAGCACCAAATCTTTTAACCCCATCATACCTCCCAGTAATGTAAGACAAATGACGAGACTTTGGAGAACAGCTACCATCCAGCTTATCCTCCAATCGAAAACAAATTTCTCCTGCAACCTTATGTGCCATATCACTAACAAGGTTATGCATTACGTATCTTGAATTTTTTTTGCTCGATTTTTGAAACAATGACCTAGATAGTAGCTCACTGAAATATTCACTCGCTACATCTTCCAAATGTCTACTATCTTCTGGTTTGAGTGGTTTCTCAATCAAGCCCTCTGCCATCCATAGAAGGATCAACTGTGTCTCCCCAAATTCATAGTCCTTTGGAAGTATTGAGCAATAGGCAAAGCATCTTTTCAATTTTGACGGGAGATAATAATAACTCAATTGTAAAACTGGAAGAATGTCACTCTTATCTGAAAGCCATAATTTGTTGTCCAACATTTTTTCCCATTCAGTTATTTCCTTACAACCAAAAAGGCCACCAAGAGTCCTCGCTGCCAGGGGTAATCCACCACATTTTGCAATTATTTTCTCCTGAAGTAACCTGAAATTTTGTGGTATGCCATTGTCAACATTAAAATAGGCATGTTGCTCAAACACTTTCCAACAATCATCATTTGATATACCCATCAAACTGTGAACTTCAGCGGCTCTCATCATCTTGGTAACTTCCACATCCCGTGTCGTTACAATTATCTTACTTCCCGATGCTCCAACATGAAAGGGGGATTGCAGCATCTTCCACTGATCATAGTTACAGGTGCTCCAGACATCATCTAAAACAAGTAAGAACTTCTTACCTGTTAATACTTTACACAGATGATTCTGGATGTTACTGAATTGGTCCAAATCACAATGCTTAGACGTGACTGATTCTAGGATTGCTTTTGTTACCCTCAAGACTTTGAAGTCATTAGACACACATACCCATATCTTAAGATCGAACTCTTTGAGGATGTCACTGTTATCATTAATTACATACTGAGCAAGTGTTGTCTTCCCAATCCCAGGCATGCCAACAATGGCAGCTACCTCAAAGTTGGCATCATTAGGGTTGTTTCTTAAAAGAAATTCAACAATCTTCCCTCTATCACTGTCTCTTCCAACAACAGGCACGCCATCTAACACACGTGAACTTGGTGGCCGACTCTTGTCTGGAATATCCCCAATATCTATTAAACCGAGCCTGTCTTTTCGTTCAGATATTTCATCTAATCGATCAGTCATTTCCTGTATTTCATGCTTCATATTGAAGTGCAATTTAAGTCTAGGAAAGAGGCCCCGTACCTTACAGACTCCAGCCTGATTTGGCTTATTCACTTTGCGTCGTAACATTTCAGTGTAAAACTTGTCCAGGATGTCCTCCACATCATAAGCCAAGTCTTTGAGATCATCCAACCATAGTTTCACAGCCCTGCTTGTTTGTTGCTTCTCTTCCGCATCACACAAGACCGCTTCAATTGCAGACAATGTTTTCTCCCATTTGTTCACCTTTTTTCCGATTCCCTCTTTTCCTAAAGAGGCGATGAAGGCGCGAAGGGTCAATTTCTGAAGCAGCACCCGAAGGAATGCTGCAAGAAGGAGCTCGGCTACCATAATTGGGTTTTTTTTTTTTCCGATCACAAAGGAAGCAACAGATGGTTCCAATCAAGAGATTCGACCAAGCAAAGAATTCATGAGTTCTTGGGTGAAAGCTCACAATATCAACATTCACGTCTCTGGTCAATGGAGTTTGGTGATAGGCCATATTCATCCAAAATTATATAATCAAGTTGATTGGGATATTCAAAGCAAGTTAACCAGAGTGGCAGAGTATGACCAACGTAAGTTACGACGAAAATACATTGGAAGACTTCTTTATCCGATGAATAATATCATATTATACGGTAATTTCTTCCACATTTCAAATTTGTAACTTAACTAAATAATTTTAATTTACTTAATTCCGGTAATCCCGGACTTTTCTCTTAATTTTTTTTTTTTTTGTTGAAACATGAAATTTTATTACTAGAGGTTAACCCTCAGAAAATACAACGAATATAAGTACAGTAGATGTCCATTGTGGTTCATCTACAGACATGAAGTTTGGGAATCATAAATGTCAAGGTGCACTTCCCAGCACTTCCCAAATAATCATGTCAAAAAATACATATACCCATTTAATGGAAAAGTGAAAAAATATCTTCACTTCTCCTAAAAACTTTCATTTATTGGTTCATTTGGAAATGGAGGAATAAGGTTGTCTTTGATCCTAATTTTGCTATGCCTACTTGCCCTTTGAAAGTTATTTGGAATTATGCTGATGAGTGGACTGGGGCCAACCTAAGGAAAAATGCTGATTATGTCTATAGCAATGTTTATCTTGCCTGGCAAAAACCTGCTGACAATTTTTACAAGTTGAACGTGGACGGTACTATGAGCTCCTCTTCTGGCAAGATTGGTGCTGGGGGTGTGATCAGAGACCATTTTGGCAACTAGATTAGTGGATTTCAAGTGAATTTAGGTGTTGGGGACATCCTTGATGCTGAGGCTTGGGGTCTGTACTTTGGGCTTAAAATGGCTGCAAGCTTGCATCTGGTTCTGCTGTTGAGTCTGATTCTGCTGTGTTGGTGCAGCTGGTTCAGAGTGCTGATCTTGACAATCATCCTCTTGGTTCTCTTCTAACTAGTTGCCTAAATCTCATGAACAACATGGGGGATGTTCATATTAGGCATATTTTCAGAGAGTGCAACATGACTGCTGACGCCTTGTTCAAAGATAGTATTAACCATGAGCTTGGTTTCATTACTCTTGATGACACTCCCATTCATGCTGCTCAACCTTACCTGGATGACATAGCCTCTGTGTCTAGAGCAAGAAGAAGTGTTTACTCCGGTTCTTAGTCTTTTTTCTTTTTTTTTTTGTGTTTGGGTCTGCTAGGCCCCATCTGTAACCAAAAAAAAAAAAAAACTCTCTACTCCTGAAAAAGTCTATTAGGAGATAAAACCATGACCAAACATTATGGTTGGACTTATCCACAAGGGAATTGTCTTCAAATCCTATCAACATGCAGGTTCTAGATGACTGCTTCCAATTACACAGGTAACCTTCTCCAAAGAAACTACTAGCATCCAACCGCTCTTGATCTGGAGAACTACAACACTACTTACAACTGCTCTTGCCATCCCAATGCAATTTCGCAGCATTATCTCTAGCATATGAACTCCGCCATCACACTACCTCATTATCTCATATTTCACCAGTGTATCATGCAAGAAAGAAAAAAGTCATAAGAATCAATACACCAAATCCTGTGACTAGCAAAAAAAGGGAAACCCAAAATAGAGTATACAGACAAAGAAACCTATAATAAAGAAAATAACAGAACTCAAGACAAAGTATACACCAAATCTGAAGCAAAAAAATTGATAGACAAATGTAAAATTTGACAAACAACAAAGAAAACTACCCACAATTGGTTACCAAAGTGTAGAACATGAGAAGTCCATCTTGAGTAACTCATTTAGATCTGGAAAGTGTTAAAAATAATTTGAGGAAAGATGCCAAGGGGCATAAACTGCAAGCATGAGTGCCAAAGCACTAAAAGGGCTCAAGACACTGCAAAAGCATATCTTAAAAGCCAAAAGGTGGATCGTTGCCCACAACTAAACAATTATCGTCCAAAGAAGCAGAAATTCTCAACATGAAAGACATTAGAGTTCTTATGAAGATCAACTATGTTGAAGCGTCATTGGATTAACAAGAAAATTATACAATCAAGTCAAAGTAAACAATCAACACAAAATGGGAAAGGACAAGAAAAAAGTGCAAGTCACGGTCAAATTGGACAGAGAAGAGCCAAAACTCAATTGGGATCAATGCAGTACCCACAAAGATTGCCCACATTAAAAGACCCATGACAATTTGCCAAACAAATGTGTAGAACCAAAAGAAAACAGAACTGAGAAAGATCGCAATTGAAATTCCAAAAATATATATGGTAATTGCATGGCATCTATGTGGAAAAGGATCCGAATGATTCAACATCAAAATCAAAAGTGGAACAAGGATGATAGACAAATTTGGTTGTGATCACAGGTGAAGGCGGTGGGTTGAGTGGCGGTTTACTGTGGGGAAGATGAGAGAGAAAGTGGGTTGGGGAGAGTGTCTGCTATCCACCCGGGGTGGATATCCCCATGACTACTTGACAGAGCATGTCCTACAATCTTCGCTTGTCTAATGAAGACTTAGTCATTGACAAAAACAATGTGTGGCTCAGTAAATTTGTTTTACTAGCAGCACGTGCGATCGTTTAGCAATCTTTGAAGCAAGGATTGAAATCGAAAATATCCCTGAAATTTCAGCGATATTTTCAGTTTTTCAACATCTCGATATTTAACAAGCACTAAAATATCGAAATTTTCACCGATATTTCGGCGATATTTTTTTTTTTTTCACTAAATATATATATTTTTTTTCCAAAAGGGGCAAACATCCTAGGAAAAAAAAAAAAACTAGCCAGCATCGCTGTCACTGAAACTCCTAGCTCGAGGAGATCCGACAATATCATCTAATAGAGCTTCAATGATCAAAGCTGGAGGATCATGAAGGATGCATATTCCTTTAGCATGAAGAGTATTATTCTTGACCAAAAGATCAGCAGCCTCATTGCGCTTGCGATGAATGTGCTTGAACTGAACTGACTCAAACTCATTTACAATCTTCCTGCAATTTATAAACAAGGTTCCCAAAGGATGTAGCTCAATATTGTCATTATTCATGAGATTCACCAATATAGCAGATTCAGATTCCATTTCCAACTTCATAATGCTTAGGCTTAAAGCCAATTGAAGGCCATGAAAAAGGCCCCAAGCCTCAGCTTGAAGGACATCACCAGAACCAATGTTAATCATGAAACCACCACACCAGCAGCCTACATCATCCCTTATAAGGCCCCCAACTCCAATAGCACCATTACTCATTCTTGAACCATCAACATTGAGTTTATGCAAACCAATAGCAGGCTTAGTCCAAGAGAGCATTTCAACAACCTTATTTTGCACTTTGTTAGGCTTCACATTTGCCCTAGTCCATTCCTCAACATAGCTAACCATAGCTTCAGGAGGATTGTAGGGATAGTTTCTTAAACACATTATTAGCACGACTCCGAATCAGAAGCCAAAACATTTTTCTTCTCCCTTCTTGTTGTGAAATCCTAGAAGCCTACCCTAAGATCACCTCATGCGTGCCACCATCTCTGCGCACGGTTTTGGAAAGAGAACCACAAGGCTACAAGGAAAGGAAGAACAAGAAAATCAAGCATCAAGAAAGCACCAAATAAGTTTTAAATTAAAGTTCCTATTTTCTGTACTTTAATTTTATCTTCTTTTTCTTCGGGGACTTGCAATCTCCCTTCTTCTACATCCCACCATTCTGTAACATGGGTTCGATTCTATAAAAGAGGGATCATGGGGATTCACTTTATACGAACTAAGAGCGTTCGTAAACCACGAAAAAAGAGCGTTCGTGAGCATCGAAATATTACAGACTAAGAGCGTTTGTAAGCCACGGACTAAGAGTGTCTGTGAGCATCAAAATTTGACCATTCAAACATCATTGTTTTGGTCTAATCCAAATTTCTTGAAAATCGATTTCTTGGTAGCATTAAGGCTCGAAAATCTTAATATTAGTTTTCATAGAAACATTGACTTCGAAACTAATCCGTTCTTGTTTCTCCTTTTCAGGATGTCAAACTTGAACAAGCTTGATTTTACTCCATTGGATTCTACAGGCACGGGATATTTCATGTGGGCTCATAATGTTGAGCTCCACCTAATTACCCTTGATTTATTGACTACAATCCAAGAGCCTTGTTCTGAAGGAACCGCTCAAGACTCTCAAACTGAGATAGATAATTCTAGGGCGCTTACCCTGATGAAGTGCTACATAGAGATGGCACTCCAGTTTGAGTACATGAATGAGGATAGCGCTAGAAACCTTTGGATAGAGCTTCGTGAACGTTTTTAGTAAACATTCACCATCTTCCGAACTTAGAAGTACGATGGAATAATCTCCGCTTCTCTGGAGTGATAACTTCAAAATAGAGAGTACGAATTTCACTCCCTTATTTTAGTAATCAAACCAGTTTAATTCTGATTCATGAACATTAGACCACTAGTAAACAACATCAATTGTAGTCAGTTGCATTCCTATTCTAATTTCATATGATAAGTAAACAGCTTAATGGAAATGAAATATTCTCATATAGATTCCTTCATTCTCCCGTTCCAGTTTGTCTCCAATTCATGATTTTTTTTATTCCAGATAAATAAACTTATCATTATTATAAAATGATAAGACTAGTCTCTTAACACACGCTCATACATGTATCAATTGGCTATTGTTATGTGTAAATTAAATTTTGTTTCCATTTTGAAGTCTTAATACACATTCCTTATATATATATATATACAGAGGCGGAGCCAGAATTTAAAGCAAACTGGGGCACAAATATAAAATATCAAAATATGAAAAATCTCTATTTAAAATTCTATCTATTAAAATGATGATTGTTCTCAAAGATATTTCATATTTTAAAATCGTTTCTAAACATTTTCCTTATTTATACTACTAAAATGTCTTTCTCAATAAATGAAATCAAACGATCAAGTATCAAATTGGAACAAGATTTTATTTTTCTTGTAAACACATTCAATATAAAGAAAATATTTTATAATTAATCAATCCATTCAAAATTTGAAAAATACAACATACCAAAGAAACAACAAGGTTTGATTTTTCTTTTAAAAGTATTAAATAAAGAATTTTTCTTTATAATTAATTAATCCATAGACCAACTAAGTTACTTAAATAATTAAAACAAAAATGCTGAAGCTAAGGAGATTCGAACCCTGAAAGTGTTTCAAGACCAACAGCAATCTAACCGCTGCGCCATGATGGCTACTTGGGATATATGTTAACTTAATTTGATTTATATGTAAAAAATTAGTGGGTCCGGTGACCCACTGTGCCCCTATGTGGCTCCACCACTATATATATATATATATATATATATATATATATATATCATCTCTGCAAAATTTTAGCCAAATTGATGATCTTTAAGGCATTGATGACTGCCTTAAATCTAGTACAGTTCAGGGTGGACAGATTCTGTTCATCTATTAGTTTAAGAGAGTTAGATACCTTAAAGATCATTAATTTGGAAAATTCTACAATGTGTTAACGTATGACATGCATACAATTGCCTTAAAAGTGGTCAAATGAGTCCTCAAAATAGTAATATTAGTCCTCAAAGTGGTAACATGAGTCCTTAAAGTGGTAAATTTTCTTAGTTACCACATGAGTCCTCAAAATAGTAATATTAGTCCTCAAAGTGGTAACATGAGTCCTCAAAGCGGTAAATTTTCTTAGTTTACCATATGAGTCCTCAAAATAGTAATATTAGTCCTCAAAGTGGTAACATGAGTCCCTAAAGTGGTAAAAATAGTTGATGTATGAGAAATGTTAACATACCATAGCTTTACCCCATAATTTGGCTGAAATTTTACAGAGATGATCTATACATTAGTTACCTAAAAACTGAACGGTCGAGATGTGGATATGAGACCGAAAAGTGACCCTAAACTCCAACGTCGCACCTTAATTTTAGAGCGAGGCCTCACTCTGGATAGGATCTGTTTATATATATATATATATATATATATATATATATATATATATATCAGGCCCGATCAAGTGCAGACGTCGACGCAGCAAGCGGCGACAGCGGCGTGGGGCTTGCAGGATGGAGACCGGAGGCGTCCCGAACAGTTTTGGGCACCGTTCGAGGTCGAAGGAGGTCGGGCTTGCCGGTTTCTAGGCAGCCACCTCACCTGCAACTGCAGGTTCTGTGCAGCACTGTAAAACCCGTCGCAGGCGACTCCACCCGACCGTAGATCCCTCCAGAAAGCTGCGTCGCGCCGTCGCAACTCGATCGAGGACGGAGCAGCGATGTCCGCACTTTTTCTGGGTTGCGGAAGTCAGCTCTCGAACGGCTCCGTATAATATATATATATATATATATATATATATATATATATATATACGGGCGGGTTCTAGAGAGGACGTCCGCACTTTCGTTAAAGTGCGGACGACGCTGCTGCAGCAGCTTTCAGGCGGTGACGGGGCTTGCTAGATGGAAGCCAGAGGTCGGACGGACCGGTCTGTAGTCGATGGAGTCGCCGTCGGACGTGGTTGCCGCGCTGCCCAGAAACCTGCAGTTGCAGGTGAGGTCGTTTCCCAGAAACCTGCAACCTCGACCTCCTCCGACCTCGATCGCTGCCCAGAAGCATGTTGGGATACCTCTGGCCTCCTTCCGGCAAGTCGCGCCCCCGTCGCTGCCCGAAAGCTGCTGCAGCAGCGTCGTCCGCACTTTAACGAAAGTGCGGACGTCCTCTCTAGAACCCGCCCGTGTATATATATATATATAGGGCCCTTCCACTAAGGGATCTTTTTTTCTTTTCTTTTTTCTAGGGATAGAGCATTAGACCAATTTTTCGATCACATTTCGGCATCTCAACCGTTCAGCTTTAAGTCCTAATGTATAGATCATTTCTGCAAATTTTCAGCGAAACCGGTGATCGTTAAGGTATCAAACGAGATTAAATCAACGAACGAACCAAATCTGTCAAACTTGAACCGTTCATACTTATAATCTTAAATCGTCATTTTGAATGTCTTAACGATAATCAATTTGGCTGAAAATTTGCAGAAGTGATCTGCACATTAGGACCTAAAAACTGAACGGTTGAGATGCAAAAATATGATCGGAAAGTTGGTCTAATGCTCTATCCCTAGAAAAGACCAAAAAAACGAATCCCTCACTAGAAGGGCCCTGATATATATATACACACACACACAAATTTTATCCAGAGCGAGGTTGGAGTTTAGAGTCACTTTTTAGTCTCATATCCACATCTCTACCGTTCAGTTTTTAGGTACTATTGTATAGATCATCTATGCAAAATTTCAACCAAACTGATGATCATTAAGATATCTAACTCGCTTAAACCTCGGGTTGGGCACAGTCCCAGACGGGCATTGGATTTGCAGGGACTGGGACCGGGACCGGCTATCTTTCTTCTGGCCGGGCTTGCAGTTTCAGAGAATGGGGACCGGGCTAAACCCGAACCGGGACAAACGGGTCGGTTTTTTGGGGCTTACGGGCTTTTTTGCCCACCCCTCTCGCCGACAACCATATCTCCAAGCACCTGAGCTTAGCCACCTGAATATCAATCCCTCATTCCAGAACCATCGAACCAAAACATCAATCAAAGACCATCCCGCTCCACCATCTCTCGACCTCCTCCACCCGCTCAAAGACCCGATCCGTTTCCTTCGCTTCCCCGAAACAACACCAACCAAATTCTGTTACAGGAATCCTCACTAAGCACGAGACTGTGAATGAGCAGAAAGAAGAAGAATCGGGAAAGCCTGGTTTCAATTTCAATGGAATTTAAATCAGAATAATTGAATTGGTGATGTTCTGATGAAATTGGAAAATAGAAAGCTAAAGAGGATTAGAGGGAAGGGAAAGAGGAACTGAGGTTACTGAGGAAGAAGAAAGAAAAGGGTTCTTTACTTCTTTTAGAAGAGTTGAGAGGCTGGGTCCGCTGGGATTTAAGCTGGGATTGGAAACTGAGGAACTGGCCAAACTGAAGGAAGAGGAAGATGAGGAAGAAGAAAAAGAAAAAGAAGTACTCGGGCCCATAGAGGGAATAAGTTATAGATAATTGATATTTTAATGACACATAATAAAAAAACATATATATCTATGATATTTTACTAAAATATTCGGCCCCAACGGGCTTTAAAAAATTTCAAAGTCCAGAACCAGGACCGGCCCGAAATTTATATATATGGGCCCGGGCCCTTAAAAACTTACAATTTTTTTAACAAAACCCTGACCAAACCAGCCGGGCCGGACCGGTTTTTCGGGTTTACGGGCTCTTTTGCCCACCCCTACTTAAATTAGTGGACGAACTGAATCTGTCTAACATGAACCGTACTAACTTTAAGGCAGTTATCAGTGCATTAACGACCATCAATTTTGTTGAAATTTTGCAGAGATGATCTATACATTAGTACCTAAAAACTGAACGGTCGAGATGTAAATATGCGTCCGAAAAGTGACCATAAACCCTAACCTCACTATATATATATATATATATATATATATATATATATGGGCGGGTTCTAAGAGAGGACGTCCGCACTTTCGTTAAAGTGCGGACGACGCTGCTGCAGCGACAGGGCGGCGCGACTTGCCGGACGGAGGCCAGAGGTATCCAGCATGCTTCTGGGCAGCGATCGAGGTTGGAGGAGGTCGAGGTTGCAGGTTTCTAGGCAACGACCTCACCTGCAACTGCAGGTTTCTGGGCAGCACGGCAACCACGTCTGACGGCGACTCCACCGACTACAGACCGGTCCGTCCGACCTCTGGCCTCCATCTAGCAAGCCCCGCCGCCCCGTTGCCGCCTGAAAGCTGCTGTATCAGCCTCGTCCACACTTTAACGAAAGTGCGAACGTCCTCTCTAGAACCCGCCCGTATATATATATACGGGCGCAACCCAGAAAAAGTGAGGACATCGCTCCTCTGACCTCGATCAAGCGTCGACGGCGCGACGCGGCTTGCCAGACGGAGGCCAGGGGTCTACGAAGCCAGTCTGCCGTCGGGTGGACGTGTCGGCGAGGCGGTTTGCAGCCCTGTCCAGAACCTGTAGTTGCAGCCCAGAAACCTGTAAATCGGACCTCCTCCGACCTCGATCGATGCCCAGAAGCCGTCTGGGATGCCTCCGGCGTCCTTCCGGCAAGCCCCGCGCCGCTGTCGGGGCCTAAAAGCGGCTGTTGCGTCGACGTCCGCACTTTAGCAATAGTATAGACGTCCGTCTGTGATCCGGCATATATATATATATTTTATCCAGAGCGGAGCTCCGCTTTGAAATTAACGTGTGAAGTTCGAGTTTTTGGTCACTTTTCGGACACACATCCACATCTCGACCGTCCAGTTTTTAGGTATTAGTGTATAGATCATCTCTGCAAATTTTCAGCCCAGTTGATGTTCGTTGCAGGTTTCTGGGCAACGACCTCACCTGCAACTGCAGGTTTCTGGGCAGCGCGGCAACCACCTCCGACGACGACTCCACCGACTACAGACTGGTCTGTCCGACTTCTGGCCTCTGTCTAGCAAGCCTCGCCGTCCCATCGCCACCTGAAAGCTGCTGCAGCAGCGTCGTCCGCACTTTAACGAAAGTACGGACGTCCTCTCTAGAACCCACCCATATATATATATATACACACACACACACACACCCGGAGCCATTCAGGAGCGGACGTTCGCAACCCAGGAAAAGTGCGGACGTCGCTCCTCCGACCTCGATCAAGCTTTGACGGCGCGACGGGGCTTGTCGGAGGGGGGCTAGGGTTCTGAGAAGCAGGTCTGCAGTCGGGTGGAGTCGCCAGCGACGAGGTTGCGGCGTTGCCCAGAACTTTGCAGTTGCAGGTCTGGCCGCTGCCCAGAACGTGCAACCTCGAACGCTGCCCAGAACGGTCTGGGATGCCTCCGGCCTCCCTCCTGCAAGCCGCGCGCCACCTGGAAGCTGTTGCTGCGTCGACGTCCACTCTTTAGCGACAGTGCGGATGTCCGCCTGTGATCGGGCCTATATATATATATATATATATATATATATATATATATATATATATAACTTTGCAAAAAGGTACGGATTTGCCATTTTTTCCCACTTTCCGATTATATTTTCACATCTTAACCGTTCAATTTTTAGTTCCTAATGTATAGATCATCTCTGCAAAATTTCGGCCAATTTGGTGATCGTTAAGATATCCAAAACTGCAATTTACACGAACGGACCGAATCTGTCGAACCGGAACCGTTCGTATTTATAATGGTAAATTGCAGTTTTGGATGACTTAACAATTACCAAATTGGTTGAAATTTTGCAGAGATACTCTATACATTAGGACATAAAAACTGAACAACTAAGATGTGAAAATATGATTGGAAAGTGGAGAAAAACTGAAAATCCGCACCGAAGCAAAAGGTGCGGACGTCCGCACTCAAGATGGGCTGTGTGTGTATATATATATATTGTGGTAAAATAGGTGAAACTCGACTAGTCTGAATATATATATATACGATTGGGGCATCCTGTTCAGCATGGGCGTGAAAAGCTCTTGTTAAATGTCAACTCACCTACCTTAAATGAGTAAATCATCGCCAAAGTTTAAATAAATTGATATTTGTAAATGAAACCATTCAACAATGCAGAAATTATGCATTCACTAGTTCTAACTTATCAACAATGACCTTGCTCATACTGCATTTCACAATTAGCTCATATTTCGGAAAATTGCCTCTGGTCATTGGCACACGGGCTTTACCTACATTGTAATAAAAATGACATTTACAAATTTACAATTAGGAGGAGATCAAGATATACAAGTGAATTAATAAAACGGTGCTGAATAACCAACTGACTTGACCATGGATATGTTGGGCGCTTTGGTCCTAGGAAAAAAAGAACGAGTCACCAGTCACTAAAAGGAAGCAATCTATCTACTGCTTTCAAATCTGTTGTTTGACATGGGGTAAGGGAGCTGCTTTTTATCTAGACTTCTTCTTGATGTATATCAAAGTTTACTGTACTGTCAACCCTCTTGATCATAAAATACATGCAGAAGGTGCATATCCCCATATTGATATGAGAACAAGATCTATATCCAATTAAACTGGAGCTTGGAATTAAACATCGTCTTATTGTGTAACAACAGCCGTCGATTCAAGTAATGCTAAACGGTTTTTGGTGAGAGTGATCTTCTCTTCTGTTTCCTCTGCCTTTTCTCGAACTCCACGAACAATATCCTCAGGAGCTTTCTCTATAAACTGCACAGGACAAAGTAGATATGGTAAGAGGTACATGATAATAGTGCAATCAACCACAATGACATAGGAAGGTACTATAACAAAGAAAGGAAGGACACAACAGTTTAAGCATCACAATAGAACACAATGGACAAATATTCTGATATCCTGTTCACTCTATGAATCACCCATTTGGCTTTCTTTTCAGTTCATAAATAAAAAGACTGGTACACACTATTATGTCTTAGTTGAACATCTGTGTCAGCAATTTAAACCAAGAAGTGAAATTCAAATCTCCCATTTTAGATCTAGATATCCAAGTGAAATCTCGGGATTCCTATGGAATGAACGATTCAAATAAAGAATTTGGATTTTTCAATAACATCAGATTATGAAGAAAACTATCAAAAGACTGTATATAATTATATATTGTATTTGAATCAACTAGAAATAACATATCTCAAAAAGATTCCAAAAACTTTATTTCTTCATCTCTTAATATAAACGTTATGGTTATCGTAGTCCAATCAGATAAGTGAACTATATAATCCTATCAAAAAAGAAAAACTATAATAATTCATAAATACCTAGATTGCAAACTTACCCCAAAAATGAACCCAAATGTGCATTACATAACTGAATTTAAAATGAAGGACAAATCCTTCATGACTATAGTTGAAATTGGTTGATGGGCCTTTGAAAATATTAAATCACTAAATGAAATCCATATATAGATTATTCAAATGGGATTTTGTCGCCAAAATCTAAAGAAAAAGAAATAGGATGTCAAATACTCGGAGGAAATGTTACCTGAAATCCTTATTTACTTAAAGTAATCAGGTTTATGTAATTATGTAACAAAATAACTTCATATTTCTATAGTCGATATACGCACTTTTCACAAATCCAAATCCATTGTGGTAAATCTTTTCATATAATGCATCCTTTAGGTTGCATTTGGGTCCCTGGATTTAGAATGAAAGTTTAAATTGTTGGTATAAAATGTTTAAAACAGAATTTGAAAATAAAATATTATTCTACTTGTTATAAATTGGGAAGCAAATACGATCTAAATGATTTAGAGAGAGAATTTGGAATAACACATTCTCCAGAGTATTGAATCCTCTCATTTTCCCACATAACTAAATTTATATCCGACTTTATAAAGATTAGAAATGGATATCTCAGTAGCCCAATTGAAAAACTTATATCCAAATCCATCATTTTAAATCCTGTCATCCAAATAGACCCTCAGATAATTAGAAATGCAAAATCCTTCAACCTGCATATCAATTCTAAGTGCTTGAACATAAGTAAACTGATTTAGACCAGCTCTTACTTTAGGAGAACTGAGCCGAGCTATAAGTCCATCATATTCTGTCTGCATTTTGGAAAGTCGCTTATAAAGCCGTTGGATTTCAGAAGTGATATCAACCATATCAGCAAGAGGAAGATAGGCCTCTAATCCGTCACCAGCAACAAGGTGGACTGATTGATCAGCATTCCCTGAAGTAAAACACATAACATCCATCAGACTAATGGCCAAGTATCGCATTGTAAGAATGGAGATTAAATCCTGTGCTTAGCCAAATGAAAATAAATAGTGAGGAACATGCCTGGTGGAGAATCTGTAAAATGGATGCTTTGCAAATCTAGCCTGGAGAGGAGAGCTAAAACCACCTTTTCTTTCTGCATTTTATAGTAAATTTATAACCATAATTTTGGCTAGTGCTAATAGTAATTACTTAGAAGACCAATAACTAAAGCAACCAAAGTTAAAATTCTTGGCCATAAGAATAAACCATTTGCACATGAAGTGTACAAGAAATATATCAAGGAAAGTAATATACTTAAATAGAAGAAGCAGAGCAACCAGTCATTTAGGGCCCATGCTTGGTTACTAAAACCTGGACCAAAGCAGGGCATATGAGGGCATGGACAGCTATCTATGATATGATTTCTGATGATTGCAAGAGTGCTGAAATTAATATCCCCAAGCTCAAACAGAAACATACTTAGAATAACCACCTTGGTAGCTCTTATACTGTGATCATCCTAGATACTTACCTTTATGTACTCAGTAACTTCTACATTTGCGACTATTGATGCTGATATACGCTTTACCGGCTCAACAGAATATTCTGCTCGTGCATTCCGAATGGCTCTAGTCTACGAATCACAAAGTAGTAGACCTTCAGTGATTTAATCATCACATTGAATATGAGAAAAACGTAGAAGAGATAAAAGTAAAAATCAAAAATTAAAAAATATTCCATCTGATATGGAGACAATAAGAAAAAAGCAAGGAAAATGTATACTCACCAAAGCCTGTAAATTTTCAAACTTTTTAATCGAGTTGATTTGCCTTGGAAGGGAAGTCAGTGGCCATGGAGATGCTATAAGAGCTTCTTTCCGATAGGGCAGAGCCTGTATTGTCCACAGATATTTATAGAATCAGGAAGAATTACAGGAAAAATGGATTACATTACAATGGAGGTAAACAAGCAGCAAATTCACCTAAAATTCAAAGTTTAAACTTGTCCATATGTATGAAGTGGAATTTAGTGATATTCAGAGAAAACTAAAACCCACAAAGCATAACAAAACAAACTTTATCCCACAAGAAAACCACCTCCTGCTATATTTGTTCTGAAGAATGACTTTGTCCACAAATTTGTAGCCTTATTCCTACCATGGACAACAGTTCTCAAATCAAAATGAAATGCTGCGAACTATTGGTTAATGAGTCAAACTTCCATGGTGAAAGTAAGCATGCATCTATATTTATTTTTGGGTGATAAATGGAGCAAACTAATTAACTAGGCACATAATTTTCTGGAGTTTTAGCCCCGATTAGCAAAGGGTCAGAAAAACTTTCGAGTTATGAATTGGGAATAACGTTGACTAATCTGACTAACATTGAAATTGGTAAAATGAAATGGTTGAATAATTGAAAAATGAGATTATTCAGGAAAAACATTGAATGCTAAGATTAGGCATTGAATTTCTGGTAGTAAATCCATAAATCAAAAACGTATGTGATTGTTCCAGAAGAAATGAAACAAAAGCTACAGTAGGGCTAGGACACTAATGGACTAATGGGTAAATATATTAAATTCAATCTATTTTATTTAATAGATAAAGCATTAAGTTAGGTATATAAGTATAGTTGACCGCAATAGTCTAGTGGTTCTACTCTTCCCTTTTAATATTTAGTTAATAACTTAAATATATTCTTTACTATCAAAGATATGTTCTCTGGTAGAAATTTTCACATGTATCCTAGAGACACCAAATCATGACAAAAGTTTTACACTTGACAACAAACATAAACAAACTTATAAAAACAAGCATCTCCCTTGTAGCTAAAGCAATTCAATTTACTACAAGTGTTCCTTTATATCCTTAAAACATTTACCTGCCAGAGTTCCTCAGTTACAAATGGCATGAAGGGGTGTAGCAATTTAAGTATGTTTTCAAAAACATACAATAGAACTGCCTGAGCAACAGAAGCCTCAGAGATGCTACCAGATTGGAAAAGACGAGCTTTGCTGGCCTCAATATACCTGGAAAAGTGCCAGAAGTTAATAACTTGCACAGCAGTAATTCAGCACATCCGAGTCAGGCAGAAGAGATCAATAAAAAAAGCAACAGAAAAGTTCTTGAAAACAAACATGAAGCTAGAAACTTCTGAAGAAAGAAAATGAAAAAAGAAACATGTTCTTTCTCTTTTGGGCTTCAGGATATAAGCTTCAGCAGGATGCAACTTGAAATTATAATAACTGTGAATAGAAAACCAAATAACACAGACATAGGACTACTACAACATATGGCTTTTAGATACAAAAACCGTGCTAAGTAGAGAAGGTTTAGGGAAAAGAATTTCTAGATAAAGAGAAAGGAAGTAATAGCATAATTATAGACTTTCTTTCACATAAACCTTTTCCAGTTAAAACTCTATCTACTAAAGTCTCTCAGTATCTCCTCCTTTACTTTTTTCTTTGTTCTCCTACCTATTGTTCTCTTGTGAACTTTCATTTTAGATAACCACTAGAGTCCAGCAGCTTCGGGGAGTGATTTTGGCACTACACTTTCACACTTGCACCGCACTTCTAACTAACTGAGGAGTACAAGTGGTGTAATATGTTGAATGTGGAGTGAATTTAACACGCCACATATCAGCTAAGAACCTTTATTACACAAATTTTCAAAGCTGTACAGATCCTCCACCTCTTAGTTTGAGTTCTGTACGACGAATACCATACGTATGAAGAACTGAAGTCATCCACAGTTTCTATGGTGTCTCAGCACTTCAGGACTCATCATACTTGATGAATGTCGTTGAAGTAACATCTTTGTACAGTTTGTGTCAAAACTTTAAGTTTGGTGATTTTCTATAATAACCATCTCATGTTAAATAACTCTCATGAAAAATATTTTAAATTAAGTTCTGGACATACCAATCGGCAAAATCACCCCAAAAAAAATTGTATATCTCTCTTCCTACATCTCCAAAGAAAAATTTGTCATAGCTTGCTGTCACAGAGTCAATAAGCAAATGAAGTTTCGAGATCTGAAAAAGCGGAAGCATACTTTTTGTCAGAGAAAGAAGTAAAATGAACTAGCAATGCACTAACGCATCCTGATAATTATCTTACCACCCAACGTTCTGGTAATGGTAGAATGTCTAGAAGCTCCACTTTGTCAAACTGAAAGAGCATTATAATGATTTAATTAGCAATACAGGCAACGCTCATCATCCTCTAATATGATGTAACAACAGCTACAGTGAAAGCAATCAAAATTTCTATGATTTTAATAGAAAATTACAAATGCTGGGGCCGCTACCACCACACAAAATACTCCTACAATCTACATTTAAATTTTGAGCTCCATATCTCCATTATAGCACTCAAATAATTATATATATATATATATATATATATTTACATATAAGAAAAACAAAATCACAACATTATGATAAAAAAAATAATAATAAGTACAATCTTACAAGAACCCCATCAAACCACTACCATCTCTCTGTCCATCTCCATAGGCAGCTCATTCCCTCTTCTCTCCCTCTTCTTCTCTTTTCCCCTCTCTTTCCCGGGGTCCTCTTTTCTGTACACATTTTGTCCTAATAACCTCTGGATAGTGCAAATTCTTGACTAAAACCCAACTTACAGAAACTGTCATGGTCTACCAACTCAAGCACAAGAAACTTCAAACAAGTACATTCACCCAATTGCAGAAGGAATATCCAGCACTTTAACGCCTAAATACAGTGTATGCGGCAATGGTCCATCAAGAGCATTAAGATCCTTAAGCAACTCCGCCATCCTAATCTCATTGCGCGGGTTCCTATATTGATCTCTAAGTTTAGAACTAGAAGAACACTTGGTTTGTTTGCCCTTAATTCGATAGCTTTCCATGATTTCATGAACTAGATCCAGCAACAGGAGCATTTTGTTCTATCGTAATGCTTAGTTGTGAATCCAATTATTTTGCATGTAGCCCCAGACTCGATTGCTAAAGCTAGAGAGAGAAAATGAAAAGAGAGGAACAGAGGAAGAGGGCGGTGGCAGCTGGATTGAGCGGAGAAGGTGCGGTGGCAGCAGTGAGGACGGTCCATCGAGGAGAGGGTAAATTTGCATCTAATGGAGGTCATTGATTTTTATTTAATTATTTTGAAGTTTTTACTTGATCATAACTTCATAAGGGAATTGTTGGAATATTTAAGTCAAAATATTCCTGTAGAGTGGTTGTAGCCTCAGGTGCATGCTATATAATCCATTTGCTTTCCTTCCTAGAGACAGCTATGGGGCTTGTTTCTATATATACATCACATTTTCATTCAAGATGACATCCATGGTATTGATGATCCTGAGGCACACGCATAATCAAGGATACATATGTCACCCTTCAGTGTGGTCACCGTCAAAAGTGAAGTAGTTTACATGTTTTGATAAAAGAACAGACAACAAAAACATAGAGGAGAAACAAACAAACCTTATACGAGATTATATTTTCCCAAATTGAAGCATCATTCTGACTGGGCAAATTCTGCAATACAAACTTTCCAGCGTTCCATAGTTTGTTAGTGAAGGCCTTATTGGATGTCAGCCTCTCGGTGGATAAATTAAGGTCCTGGAAGAACAGTAAAATCAAGTCAGCTAGTACAACTATCACAATGCAGAAGCAGAACACTCCATACATATTATTCATGTCAAAAGATCCTGACATCTAGCAACATTGCAAAAATGAAGTCATGGAAAACCAAACCTGACCAGCAGTCCCTAGAGCCAGTGTAAATCGTAAAGCATCTGTTCCGTATTCCTTGATTGTATCTAAAGGATCTATTACATTCCCCAAGGTTTTTGACATCTTTCGCCCCTAAAAAAAAATTATTACAAAGGGATAAGAAAATAAAAACTACAAATGCATTACATGATAGATGCCTCAACCCACAAACAAGGTTGTTGCAACACAAGGCATTTGACCATCACATATCTTTGCTTGGATAACCAATACTTCATTAAAAGATGTCAAATTGATTGCCACTGCAATAGACGAAACACACACAGACAACAAGTGAACATAAAATATGCAATTTAACACCAAAGTAGCCATCCCACACAAATGAGTCATGAAAATTTTTTCCAGATAGTAATCAGTGCAGGACTGCAACATACTGTCTACTAATATATTTCCACGGATGAGCATGAGATCAAAGAAAGAGAATACACCTCTGAATTAATTGATTGCTCTCTTAAACAACTTCATGTACAAATGTCAAAATATTCCCAAATCTCATTTGAGTACCAACCAATTAGTTAGGCTGGTGCAAAATATAAGTACACAACTGCCATTCATCTAAAGTGCAACAAAAAGGTGGTTGATAAATTCATTGATTTTGCAAATCTAACACCAAACTACATATATACACTAATACACATCCAGATGGTGAAAAGCAATTAGTGTCTTTATCAAAAATTTAAGTTGCAAAAAAAAATTGGAACGTACAGAAAAAAACAAAAAACTCATCAGCAGTTTAGAGGTAAAATACACGCATGAAATCATGAAACCACGAATTAGTGAGATTTTAGTAACAGGGTTTCATTACCAAGGAGTTTGAAGATGCTCACAATGACACGAGAGAGAGGATAGGAATAAATTATTTCAAACTAAAGGGAAAAAGAAGAAAAGATAACCTATAAAGATAAATTCAAAATATAGTATCAACACTGCATTTTCTACTCACTTCTGGATCCCTAATGAGACCATGTAGATAAATGTGTGAAAAAGGAACTGTCCCGGTGAACTCAATTCCCATCATGACCATCCTCGCAACCCAAAAGAATAATATGTCATGCCTGTTCAACATGCAAGCAACAATTTCAACTTCTACAACTTTTAACGTCAGCAAACTTCATCACAAATATTAACTAGAGTTATGAAAATACCTGCTCAAGATTTTGTGCCAAATAATGATATATATATGGACCATGGAATATAAAATGACCCGTGCCTCATTTATATATATATATATATATATATATATATATATATTTGTTTTAGAAAAATGAGACAAGTTTTATTGATCACAATCAATGAGACAATAAAAGTGGACAAGAGGTTCAGGCTGAAAGGGGTAAGGATGGCATCTCCCAAGAAGCTGTTGAGGTGTCCCCCAGCATGGGTAATCCCTGGGCTATTGGTGACACACAAGACCTCTATTGCACAAGACCCCACAGGCCCACCCAAGAGAGCTGCTTGATGCCTGCCCACAGTCCCAATACTTTGTCGCGGATAGGTATGCAAAAATCCAAGCCAATTCCTTACGTAAGAAGAAACTTAGCTTTTCATATTACAGAAGAAGGAATGAAGTGAGGAATGGAAGTAATGTCCATCAAATGGGTCAACAATTATTTACAAGAGAACTCCCTTGGAAGACTCCGGGAAACAAATTCTATTGTCCAGTCAAGATTAAGTGGCACAACAATTGCACTTTCTAACCTAAATACTGTATATATCAGCTCTCTCCCTGCCCTCGCCCCTCACCCACAATTAACTGGCATGACTCTTACACTAGAAGTCCCTGAGACTTACACTTTCCATAGTCCACAATGATATTTTCTATTGTCCAGTCAAGATTAAGTGGCACAACAATTGCACTTTCTAACCTAAATACTGTATATATCAGCTCTCTCCCTGCCCTCGCCCCTCACTCACAATTAACTGGCATGACTCTTACACTAGAAGTCCCTGAGACTTACACTTTCCATAGTCCACAATGATATTTTTAATTTCGGCTTCTTTTCAGTAAAAAATAAACAATAAAAAATAGATTTCTTCAAAACGCCTCTCGAGCCAAGAAGTCTCAAATATACTTTGCCCCACACCAAATTAAACCTTCCAGCTGCCCTCCACCTTGCTATTGCTATTCTATTGTACAAATTCTCAAAGAAATGAATCAGCTATTGTTCAGTTGCCAGTTCATCCTCTAACGCCCTCCTTCCATTTCCAACTTCTCATCGTAATTCCTCTCAAACACAGGTAACTTTGTGAAAATTCTTCTGTTACCATCTCCATCTCTGGAACAGACAATTTCTCTCTCTACCTCTTAAAAACTTCCTTCTTAAAAGCCAAATCTTCCAACCAAGCCAAAGAAGCTTCTCTAATCCCTCTTTGAAACATTATCTAACCCTCTCCCTTTGTCCCTTGGAACTTGCTCTTGTCCATGGATCTATTATGTTTCATTGATACAAGAGATTATTAAAACAAGTGAAACTGAGAGAACACTAACTACCATTACTTGATCTGGAACAGATGGCCAAAGGCTTCCATAGATTAAACCATCTGGAAAAAGAAAATCCTTCTCCCAAACATTCCCTTGGGGCAACATCAATAAAAATATTGTCACTTTGGCCAGACAATCTGCCTTACTTATCTGGCAGCCAAGGTGGAAAAAACTTTAAAGTAAACTGGCAGCCATATATGAACAAAAAGGTGGAAAAAACTTATAAGGTCACACATACCCGGTTTCCAGCATTGATGTAGGATAAAACCGTCTAAAATCCTCTGTTGACACATCTGGCCACCCAAGAGTACTGAAAGGCCACAGTGCACTGAGAAAAGAAAAATATCATTTTTTGTCAGCAAATTACATGGCATCTATAAGATTATTAAGAAACTAAACCTTGATTGTATTAAAAGGAAAACAAAATATGGAACGAGGTACAGGTTCAGAAGTACAGACAAAATTATATCATCGGCACAAATTCCCTTCAAACAACTGAACCAAAAATTGGTTTATTTTTCTGTCACAATGTTTTTAGGTAAATTTTCCTTTCTGCTGTTAGCTTTTGTATAAAACTTTACATTTATGGTATTATTTTCCTTTTTATGTCTGATCAGGGATCCAATATAACATAACTGCTGCAAAAGGTTTCCTGTCTTTCTTTTAATAAAGGTTCTTTGATTACCCCAAGACATCTGCAATTCAAAGAGAAGATCTATGCTTTTTAAGTAAAGGAGTCCAAAAGCAACTAAAGCTAACACTTTTGGATCACACCAACAGATCCCAACCCATACCATTGTCTTTTCCTCAAATTGAGCCATGCATAAGATGACAGCTCTCAACTGATGAGAAAAAGTTTTACATCTAACCGTCAAACATAAATGGAACCAAAATTAAAGTCTTAATTTGACTTAACAACAGGCCTATAACAAAAAGTAATCTATATTTAGTTCCTTACTTTGATGCGTCTTGAATTAAGGAAATGTAAAATAGATACCAAGCTTTACCTTAGTTTAGCTGCCTACCAAAATAAGGTAAAATTTAAAAATAAAAATAATATAAAACTAGCTCAGTTCTGCTACTTAGATACTGAAAGATCCACATGCAAAGGCTTAGAGTTTATTGAAACTAATTATATTGATTAACACATGGAAACCTTCTCAGTTTCTCACCTTCAATTTTAGTTCTCTAAACAAGTATACAAAATTAAAATCCCAAAAGAGGACAAATGGAAACCAGCAAAACAGATAATTTTGAAGCACAGTTTATTGCAACCAACATATTCTAATTCTGACTACATAACTACACCTTAACATTTTCTGATACCATAGTGATGGAAAGAATTGGATGACATAACTAGACAGATTTCCTAATTATAAAAAAAGTGAAGCAGGATCATTATATAGAAGTGTTTACAGGAGAAACATCCAATTATTGGCTTCCCATAAACAACAGACCTTGAAAACCAAGTATCAAGAACGTCTGGATCCTGATATATTTTTGCATCTCTTCCATACTTTTCTTGAGCTTTACCAAGAGCTTCATCATAACTCCTCGCAACTATATATTCCTCTTCACAATCTTTACCCACAATGTACCAAACTGGTATGCGGTGTCCCCACCACAGTTGTCTGCTTATGCACCAATCCTTGATATTTGATAGCCAGTGATTATAAATCTGTTATTCAATAGAAGGCATTAGTGTAAGCAAAAACTTAGTCATTGGGATGATAACTCATTCCATTCCATTAATGCAGTCAGGCACTGAAATGGTGATGCAATACAAAAAATAAAAAGTACAAAAATAAAATAAAAACTGGACCCTAGCATAGATACTATGCCATGAAGGGAAAAATGAATATCTGGCCAATTGAGCTTGCAGGGACCCAAAACTATCACCTAGGCACAAAAAGAAGATGAGCCTATGCACGGCTTACTGTAAATAAAAAAGAATGAATAAAAAACAAAAGAAAATATAAAAACGTCAGTTTAGGCCAATGACCCTAAGGTTTAAGCCAACTCTTACTCTTTCAAAAGGAAATGTTGATATGGACTACCAACAAATCTTGAAAATGTAACTTGGTTTGAATCATATTCAAGCCACTGACTCTTCAATTTTCCTAAAGCCTCAAGGCCAATGGCTCTTAGAAACAAAAACTGTGTAAAGGACAACTTAAGCCAATGACTCCTAGGAACGTTGGCTTACTCCAATGACACTAAGAAATGTTGGTTAGCCGTGATTGTTGTTGTTATCCTTGCATTCTTTCCTTCTTCTTTTGTTCGGTTCATCAATTTGAAATGCCAATGACTCTTCAAATTTTCCTAAAGCCTTGAGGCCAATGGCTCTTAGAAATAAAAACTGTGAAAAGGACAACTTATGCCAGTGACTCCTAGGAATCGTTGGCTTACTCCAATGACATTAAGAAATGTTGATTAGTCGTGATTGTTGTTGTTATCCTTGCTTTCTTTCCATTTTTTTTTTTTTTGGTTCATCAATTTGTAATGTCAATCATACACGACTATTTGATGCCAATCATGCACAGAATATTAGCCATGACAGGTCTATTTTATTTTATTCCTCAAACAAAATGACAAAATTATCAGTAACCTTCGTCGCTGAGACTTGGTGTGTAATAAACTGTAACTAAGAAAAAAAGGGCATAACTCAAACACAAAAAGAAGAACATACAGCATCTGCATGGGGAGAACATGACACAAGAACAAAACATGACTGTCTATTGTGCATGTTCTAAGACTAAACAGTTTAGCATAATAAAGAATGAACACTAATATACAAGTAATAGGTATAGAAAACAAGGGACCAACTTCAAAAGCTTATTTTGTTGAAAAGTTCCAATATAGGTTCAAAAGCTTATTTTGTTGACTGTCTATTGTGCATGTATAATATTGTTTACAAATGTTCTGTCTATCAGGTCCTGCTGGAGTTAATATGAGGCCATATACAAAAATTTACATACCTTGTCAAATCTTTCAGGTATAATTTTTAGATCTCCTTTTTCAACTGCTTGTAGGGCTTTCTCAGCTAAAGGCTCCATTGTTACAAACCACTGCTTGCTTATTAGTGGCTCTATCACCTGATACGGAAAAAATAAATAAATAAATAAGACAAAGGAAAGAAAGTATAGTGCAACAATGAAGGTAACACAAATGTTTTACAAACTTATTTGGAAATCGGCACACCAAAAGAGAAAACAATCAACTCACTTCTCCACCACGCTGAGATCTGGGAACTCGTAAAGTATGTGGTTCTTTCTTTACAGCCAATCCTGTCTCCTCCAGATCTGCCCAAAGTTTCCTCCGGGCCTCAAACCGATCAAGGCCGCTGCAGGACAAGAAGTTTCACATCATATAAAACATGCCAAATAAAAGTTAGAAAATTAAAAAATTAAAACATAAAAATAAATAAATAAAGGTTTTTTCCACACGCTCAAAGACTTGACAAAAGTGATTCATCAGTTACCACTGACCAGTATAGTCCCGCAACCTTGTTAAGTGTCCCATCCTTGTTCATAACATTTAGTATTGGAAGACCAAGCTTTTTTGCAAGGTTGTAATCGTTATGATCATGTCCAGGGCTTATCTTTAACACACCAGTGCCAAACTCTTTATCAACAAGCTGTCAGAATAGAAAATAATCAGTGGTCTACATATCAATTTGTTTACCTGGAATTTTATGAGATGAGACTAAAGGATAGTGATTCAACAAATAGTATACTGCCATTTTCAATTAAGACTACAAATATGTATAGTCCTGGGACGCTATACATTATAGATGGTTTAAATTGCTCCCCATACATTACTATGAAGGCTTTGAGTGTTCGACCGCTAATTTGATCCCTGTTTTCACTATGTGCTTCTAAATACTCCCCCACACTCTAAACATTGCCCCAGACATTACTATTAGAGACTGATATGTAGTCCAAGAACCCGAATCAGGAGTAATTGACATCAAACTTATAATAAGTGACACCACAATATACAATGACAACTACCAAAGTACTATAAGGTATACCTTGTCAGCGATTATAGGGACATGGCGACCATATGTCATAGGCACTATAGCCATTCTATTTATGTATTTAGAATATCGATCATCCTGCATGACAGAAAAAAGAATTGGACAAATAATAAATAAACAGTTTCCAGATTCTGCATTGACATGTCAATACTTCCACTAGGATGGAGAACACTGCTAAAAAATTAGTCATATATTTCTTCAAACTAACAGCTATGATAGCATTACAAGTTCAGAATATATAGGTAACTATGTACAGAATCTCTTATGTTTGAAGCAACATTACTACAAGATTATATATGTAGGCCCAGTGTCGGTATATGGAGAACACTGCTAAAAAATTAGTCAAATATTTCTTCAAACTAACAGCTATAAGCATTACGAGTTCAGAATATAAAGGTAACTATGTACTAAATCTCTAGCTTAGGCTTGAAGCGACATGACTTACAAGATGAAACAATATTTCTTCAAACTAACAGCTATCAGCACTAAGAGTTCAGAATATAAAGGTAACTATGTACTAAATCTCTAGCTTAGGCTTCAAGCAACATAACATTCATTCCTGCCCTTCTCATAAAATAAACAATAAAAAGTAACAGTCACCTAATTACTGGTGCAAGCTTCTTAAACTTTACCATATAAAATTGTCAGCACCTGGGCAATCCATCTCTTAACTATTAAAGCAAGCCAAGAAATGCATGTAAAGTTACCGTACCTCAGGATGCACAGCAATAGCTACATCACCAAATAAAGTCTCCGGGCGTGTTGTTGCTATTGTCAGAAAGTCAGTCCTAAAAAAATGGGAGATATCAGTCAACATGCATGCATAATGACCCTCATAAAAATTTTACAGCACCTCAAGCATATAACTGACACTCATCACACACAAGCAGACATAGAACAGTATATGATGTAAAAATCATGTAACAGTGTTCAGGAGAAAAATTGAAAAATTATGTATGAACTAATATCTTAAATTTGGTTACTCCTAGCATCAGTGCAGACGATAAACATTTAACATCAAAACTAAAATCGAATCAACCATTGTTGATTTCAAACCAAACAATCTCACACAGTAAGCCAATTATGTTTCACTGCCAATACGCATTTTTACAAATTATGCTATTCACAAATGCCATAAAATCATTTCAATATGCATCAAAAATGCCAATTAAAGGTTGGCCAATCAATCCAATTGCAGTAAAGTTGCACCCATCTAAAACATCATGAATAATAATACTGCAGTGGCACAATAGGAAGTATAAGCTTTAAATACTCTATACGATAAAGAAAAAAAAAATCACAATGAGTCACAAGTGGTCAGCTGGAATTACTTTGAGCCTCCAGCAACACGATACTTAATATAATAAAGACTACCGGATTCTTCATGATATTCTACTTCCTGGTCACAAATATTAAGGGCTCATGTTAAATATTGTGATGTAAAATAAAAGCTCTATAAGTTGATGTACATGAGACAAGAAGTAACTCACCAAGTCAGAAACAGCAGTCTGTAGACTAGGAGACCAGTTCACCATGTAAGATCCTTGGGGGGGAAGCATAAAATATATATCAATATTGTACTCTATATTTAAGTTCTACTCCAGTCAATTCTTTCATATTTGCACAAACAAAGACAACTATCCAACAATAAGATAGTCGTGTATTCTATACATGTGACCATCTTTTTGAGACTATAGGACGGTATAACAATTTTAAATGGTACTTAGGGTTATACCTTGATAGATTAAGCCTTTTTCATGAAGTCTAACAAAGGCCTCAACAACAGCTCCTGCAATGAGAGAAAGGATATCAACCTTGAGAGATTAAGCATTTTTTTTAACAATAAAGTTTGATTTCCTACACTATTGCTATTTCATTTCCAACAATGACTTTAATCAATGTCTTTCATAAATTCTGTGAGCTGTAGCTTAGAATTATGACTGCATAGTTTTATGAGAAAATTTTTTCACTAGATCAAATGATCCATAAGTTCCTTCAAAATGAGAATCATTCATAAACTGACTTGGTTACTTTCCGCGATGGCAATATTTAGTCAAGTATGAGTTATATATTAGCTTCTACACAAATCGTGAGTAGCATTCCATATGTCATTGGTATTTGCTGCCACCTTCTGGTCATGTTTGATAGGTGTATCAACTGGTTTGCAGCCTACTATGCAGTAAATCAATGACATATTTTCTTTATAACGCATATAAGAGCTAGCTACTTCAATTCCCAGGATGTACTTTAGGGTACCCAGGTTGATTTCAACTTCTTAACCTTAGCTGGTTGATCATTAGCTTTCTTAATGTTCCTCTACTCTTCATTCCACATCACCAAAAGTATGGCTGTGTGTTCACTTAATCTAAATTAACTGCAACTACTACTTACTAAGGATGCTCCTAACAAACCACTGCAAGTGGCCTAGTGGTTCTTGCCTAGTTGGGTGTGCTCCCCAACCTAGGTTCGAACCCCGAAGCTGTCAAAGTGGCCAGACACTGTGCTGCAATGCACAGTTGGAGCATTTCACGTGCGCCGAAGGGGTTTATCGTGGGCCTAGGAAGCCTTTGGGTTCCCCTTGACAAAGTCAAAAAAGGATGCTCCTAACACCATAGAAACCTATATTCTACAGTGGAAACTTGATACTAGAATGGATAAAAGTACCTACTAAATTCGAATAAAGACTGAAGATAATCCTCAAAATGTTTGTTGTTGCAGCAGAATCAGGACAGGTTTAAACAATATGAACCTTCGGGACCACTTTAATTGAAAGTCCCTAGAATTTTGACAACTTTAGCATATTTACCTGGATGTCTCATTAATGACCTTAAACTATAGTTAAGGCTCATGGGAAGTATAAAAGACTGTTTACACTCTGACTCAATTTCATGCACTTCCTTAGGCATCAATAAACCCTCTGTTTTACATCATATGCCCCTCTCACAACCAAATCCACAGTGTTGTAAACTATCCTACCGACTAAAGTTCTACCAGATAGAAAAAATGACTTACGACTTAGCTGTTCATCAAGGGTGAAATGCTCCCTCGTCCAATCACAAGAAGCACCAAGCCTTTTGATCTGATTTGTGATAGTTCCACCATACCTGAGATAATCAACATAAATAATATATGAAGAAATAACAAGTATAATTAGAGAATAATGAGATTTATTAAAACATAAATGGTTTAGGGTTTAAAGTTTAGAGTTTTGGATGTGCTATGATGGCATTTTTGGCTTTTGTTGATTTAGTATGCATGTACTATGATATACAGTCGATATACATTACAAGTTCTTCATGAAGTTACTCCTTTCACCTTTTCTTTACAGATGTAAATTTATTCAAACAACTGGAAGTTTATATTTCTTGGTATCTCCCAGTCATTCAAAGTCAATATACAGAACTAGAAATGAATAAGAGTAATTTTTTTTTTGTTTAAATTAGGAGATCCAATCTTAGAGCAGAAAGAAAGGTAGAAAACTCAAAAAAATAAAAAAATGTAGAGATTAACATCTACAAATTTCTTTTGTCAAAGAAAACAAAAGCAATGTGCAGAAACTTTGCTAGAGGATCAGATAAAAAAAAGTAATTTGACAAGGCTGCTAAACATTGTCGATAAATGTGCAATTTTCTTATTTGGTCCCACCTAATATGGGCGGGAAGACAGAGATATGCATGAATACTTTGAGAAAGCCTCTGACAATGTTCAAAGGAATTTTCTGGATTATGTCTTGGAAAACATAAGATTTGGAGCTAATGAAGCAGGTCAATCAGGGCCTGTTTGAAATCAGAGAACAAAAATAAATGGGAGACCTAGAGGGAAGTTTGGGTCCAGTAGGGGTTTAAGATGGGTGATCCTCTGTCACCTATTCTTGACTCTTGTGGTTGGTTGCTTTATGCAGGATGATAGAGAGGGGAAAAAGATTTCATAATAATTGAAGGTCTAATAATTTGGAAGGAGGAGACTCAAATTCCTGATTAGCATTTAGCTGATTCTCTTAAAACAAATACATGGAGTGGCACACTCTCAAGAAACTGAAGTATAAAAATAAAGTTCAACTCGATTTGTTTAGACTTTAAAGAGAGGACGCTTAAAGATAACAAGAAAAATATTGATGTGTTTAGAAGATATATCAGGACCAAAATATATCTTCAGTCTACATTGTACACCATCTTTGTCTTAGAAATAACAGGATTAAATAATAGAAAATAGCACCTACTATCTACAAAATAGTCCTTCTTTCTCTCTTTTCTTTGTAGCTTAACAACAAATTCAATATGTGAGAAAAGATGAGAAATGTGCGCGCGCGCGCGTGTGTGTGTGAGAGAGAGAGAGAAGGAAAGCTATGATAAAGAAAATGAGCTTATGCACAAATTGACTTGGAACATATATGGCCAAAATGATAAAAAATGGAAGATAGATAAGCATGCATACTTCTCTTTCCACTCCCAAACTCTTTTCACAAACTCATCTCGACCCAAGTCAACTCTTTTAATTCCTTCTGATGCAAGCATTCTTTCCACAACCAACTGGCAGAGAAGAGTTAATAGTATGAGCAACAAATTTCAAAGATAATACAACTTTTATTACCATGAAGTCATATGAAATAATTTATAGATTGGAGTCAATAAACAAAAGGCACATTACATAAAAAACTATCAAAAAGTATAAAGTAATTCATTCCCAAACATAATATCTTTTTGAAAAGAAACCAGATTTTATTGCTAAGAATAAGGACTAAGGAAAGATTACAAAGCAGTGGACAAGAAAACCACATGAAAGAAAGAAAGAAAGAAAGAAAAACCTTGGGGCTAAAAACTTCACTCAAGACAAATTGTGACAACAAGGAAACTGCCTCAAACAAGATACCCTTACATTCTAGACCAATTACTGAGCTGCCACCTTTCAGTCCCAATCATAATGTCCAAACAGAAGAATTAGACGAAAGAAGTTCAAGGAAGTTGCAATATTGAAAGCAGTGGTTGAATTCCGAAATTAGAAATGAAGACAGTGCTGCATATTGGAAAAGAGATGCAAAATCAGCTGTAATGTAGGCCTATGGTTCAGAGACATACCTGTGTGGCTATACCAGCATGATCAGTCCCAGGAAGCCAAAGTGTTGGCCTTCCCTTCATACGATGGTATCTAACCATAATGTCCTAATTTAAGAAGAAAAAATGAATAAAAAGAAGACTAGTTAAGGAACTATTGTAATTTCCAGAATTTAGAATAATATAAATTGTAGAAATCCACCTAGTTAAGGGATTTTAATTATTTATCTGCCAATCACAAAAAGTACAAAGCGCATATAGTCAACTAACATTTTGTTGATATATAGGATGATTGATTTTATGCAATTGATGTGGGTTACATAAACATAACCGAATATCTCTGACATCCTTTTATCTTTACACAAGGTACAGTAAAGTCAAGAGCTACTCGTATGTCAACACAAATTTAGATTACAATCATGATAGGTACATTACAATGGAAACCCATCTAAAAATGAATGCCACCGCAGATATGAATAGAATGTCAATTGTACTAAAATTGTATTGTTTATTCTGCATTTGCATAGGTAAATGATAAATATTCCTTAATACATTACAATGGAAACCCATCTAAAAATTAACGCCATTGCAGATATGAATATAATGTCAATTTTAATAAAACTGTATTGTTTATTCTGTGTTTGCATTGGTAAATGATAAATATTCCTTAAATCCTGAGATTTCTATAATTTAAAAAGTAGATGATTTCTACCATTTAAATCCAACAAACTACTGCACAGTTAATAATTTCAGGGTTGATGTCTGCATTTCTGACACAGATATGAAGGTCTCTCTCCAAAATAGACAGGCTGAATGGGGCAAGGCTTCCCTGTTCTTCTCACCCCTACAGAACATCATCAAATAAGTGTGGAACAGAGATTGAAGCCTCAACACACTGCTGCATCCCAGTCCAAGGTAATCCTGACAAAGCATAATGCCTAAATTCAACAGTGACCAAGGCTCAAAGTGTAGAACACAAACAAACTCATCCCAAACTTCTTCAAATCAACCCTTAATAGTCCTCAAAAATCTTTCTATTTCGTTCCATCCATATAACTGCCAACAACATACATCCTCCCCCAAAGAGTTTTCACTTTCTTCCTCTTTCCAAACCTTTGAACTGCATGCTCAACAATTTGCAACACGTTTTCGGTATCACCCTCACCCAAATAAAATGAGCTTCATTAAACAATTTCCACCTAATCTGTGATGTTAAAGGGCAGTGTAAGAATACATGAACAGAAATTTCTTCGCATTCTATGTGAGAACAAAGATAAGAGCCATGCAAGCACTTGAATTAGTTTTGTCTTCCAAATATGACTATAGCATTGGAAATATGGGATATCATAACCGCCAAATTATGGCTTCTATAAGACTTGGATCAAAATATCCCAGAAATTTCCAATTCCGTGCCCCTTAAAGGTCCTAGAGACTTGGTTAACTTTCAGCACACAGAAACATATGGTGGTCCATATGGCTTAACATCAACAAAAGAATTCTACAGCTGAGGCCGGACTTTGGAATGTTCGTACTTTGTGTCAATATACATGGTACTTTACTCTTTAAGAGTTGGATTTAGCCGGTTATGTAGTAAATTCTGAAGACCAGAGAGGAAACAAGAATCCAATTGATCGATGATAAGTTTTGACCAGTTCTGGGCGGCATAAGTTTTTATCACTGATAAAGCTAGTATTGATCGGTCGTGCCCACTGTTCAATTCTGATCTTCCTTGTTATTTTCGTAAACGAATATGTTCCCTGAGTTGAAAGATTCAAAGTCTTAACTGAAACAAACTGTTCATGAATCAAGTTCCGAGTATCACCAGTTAGCACAATTACCTTTGCTTTCAAGTTCAAATATCTTTCAACTTTCCATACCTCTAGTCGCAAATTCCAAAGCCTCGCATC
Organism: Rosa chinensis; assembly: GCF_002994745.2. Classification (NCBI taxonomy): domain Eukaryota; kingdom Viridiplantae; phylum Streptophyta; class Magnoliopsida; order Rosales; family Rosaceae; genus Rosa; species Rosa chinensis. The sequence continues at coordinate 17,284,778 of NC_037088.1, read as the reverse complement.
TCATTTCTTCGCACATTACTAACAAGAGCCGGTTATTTGCTTAACTAATTAATTCTTCTCCAGCCTCACACCAGTATGTGCAATTAGAAAACAAACACAGTATCGAGTGTGTAGAGCTATGAACTCGATGCAAAGATCAATGTGCTAGCTAGGACAAAGAGAAAATTACCTCAAGTGTGACGAACATGGCGTGCCCCATGTGCAGCGAGCCAGTAACATTTGGAGGTGGCATCGAAATCACAAAAGGATCGCTTCCTCGCTCAAAGCTTGGTCTGAAATATCCCCGAGACTCCCACCTAACAATCACACACACGTATAGATAAGCAGGCGTGAAATTGCAATCTGAGATTGTGGAAATGTAGGACAGAATTGGACCAACCAGGTGTAAATCCTCTCTTCATTAGTAAAATCAAAGGACTTGGCAGTCTCCGGAGAAGTGAAGACGCCGTTGTCGGAGGCGGCAGCAGCAGCAACTGAAACGCAACGAGGAGTGGTGAAAAGTGAGGGCATAACGGCGCGGCGGCGTCGTTTGGAGAAGAGAAGAGGATGGAGCCTGAGGCGATGAGGAGAGCAGGAGGAGAAAAGAAGCGACGGGGCGGAGAAGGTGGTTTGGAGAATCATCGGGGCAGGAGGATAAGCTTAAACCCTCCTTAAACCACCCTGAAATAATAGTGAAGGAAGCTTATCCTCAATGCCACCCTTGATTGTCATCCGTAGGGGGATAACACGTCCGCAAGGGCTTTTTTTTTTTTTTTGGATAAAGTAATTTTCTTTTGTCTAAACAGATAAGGTAAGGTAAATAGTTGCCAACAAAAAAAAAGATAAGGTAAATTAGCCTGACAACCATAGCGTTTAATTCATTGGGGGATTGTCGGTTTAAAATAAAAAAATTGTAAACTTTATTTGTTTCTTGTTTAAGTAAATTCAGAATATCTGTCTGACTCAAATTCTTAGTTACTTGTGCAAGTTGTAATAGGGTTTATGTTATAGATATTCTCAGAGATATTCGTAGATATCCAATCATTATACAATTATGTTTCCATGTATTTCTGATTCTATGTTTGTAATCCTCTATATAAAGAGGTCTCTATTATCAATGAAAGCACAACAAATTCTCTCCCAAATATTGATTCCCTAAAACATATTATTAGCACGAAATCCTAACCCTGAAACTTTAAAATCGTAACCTTCAAAATCTAGTTTCCACCGCCTCACACCTTGAAGCCCTCAATCCCAGAAGCCCAGAACCGGCCGCGGAACCACCGGAACCGGCCACCGGAAAAAACTGAACCAGCCAGGTTAGCCTCGCCTGCCTCCCAGCGAGCCCTGTGCCTCTCTACCGAAAGTGTTAGCCTCTCTGCCGACAACCCCTGCCCACCCATTTGCCTAGGTTTAGCCTCGCTAGCCCTGTTAGCCTCACCGCCAACAACCACCACGCACCTCTGTGCCTAGGGTTAGCCTTTCCAACGACAGCCCCTGCTAGTGTTAGATTCACTAGCCACGTTAGCCTCGCTGCCGACAGCCCCCGCGCACCCATGTGCCTAGGGTTAGCCTCGCCAACGACAGCCCCCACGCACCCATGTGCCTAAGGTTAGCCTCGCCAACGACGGCGACAACCCCCGCAACACCTCCGCTCAGGCATCGCAGCGGCCCCTTCTCAACCCTTCTCAGCCCCCGTTCATCTTTGGCTGGAGACCAGCACCTCCCACCTCGACGACTTTTCAGGCCATTTTCCGTCCATTTTTCCGGCAACCCTCTTTTAAGGTAATTTTCCATTAAAGTTCCCGCTTTCAAGTACTTTCAATTTCTTTTCTTTTTCTCGGGGACTTGCAACCTCCCTTTCTTCTTCATAGGAGAGACCAAAAAGCTGAACTGTGGGGGTCCGTGCTCACTCCAAGCTTGGAGCTTGTAGAGTCCTCCAAACTTAGAGTTTGTTGAGAATATATGATCGACCATACACATCATTGTTTCGATCTAATGTAATACCTCTTGGAATCGAATTTCTTGGGAGTGATTACACTCAGAAATTCCTAATTTCTTGGAAGCGATTACTCTCATAAATTCTTATTGTTTTCGTGGTAACCTTTTTACTCCGAAACTAACACTTTTCTTGTTCTCTTTCAGGATGAGTAACCTGAACAAACTGGACTTTGCTCCATTAGGAACAATTGGCTTTGGATATCACAGGTGGGTTCGTGATGTCCGCCAACATCCCAAGGCCGAAGGAATCCTGGGTACGATTCTTTAGCCTAGCCAGGAAGTGTTAACTGCTAAGCAAGCTTAACCTTTTGGAAGAAAATAGAGCAGCCTTAGAGGCAAATAAGGCTGAAGAAGACCCCAGAAGGTTGTGGGTCTCACTCGAAGAACGCTTTGGCAACGTCTATGACTCCTTGCTTCCTGACCTAGAAGTGAGATGGAATAGCCTCCGCTTCTGTGATTTCAAGTCAGTTCTTGACTACAAATCGGAAGCACTTCGCATTAAATCCTTAATGGAATTCTGTGGAAAAGATATCACAAATACGATGTTGATTGAGAGGACTCTCTCTATCTTCCCAATCTCTGCTTTGGTAGTTGCTAAAATTTATCAAATCGATGTTACTACAAAACTGATCACAAGGTTTCATGAGCTCATTGGAGCCATGAATGTTGCTGAAAAGCATGACAACATCCTTGTAAAGAACTATAATTCGAGACTCGTGCGAACATAGCATATTCTGGAGTCCAATTATAGTCGCGCCCCTAAGGGAGGGCGCTAAGAGCTAAACCCTAAATTTAGGGATAATTCAAGACATTCTGATTCATATGCTCGCTCAAATGAGGAAGATAACCACCAAAATAGGCTGACACGGAACCGAAGAGGTTAACGTGGAAAGAGAGAGGGAGGCAACGCCTTTGGCTATGTTGGTGGCACCACCAACATTAAGAGCCATCCTCCTGACGCTTTCAAAACGCCTCAATCAATGGAGTCTGAGCACAAAGATGTATGTTATCCATGTGGAGCATCCGTTCATTAGGCACACATTTGTAGAACCCGTGAAGATATTGTCACCGCCTACAAAAGCAAGAGAAACTCACTATGTGGAACAAGAAGACCAAGAAGTTGATATAGAGTGAAGGGTTGAAGACTTCAAATTTGGTTGGAATCAATAGATCTCCAATTCTGTTTAAGTCTTTTACAAGAGATGGTAATCTCACCTTATGGCGGAGGGCTTCTTACAACATGCTCTGGAATCGACTACGATGAGACATATTCTCTCGTAATGGATGTCATTGCACTCCACTACCCTGTCAGTTTGGTAGTTTCTAAATAACTGAACATGCAGCTTACAAATGTGGTTACTACGTATCCTTAGGGTGATCTAGATAATGAATATGCATGAAGGTTCATGGTGAACTTCATTTACCCAAGTCAAGTGGCTTTAGACCACGGAGCGTGTTTGCAAAGAGGTTGAAACACTCACTAAAGTGAGTACTTAATTGGGAAGGGATATGCCCATATGTTTACATGATAAGTTATGGATTCTATCACAATTCAAGTTGGTGACATGATCTTCATTAGAAGCCCTTAAAGAGTTAAGAGAAACCGTTGAACACTTGAAATCTGAGTTTGAGATGAAGGATCTTGGGAGACCATGATTATGTCTAAGTTTGGAACTTGAGCATCATGTTGATGAATGCTTAGGCATTTTGACAAGATCAATCCTTCAAGCACGCCCATGATCGTCCTTAGTCTTTATCTGAAAAGGGTCATCTTCGTCCAAAAAATGATGACGAATATTTGTTAGAGGCAGAAGTGCCCTATTTAAGTACAATAGGTGCATTATTGTCCTTAACCCAATGCACAAGACCGGACATCTCATTTGTAGTGAACTTGTTAGCTAAGTATAGCTCTGGGCCAACGCGATGCCACTAGATTGGTGTAAAAGATATCTTTCAGTACTTGAGATGTACGATTGATATAGACTTGTTCTATCCCTACAGAGAGATGATGGATTCAAACCCATCACACACTAGGAACACTGCTAGCACTGGCCTGCGTCCTCTATCCCCATCCCAAAATGACATTAGTGTTTTTGAAGGTTTTGCTAATGCTGGGTACCTCTCTGACCCACACAAAGGTCATTCCCAAATTGGTTAAGTGTTCACCATATGTAAGACCGCTATATCTTGGAGGTCTATAAAACAGACCTTTATCGCTATATCTTCGAACCATGAAGAGATTATTACTCTTAACAAAGTAGTTCATGAATGTATATGGACTTGACCCATAGTTAAGCATATTCGAAGCAATTGTGGTTTGAAGTCTACCACATATGAGCCTATGAGCATTTATGAGGATAATGTTGCTTGTATTGAACAAATAAAGTAAGGCTATATCAAAAGCGACAACACCAAGCATAATTAGCAATAATAAACTCTCCTGAAGATCAAAGTGAACTAGGTTTGATTTGAGGATAGTGTGGCAGACTTGTTCACTAAGTCATTGCCTAATTCCACTTTCGCGAAACATGTTGGTAGCATCGTTTGCGGAAGTTATCCTAACTCCCATGACCGTAGTCATTAAGAGGAGATGCAGACATCAGGGCGAGATGTCTACATAAATGGTCTCAAAACATGAAGGGTGTGTTGTACTCTTTTTCTCCTTCGACCGAGGTTATTTTTTTCCCACTAGGTTTTTGTTACTCAACAAGATCTTCGACAAGGTAATGAGAGGAGCACCATGTTTGGGCGACACAAGGGGGTGTGTTTAAGTAAATCCAGAATATGTGTCTGGCCCAAACTCTATGTTACTTGTGCAAGTTGTAATAGGGTTTATGTATGATATATTCTCGAAGATATTCGTAGATATCCAATCATTGTACGATTAAATTTCCATGTACAACTCTGATTCTATGCTTGTAATCCTCTATATAAAGAGCCCCTTATTATCAATGAAAGCACAACAAATTCTCTCCCAAATATCGATTCCCTAAAACATTTCTATCATTTTGTTCATCATATACAATCTATATGGATGTACTCAGACCAAGAAAAAACCCTAAAACTCTCTCTTGAGAACACTAAGTTGCGGCGGCGTGGCACCTCTAGATCTCATGCGATGGCTCTCTGGTGTTGCCTCGACGTCGTGGTGATGCTGCCGAACTAGCCACATATGGTTTAAACCTCTGAGATTTCTTTGCTTACGGTTTGATAGTTGTTGTAGCTGAACCTATTCAGATCGAGATCTTCGTGCATGCCGATTTCAGAGAAACATTGAGGTATAGTTTTCCAATTTTCACTGTCTGTGGCTTCATGAAGTGGATCAGAGGCATGTCATTGATGGGATAAATGGTGAGGCATAGAAACAATTAGATACAAAAGGAAAGACTTTGACTCAATCTTGAATCTTATAGATGAAATATCCAAAATATATATGAAACTAGCTTGTAATTAAGGTAATTATCTGGTGATAAGAGAGATTAGTTTGGCTTAGTAAAAAAAATTTGAAAGTTAGAGTGGTTATTATCCCTATACGAGTTTATGCTTGGTTGACTCTTAAAAGCTTTTACTGAAGTTTACATATATTCACATGTAGGTACTGTTTCAGCTGTATCAAGAAGGGTTCAGTCCAGCTAAATCATGAAGAGTCTCGACCTGCCACTATCGCTATCGGTCTCGCTTATCTGTAAAACAAACGAAGGTTAGAGGGAAGACTGGGTGTGCCGGCCTTCAACACTCCGATGCCTAAGTCAGTATTGTTATAAGATAATGACAATGCAGAGCGATAGTAAACAGTTACCTTTTTCGGTCTTTGAAGATGGTCTTCATGTAGTGGGTTTTTGGGAGCTTGGTTTCATTCCGTTCGGTGTGGGATGTTTAGGCTCCCGATATAGCCCCAAGAGGTAGGATCCTTAGCTGGGAGTTTTTTTGTTATCTTGTAGTGGTTAGATGAGCCTTGTACTTCTGGTACTTGTGCCTAGAAGGTGTATGCATACCAACAAGTCCCCCAGTCCCCGGTCAAGAGTTCTCTTAGGTGGGGAGTTTGTCCTTGGTAAAAGTATCGAAAGTTCAAGGCGAGTCTCTTGGCCACGTGGCCTCCTTACGACCATAACCCCCCCAGTCCCCTAAGTCCCCATATAAGAGGAGAATTGGCTGGGGTGAAGGGTTCATTTTCTGCCTTTGTCATTGTATCGCTAACACGTACCCGTGGTAGGGCTTCATGCGTCCTTTGACGTATTTGCTATACCTTGGCGACACGTGTGCTATTATTATTCGCATTTCGTGTGCGGGAAGTCTTATGTACTGGGTTCCGTAACAGGTAATAATGGCATAGTGGTAAGGAGTTGAGGCGACGGTGCATGACTTCTATAATGCTCAGACATGTCGAACACGTGGTGACATCTGGTGTCGTTGTCCTTGCAAGTCCAACGATCCCTATACTCTGGTGGACCCTATATATAGATGGAAGAGGGAGATGGGGGCGGCTACTGTTCCCCATGTTCTGATTGAGGCTTGAGGGAGAAAAAATGGTAAAGTTGGAGCCTTTGGTACCCAGAAAGTTTCAGTCTTTGGTTTGGTGCTTGGAATTCCGGTTTCAAGGACGGCTTTTGGCGTTTACATTTAAGGTTTTCATCTGCGGGAGTTAACAGGTACGTAGGTCTCTTCCTTTTTTGGGTTTCAGTATGTGGATTTGTTGTTGGCGGAATATGGGTTTGTTTTAGGGCTCATTGTTTGTGGTTGAGAGTGGCCGGGGAATTTTTGGGTCTTGGTTTTCCTAGGTTAGGTTTTAGGGGTGTGAATTTTGGAATTGGGCGGTGCCTATGTTGTGGCTCATAGCTGGTGCCTATTGTGTTTTGAAATTTTTTCGTGAGGCGGGTTGGGGAAGGCGTTAGAAGGGAATCAATTGACTTACTTTGGGTGTCGTTCACAGTATGGCTCGTGAGCATCATGGTCGTGGTAGGTGAGAGGGCTCTTCTCGTTGTGGTGGCGTCGAGGGTTCTCATGGAGGTGGCGAGGGTTCTTCTCGTGGTGGCCCCGGTAGGGTTGAACCTCAAGCAGGAGATGTGGGTTCCTAGGTTCCCGAAGTGAGGGATGTCGAATTGTTGGAGGTTCCCCAGTCGCCACGTGGGCGGTTGCTTGTCGCCCTCAAAGATATGCCCATTGATAAGCCGGGGTCTACTATGATGGAAGAGCAGATTGCCAAGATGAGGGTGACCTGGGGTATTCCCGATAACGTTTTGTTGCGTCCTTTGAGGGCTAGCGAGTTCTTCAATCATCCCGAGATTGTGTGGTCTTGCTTCATGAATATCAGCTGAAGTGTGGGCTGTCGTTTTCAATATCTAAGGAGATGCAATACTTGTTGTCTTGCCTTAACATTTCTTTGGGATAGCTATTGCCTAATGCGCTGAGGCAGATGATAGGGGTATTGTTGGTGTGGAGGCTTAACAGACAATAATGTCTTAGTATCAATGAGTTCAACTCCATGTTCAAGATGCAGTATCCTACAAAAATTGGTGATAGTGGGTGCATGAATTTTAGGTCGCGTGCCAGCGTGATCATCGAGGATCTGCCTTCTAACATTTATACTCGATGTAGGGGGAAACCTTGTCTCGTTGGTGGTCTCAAGTAGAATCTCGTTATGGTGCATCAAGCTCGTACTCAGTTCCAGCCCATTTGTGAGTATCGTGATCACGTCTGCAGTATTTTTTGCGTTTGTAGTGTCCTAACAGCGTTTCTTTATATCATAGTGAGGTAGGATACTGACCTGACCTCGATAGAGAAAAAGCTCATTCTGAGGGTTCTGGGCAAGTTCTCGAAGGGGAAGAGAGGATTTTATCGCTTGTGTAGGTTGGCGATATATGAGAAATTTGGGTTGGGGAGACTCCTTGGTGAGGGTTTTTATTTTTATTTTTTATTATATATATATATATATATATATATATATATATATATCGCTTTTGGTTCTTTGGCCTTGTTTTCTTTCATTTTGCTGATAGGGTTTGTTTTCCTTCCTTTCAGAGGCTGCTACCAAGAGTACTCCCCTTACGCTGACGTGAGCACGGAGGCTATCATTGTGGAGTTGCTGAAAGACTCAGAAGTAGTGAGGTGTTGCAATGTGGATTTATGGAACAAGGAGGTGTACGAGATCGAGCACCGGGTGAACATGCAGCTGCCCCGAGATATGTATGAGAGGTTTCCTGACAGGGTTTTGGAGAATCTTAATAGCCGAGCCGCAAATGCTGAGCTTTGGTGGGTGTTAATGAGGGTGCTGCACAGGGTCGACAGAGCCAGCCAGGCGAGGCGAGGTCTCGCTCTTGAGATTCAGCAGTTGAGACGAGGCAACACTCTCAGGTGTCGGCGGGTAAGACGAGGCAGTATCCTTGGATCCTTATGGGGCGAGAGGGGCAATCCCCCCGAGTTCAAAGTGAGGCTGAACATGCTCTGGAGGTTCTGCTAGGGGGAAGGGCAGATGTCCGAGTTGAGAGGCAGTCCCCTGGTACTAGCACTAGGCCAATAACCTCAATATACAACACTTTTTACACAACGAAAAAAAAATTTCCGTTGTGTGTTGATGGAAATTGCTTCTTACAACACATTTAAGAAACTTTCGTTGTACAAAGATGCTACAGTTCAAAATTTTTCAGATAGAGCAATATTGCACAACAGTTATAAAGAATGTTATGTTGTCTGAATGAAAAAAAAATAGCGGGACATTTTCCCCCTACCTTTACTCATATTTGGCTCCAATTTCTGACTCAAATGCACTACCAAAGTACTACTTTGCACAACAGAATAATTATATGTGTTGTAGGATCGAAACTTGGAAATTGTCACACAACATGTATATTCATTGTGTTGTCCAATTGAGGGAGATAACATTGAAAAGATTAATGTGCCCCAAAATGAGTTTCATTCCCCCTAAAATGACGAAATTTTGGCAAATGATTTGCAAGCTCCTACAACGGAATGACATTTTTTCTGTTGTGTGAATGGGAAAGCCATCCGAGCGCCAAAAATGAGCTTGTGCTTACACATAGTAGGCGGGAGTTTTCATTTTGTGTCCCTCAGCTGAAAGTTTAAAGAGAAGACAATCACACAACACACCATCATTTTTGTTGTCTGATTTTATGATAAAAAATAGAAGACAAACCATATCTCGCATCAGGGCAAACTCAATACACCTTGCCATTTTGTAAGACCATGTCTCTCCCAGTCTTCTTCTCTCCCCGAAACACAAGTCACTGATTACCTCTTCGTCCACAGCCAATCTTCGCGTCTGACTCAAAAGCTAATTCAGCATCCAACCGAAGCACCCAGCTCCTAGCCTGAGCGTCCAGTGGATTTCACCTTCTCTCCACTGAAACCTGCATCCCTCACATCCCTAATCATCAAACTCTCAACTCCCGCCCCCTACAATTTCTTCAATCATCAAAACCCTAACTCGCTCTCTCTAACTCATTCACGACCCCCTCGTACTCCACCATACTCTGAAGCTCGTCTCTGACTTGGCATCGGGACAGCCCACCTCTCCGGCCTCGTCTTCGCCTCTGTTCGCTCCGACTCAGTGAGTGAGCTTCTCAGAGATCGATTCAAACTCTCCACTATCTCTATCGCTGAAGCCGAAGGTATTACCGCAAATTCACTAATTAATTGACTTCGATTTCGTTTATGGTTTTCTCAGTTTTCAATTCTCGTTCTCCTAGCAGTGAAGAGAAGCATCTTCTTGGGCTATGAAGCCTCGAGTTGGGGAACGATTCTGAGTCGGCCTGAAGAACAGTGGTATCTCCAAGCTGTGGCATAAGGACTTTGAGCTGGGGGCCGATTACGGCAGTCAGGGCTTTGAGCCCAGAAGGGTCGTTACGAGAGCTCGATGATTCACCGGTTTCAGTGGAGCTCGCGCCCTTCTGCAGCGAAGCCCAGTTTGATCGGCTCGTCGCTGAGGCTCAACAGCTCCAGCAGTTGTTCGTCATCATTTGGTGCGTTTCTGGATCTTAATGGGTTTTTCAATTTAGTTTTGGGTTTTTCATTTGTGATTAGAAATGATGTTCTTCATTGCAATTTTGTGTGGAATCAGAATGGTTGAGTGATTCTATGCTTTCCTTTTATATTATGCAGGGCAAGCATTACTCCTAGAACTGTCTTCATTATTTTGGCTGGAAGCTTCAAAAGCAACGAAATTATCTTTTTCAAGCACATAAATTGCAGTAAAGGAACAAGGACAATAAGGTCAGTGAGCCAGATTCAGATGTAAGGGAAGTGTTAAATCCCCACTCAATTTCATGTCTTGCATTGACATTATAGTTTCTAGTGGTTTGGTTGTGTGTGTTCTGAACTCTCTTGGTCATTTTGTATATAAACGTATTATAGGTCCTCCCTGCAATTCTATTTGTGAAAGCAAGCAATGCAGAGTTGTGGGAGAATATAGGTTTAAGAAGCTTGCTTACACTGACCCCTGCGACCAATTTGAAAAAGAAGAAAATGAAGGCACTTATTCCCCAGGTCACACAGATTATATATTTTGGAGGGTTTTCTATGCTGTGTGTTGGTCCAATGATGTTGTGTAGTAGTTCCATCAATATCTTTGGCATAGTTTCAATCCAATTCAGGTAATATTATCTGATGCTTTTTCTTTGTGTGTGTTAATGATATGGTATAAATTCAACTTTTTATAGTATTAATGAATGATTTGGTTCGTATACAGGTATTTGGGATTTTTAAATCCCTTGAGCTTTATTATATGTTCTTGAACTCACCTTTATTTTAGTATATATACAAATTCCTTTTGGGAATTATCAAGACCAGTGTCTTTTAACTAATTAGCTATTCAGCAAAAGGCCGTTTACTTGGCACTTGTAATTGATATTGGGATTCTGTCCTTGTTCTTCTTCTTCTGCTTGGTATTTGATTTCCAAAATTGAAATTTTATTTAACTGAAATTAGTCAACTACTTTGGGTTGATAACTTTTAGACTAATTTAATTGGTCTATTCAGCCATTATCATATACAATCTAGAAAAGGGAATTTGACCAAGTGTTATACGAAACAGTAATGGAGAGATTTGGTAGTCATGTAATTTCCATCAGGTTCCTATTGTAAGTGTAGGAGTTATGTAACCAGCTCTTTCCAACTTTTTTTCAGCTATCACAAGAACATTTTCAAGGTGATGTTGGAGTTATGAGTTTGGCAAATGGATACTCTGTCCTCAAAACTGTCGACTTGTGCAATTGTGTTCTTATAACAGGTATTTTGCAAACAATGTTGATAAGAAAATTTGCTGGTCGTATAGTTGGTTGTTGTAGCACATATAAGCGTTGATCTATAAATTGCAAAAGAATAGCTGCTGATATCATGACAAGTTGCTTATTGTTTAGTCTCTGTCATTATGTTTTTGAGTGATCTATCACTATGAGACTGTCCATTGTTGATCACTCTATGCTAGGTATGATCAATATCAAGATTTTATGAAACCAGAACATGACCAATATGTTTATCGCCACACCAATGGGTAACAGCCCCATCTTTTTTTAAACTTTTTTGTTCTTTTGTTCTGTTGTGCTTGTTTGTTAATGTGTGAATGAAGAAGTTAGATCATTTTTCTTGAATTACTGCCTTATATATCAGATTGTGTGTGATTGGTTTGGCTGCAACACATGTGGCTCTTAAGGAAGAAGGGGATATCACAGCCATTGATTTCAATGTTGGAAATTCGGATCGCAGTGGGCTTAAGGTTATTGGAAAGCGCAAGAAGGTATTTTCTTCTTTAATCCCAGAGAGAGTATTTAATCTCTTTCTCTCTCTCTCTCTCTCGGTTAGTAGCTTGTATTGTAGAACATGTCAGAAAATAAAAAGTAGAAGGATAATTTTTATATTGTTCTAGTTGTTTTCATTATCTTTTCTGCGAGATCTCTCCACCATTCTCTCTCTCTCTCTCTCTCTCTCTTCTCTCTCTCTCTCTCTCATTTTGAGCCTTTTTCCATTTTTTGGCTACACATTTTGAATTTGATTGCCTTTCCATACTTGCCACATTACTCATTTGTGGCCATGTACCCTTCTATCTTTAGCTGGATTTGCTATTGAATGTGACTAATTGCAGCCAGCTAAAACACTCACTATATATATATATATATATATATATATATATATATATATATATATTACAGCCAGAAACACAAATACACGAATGCAATATCAAAGTTTGCATCTTTCTGTTCTGAAGTTCAATTTTTCCATTTCTTAGGTGGTAGAGAGATTGAAACAGAGCAGACCCAAGATGAAGTTTTTGTGGGTTGGCATTGTTGTAGTGCTAGTTTTCACCAAATGGGCTAATGGGTTTGAGGAGCATAGTTTTAATGAAACAGAGCTGTCCTGGTTGGAGGGCTATGGAGAATCCAAGGCTGCTGTAACTGGGGTGATGGTAGGACTAACCCTTATTCCAGGAGCTGGTGCCAAAGGAGCAGGTACATTCACTCCTATAATTAGCTAACCATTACTATGTTTTTCAGTTATTTTTTTATCCAAATTTTGGACTTTTTGCTTGGTCTTGGTAGATAAAGATTGTATCTTTTCTGTGTCTAGTATCATTTCTGGGTTTATTTGAGTTAATAGGATTGCATGTGGTTTGTGGTAATCTAAATCTGGATTGCTTTGTCCCTCCATCTATTTATTGTTTACTGTAAATTGCATTTACATGATAATAGTTGTCCTGAAAACATTAATTGCAGTCCTGCTTGTTACCTGAAATTCTGTTTCCTTTGCTTTTCTCCTTCCAATTCAAGTTTTCCTTAATTTGTAGTTCACTGTGTGAGACTGTGAGTAAGATTCTCTCTTCTGCCTGCTGGAATTGGTAGCATACTACTTTTCAGACGCTTTCATAAATTGTTGTTAGATGTGTTAATCTATGTGTGGCCTGACCTATCTTGTGATGTTGTTTTCATTGTAATTGTCAATCTATTGTTTTTGGGTTCATTTGGTAAATCCTGTCTTAATCACTGTTCAGTTGATCATTGAATTGACTTGACACGCTTGATGCTTTTGTATTTTGAGATCTGTTTCATTTTTTTTTGTCCTAATTTACCTACTTTGCTTTTGACCCTTGCAGTCTGCCTCGATGGAACCTTACCCGGGTATCATTTGCATCGTGGGTACGGGTCAGGAGCAAATAGCTGGCTTATTCAATTGGAGGTGTGAGATAAATCTGAAACAGTGACATCATTTAGTTATGCACTTACGTATAGTTGTTGACTGTTACATAGCAATTCCTGATCATATCATTTAACATTTACATTTATGCTTAATGAACTTGTGATAAGAAATATCTTTAAGATGGTATTTTAAAATTCTGACTTTATAGAACTTGACTTGAATAAATATCTTGTGTAGGGGGGAGGATGGTGTAACACCATTAGAAATTGTGCTTACCGCAAAACAACAAGGCGGGGATCATCAAAATTTATGGAAAAACAGTTGCTATTTACCGGAATACAAAGCTGAAGAAAATCCAGGTTCATTCCTCGAACTAAATTTTAAATTGGCACACACTGAAATCTTCTTATCCTGCGTGCTTGGGCTATTTGTGGATTTAGCAGTCTTACAGTTATCTTATCATATGGTGATGCTTTAATTAATCATTTGTTTGATCAGATTGTATTATTTGTTTGTTATGCTTACACATATATTATAGCTCTGCTTCTCTTAGTGTACAAGGCTTGGTAATGTTACCTTGCAATGTTTTCTTCTATTTTAGCTTTAATTAGTTTGAATCATTCCTTCATAACCTTGAATTTTGCTTATTCTGTTTGCAGGTTTGGGAATATCTAGTGAAATGTTGCCTAAAGAGTCACTAAGTGATCAAGCATAGAATACCAAGCAATGAAGCAAAATATATTTTCTTTCATCATGTAAATTCAGCTAGCTAGGAAACTTTATAGCAATGACATGTTACTTGGATTCAATATTTGGTGGATATATTGGAATTTTATTGATGTATCACATTGCTTTTGGCGTAAATATTAATCATTGTTCATTGGATAATGATTTCAATCACTAATATAGTAAACTTCACACAATTAGTCACAGTTCATTAGGTAAAATGGAGCATTATTATCAATGCACAAAATCCAGAAAAGACGATTATCACACAATAGAATTTTTAATGTTAATAATGTTGTCTGAAGTAACAATTTGGATGTTCACACAATGAATCCTTATATAACATGCAACGGTTCTAACAAACATACGTTGTCTGATTTACAATCACACAACTGTAATAACTAGAATACGTTATCCAAAATTAACACACAACAATAAAATTTTCAAAAGTGAAGTGTGAGGATAACTCATACAACAGAGAAAATAAAATGCTGTTGTCTGATTCGCCTTTTATACAACGGCTCGGAAACAACTTTCGTTGTGTGAATGATGCCAATGACATGTGCAGCATGACTGCGAGGCAACTATAGCTGCCATCTGCCGAGAGAAGGCACAACAGTTTTAACCAAATAAGTGTTGACTGTTTGTGATTCACACAACGGGTTTCCACCGTTGTGCCATTTTTCATCACACAACGCTCCGATACACAACAGAGATCGTCCAAATCACACAACGAATTTGGTCCGTTGTCTGTTAGCTTTTTTGGCCTAGTGTAGTGTGGAGGGAGGCGCCCCTGATATTGAGCACAGTGCTCGAGGTGTTGAAGAGCAGCGAGCTCTGCTTGTGGAGGTGGAAATTTCAGTGGAGGAGTTGTTCGAAGAGGTGGAACGTCGTCAGAGCAATACCAGTGCTAGGGTTCGCTTGGTGGAGGATGTGGTGTTGGAGTAGCTGGAGGGTGTGTTTGGCGCCGATATCGAGGGTCCGGGATCACCAGAGGTTATAGCCGTTGATAGTGGAGAGGCAGAGGTGAGAGTCAAGTTGCTGATGTGTCGATGGCGGCGGCTGAGGTTGGTGATGCTCAGCGACGCATTGTAGGGGGCGAGTGCGATGAAGGCATCCAAGTGACCGAGGCGGTGACCTCCGTGGAGCCGAGCTGGGGAGAGGAAGCCCAGGGTACGTGCGCGCGCAATGACGGCGCTGGGTTGAGGAAGAGGACTACCTTACAGCTCCGTTTTGGGAGCCCCCTCTGGGTGTGAGTGTCGATACTCATGGGGGAAAGAGGTCCCGAGTTGAGGAGGTAGCACGTTAGCGGTCTGTGAGTGAGCACTACAACCGAAAGTCTTTTTAGCGACCAAGTTTTTTGCGAGGAATTTATTTTCCTCAGTAAATGTCACTTTTTACGAGGAATATGTTGATTCCTCACTAAATGTCATTAGGTTTTCCGTGAGAAACATATTTTCCTTACCTACACCACTTTTTACCACAAATATTTCAGTTCATCACTAAAGGTGACCATAAATTGGTCTCTTAAATCATCATGTTATTACCGAGGAAATAGGAGACTTTAGGGAGGAATATTTTCATTGCGAAAACAACATTCAACAAGGAAATAATGATTTCGTCGTTATTAATTTGGCGGAAAATTATTTAAAACCCGCCAAATTCAATGGTGACAAAATTATGGTTTCCTCGCTAAAAGTATGTGTTTTATGAGGAACTATTTCCTCGTCTAAAGAAGCAATTAGCGAGGAAATAACAATTTTGTCGTTATTTGTTTTGAGAAAAATTATGTAAAACCCGCCAAATTCAATGGTGACAACAATATGGTTTCCTCGCTAAAGTTTGTGTTTTACGAGGAACTATTTCCTCATCAAAAGAAGCAATTAGCGAGGAAATAACAATTTCGTCATTATTTATTTAGCAGAAAATTATGTAAAACCCGCCAAAGTCAATGGCAACAAAACTATGGTTTCCTCGCTAAAAGTCGGGGTTTTATGAGGAATTATTTTCTCGTCAAAAGAAGCATTTAGCGAGGAAATAACGATTTCGTTATTATTTGTTTGGCGAAAAATTATGTAAAACCTGCTAAATTCAATAGTGACAAAACTATGGTTTCCTCGCTAAAAGTCTATGTTTTACGAGAAACGATTTTCTCATCAAAAGAAGCATTTAGCGAAGAAAGAACGATTTCGTCCTTATTTGTTTGGCTAAATTATGTAAAACCAGCCAAATTCAATGGTGACAAAACTTAGTTTCCTCGCTAAAAGTATGTGTTCTACGAGGAACCATTTCCTCGTCAAAAGAAGCAATTGACGAGGAAATAGCGCTTTCCTTGTTATTAGTTTGGCAAAAAATTGTGTATGTCCCGCCAAATTCAATGGGGACAAACTATGGTTTCCTTGCTAAAAATTTGCTATGAGGAACAATTTCCTCGTCAAAAGAAGCAATTAGCAAGAAAATAACAATTTCGTCATTCTAGTCTTGGCAAAAAATTGTGTAAAACCGTCAAATTTAACGACGATAAAACTATGGTTTACTAGATAAAAATTAATATTCAGTGAAAAAAATTTACTAGCCAAAAATTGCAATTAGCGCGGAACTAAATAACTCATCATTGCTTTTTTTATCATTAAAATAATATAATAATTAATATTTTATTATGTTTTTGTAGAAGAACCCGATGTATTAATTGTTATTTTATGGGTGACTAATTAATAAACCAAAGTGAAAGCCAAGGTAATTGACATTACTTAAAGTTTTGCTTTTTTTTTTAGGGGTAAAACGAACTGATTATATTGACCAATCAATGGGTACAATGGGAAGCAATAAAGCTTCTAATAACTGGAGGGACATGCCCACTCCAAGATAAATTGAAAGAAGAAAGTAGAGCAAGTTTAGCTAAGTTGTGGGCCGCTGTATTGGCCTCACGGTACACATGCCTCAAAGAAGATCCAACTAGCACCTGTAGAAAGGAGTTGATATCCTCGATAACACGACCCAAGGGGGAGGTTTCTTCACCCCCAGACTCAACAGAAGAGACTAAGTGCTGACAATTTGTCTAAAAAATAATGGGAGAAAGATGATACTGCACTGCTAGGGAGCAAGTAGCCCTGCAAGCCATGGCTTCTATAGCTTCAGGAGAGGCAACAGAAGTAACCTTGATGCATGCACCGCCAACAATGTCACCCAATGCATCACGTATAACCACTCCTATCCCACCAGATTTAGATAACAAATCAAAAGCACCATCACAATTGGCCTTTAGCCAGCCGGAAGAAGGCGGGGACCAACCTGGCCTAATCATCCCAGAAGTACTCTGAGTAGTAACCAAATGAGACTGAAACAACATAAAGGAGGATCTGATCTGAAAATGCAAGTGGGTCAAAGAAACAAATTTATTTGACCACACTCTCAGATTACGCTCCTTCCATACAAACCATCCAACAAACAGTAAAAGGGCCACATTCTTTTTAGAGAGAGCTTTAAAGAAAGATGCCAACCAAGTAACAATTGACGTACCTTCATTGCAATCAATCTGTAGGACACCATGCAACTCAGGGAAGAAAGAAAGCAGATCCTTTACAAACTGACAATCCCTCGTAATGTGATTAATAGATTCATCCTGATCATTGCAAAACCAACAACCATCCTGGACTAAGACTCGTCTAGTGCGTAGCTGAGCAGCTGTATGAAGGATAGAAGAGCAAACTTTCCACCAATGAACTTTAACCTTACCAGGAATTTGAGCAAACCAAATCTGCTTCCAAAAAGAAGAAATATTACCCGGATGAGAAGTAGCTACCCCACTATCATGAAACTCACTAAAAGCCAGAGCATAAGCACTTTTAGTAGAGAATCTTCCCCTCTTATCATAATGCCAAATAAGACGATCGGGTATATCACGATGACTAAGAGATATAGAAAGAATCAAATCCACATCCTCAGGTGCAAAATATTGATTAATAAGAACCTGATTCCAAGTAAAACCTAGAAGTAACAAATCTGCAACCCTCTCTGGGCCATCCACATGACGAATAATAGGAAGAAAAGTAGAGGGTCTTGGAATCCATGGATCCTCCCAAACCCTTACTGACTGCCCATTCCCTACCTGCCAGCGGACACCCCTCCTCAAAATATGTTTTGCTACATGTATACCCCTCCAGCATGCAGAAGGTGATGAAGAAAGCTCACTAGACCAGAAGTCACCATTAGGGAAATACCTAGCTTGATACAATCGAGCCAAAAGAGAACCTGGATTACGAATTAACCTCCAACCCTGCTTTGACAAAAGAGCCGAATTATGTGCATGCAAATCCCGAAAACCCATTCCACCAGCCTCTTTGCGTTGGCATAATCGGTCCTAAGACAACCAATGAGTTTTCCGATTCTCACCCTTACTGCCCCACCAGAACTTAGCACACTTCCGATGCAGTGAATCACATAAATGCTTAGGTAATAAGAAGAAACTCATAGTATATGAAGGAAGGGACTGAGCAACTACCCTTATAAGAAGATCCTTCCCTGCACTGCTCAGAAGTTTGCCTTGCCAACCCTCAAGCTTCTTGTTCAAACGCTCCTGTATGTAAGCAAAAGACTCAGTTTTATTTCTCCCCAAATAAGTAGGTAGACCCAGATATTTGTCATGTTTGTCCACAATAACCACACCAAGTGAACCTGCAATCAGCTGCTGCAAAGAAGGGCACACCTTCTTACTAAAGACGATACTACTTTTAGAGAAATTAACTTTCTGGCCCAAAGCTAACTCATAATCCAACAAGACATCCTGAATATGAGAACATTCCTCTAAATTAGCCTTGCCAAACAGAAGGCTATCATCTGCAAATAAAAGGTGGTGGATAGTAGGAGCCCCTGAACAAATCTGAACCCCTTGAAGTTGCCCCTGAGTAGCCTTATACTCCAACAGAGCTGAAAACACTTCAGTACAAAGCAGGAATAGGTATGGTGATAATGGGTCACCTTGCCTCAAACCTCTGGTAGGTGCCAAGTAGCCACGAGGCTGCCCATTAATCAAAAAAGAATAACGCATAGACTTCACACACCGGATAATGACCTGTATCCAGGACTCATCAAATCCCAACTGACATAAGACTGCCTCCAAGAAAACCCACTCCATGCGGTCATAAGCCTTACTCATGTCAAGCTTATGAGACATCACTCCATCAGAACTTGAACGGTTATTATGAATGAAATGAGAAACCTTATTAGCAATAAGAGTATTGTCAGATATTAAACGCCCAGGAATAAAAGCGCTCTGAAAAGGAGAAATAATCTAGGATAGGATACCCTTCAATCTATTAGCGATCACCTTAGAGCAAATCTTATAGATGACATTACACAGAGTGATGGGACGCAAATCTGACATGCAAGTAGGGTTTTTAACCTTTGGAATAAGACAAACATGTGTGTAATTTATCGGAGAAAGTAATTGACGAGAATGCAGAAAGCTCTGAACTGCACACACAACATCAGATCTAATAGTATCCCAATATCGTTGAAAAAATAAAGGAGGCATCCCATCCGGTCCAGAAGCCTTAGTGGGATACATCTGAAAAAGAGCAACTCTAATCTCAGTTGCCGTGTAAGGAGCACAAAGCATGGAGTTCATTTCCGGTGTGACCCTTGGCTGAACCAGTGCCACTACAAATTGCATATGAGACAAATCAACCTCACCTGCCCTGAACATCGAACCAAAATAATCCAGAACCACAGCCTCAATACCCCCCTCTGTGGACTGCCATAGCCCCTGGTTATCAAAGAGCCCAAGCAAATGATTTTTTGCTCGTCAATTGGACGCCTTCCTGTGGAAAAACTTAGTATTATGATCACCTTCAGCTAGCCAAGTAATCTTCGCCCTTTGCTTCCAGTAATCATGCTCCTATGCAAGCAGACCATCCAATTTTGAGGACAAAGACAGACTCTCCTGTTGGTTAGATTCTGAAGTAGGTAAATCAAGAAGAACCTGGAGTCTGCCCCGCAAGAACTCAATCTCCCTGCGTCTACATCCAAAAGTATTCCACTGCCAATCATTAAGGGCGAAACGCACAAGCATAATCTTCTGAGAAACTTGTAACATAGGTTGGTTCCGTGGCTCACACACCCAACCAGATTTCACTACCTCTGCACAAGCTTCATGCTTTACCCAGAAGCTCTCAAAGAGGAAGCGCTTGCGCTGACGCTGAACAGGGGCTAGGGGAGACCGATGCACTCCCAAAAGGATGGGAACTTGGTCCCCATGAATAGGTTTTAGATTGGAAGCCTGAGCAGCTGGGAATATATCTATCCAAGACGCCGTCCCCACTGCCCTATCTAGCCGGCATCTAATGCCAGCTCTACTCCAGGTAAAGGCCGAGCCAGAGAAACCCAAATCAAATAAATCGCAGAAGGCAAGAACATCTCTAAACTGTTGCATCTGCCCTTCACGACGTACACAGCCCCCATCTTTCTCTGATGCATGCAGAACTTCATTAAAATCACCCACCACAATCCATGGAAGTGCAGATTGCACAAACAGCTCACAAAGGAGCGTCCAGGTCCCGTGACGCTCACTGGTTGTCGGGTGTCCATAGAAACCCGATAGTCTCCAAGCAATCCCAGAACCATCTCTTTCCCAGACTTCAACATCAATGTGATGATGCGACTTTGACCGAAACCTAACATCAATGCCATCACTCCAAAACAAAGCCAGACCACCGGACTGGCCTCGGCTAAAAACAGCTTCACAGTTGAGATAACCGAGCTCCAGTCTCAGATTTTTCATGTAGTCCGGATCAGAGACCTTTGTCTCGCTCAAAAAAATAAAAGAAGGAAGATGTTAGGTGATCAATTGCTTCAAAGCTTGCACCACGGAGTCGTTGCCTATTCCACGACAATTCCAAGCTAGAACATTCATCTGGATCGATACCAGAAGGAGATACACGCACAGATATGGCGCCTAGGATCGCTAGACAAAACGATCAATGTTCTCTCAGAGCGAGGATAGCGAGGCTTACACCCAAAAGGCTACAGCGCCGCCGTCGCAGACTACTGGAGTCGCAAATTGCAGCGGCCAAACTAGGGTTTAGTGGCTGTCAATAGTTAATACTTAAAGTTTTGCTTTATTTGTCTGTCTAGAGATGATTCCTACTGTCGTATAATTTTTTTCAAAACTATTTTTAAATAAATACAATGATTGTAATTCTTTAAACAATACTTTCTCATTTGAATTTTGGCACTTGACCTCTATAATCATAGGACTACTAGGAATGCATGATTGCTTGGTCAACCATAACTTCAGTTCATCTATTATATATATATATATATATATATATATACACACAGATCCTATCCAGAGAGGAGCTCCGCTCTGAAATTAACATGTGAAGTTTGAGTTTTGGATCACTTTTCCGTCGCATATCACCGTTCAATTTTTAGGTACTCTTGTATAGATCATCTCTGCAAATTTTCAGCCAAATTGATGATCGTTAAGGTATCTAACTCGCTTAAACCAATGGACGGACTGAATCTGTCAACCTAACCGTACTAGCTTTAAAGGAGTTATCAATGCCTTAATGATCATTATTTTAGCTGAAAATTTGCAGAGATGATCTATACACTAATACCTAAAAACTGAACGGTCGAAATGTGGATGCGAGACCGAAAAGTGACCAAAAACTCGAACTTCACACGTTAATTTCAAAGCAGAGCTCCTCTCTGGATAGGATATGTGTATATATATATATATATATAGTCCTTTTTGCAGAGATGATTTACTCATATATACCTAAAAACTGAACGGTTAAGATGTGAATATGTGATCGAAAAGTTGGTCAAATATGGAGATCCGTTCCTTAGCTTAGGTAAGGAGGTCCTTACCAGAGAAAGACTTTATATACATATATATATATATATATATATATATATGTATGGCCCTTTCACTAAGGGAACTTTTTTTTTTTTGCCATTTTCAAGGATTCATTGTGGGACTCACTTTTCAATCACATTTCGGTATCTCAACCGTTTAATTTTTAGGTCCCAATGTTTAGATCACTTATGCAAATTTTCAAGAAAATTGATGATTCTTAAGGCATTCATAGTTGTGATTTACATTTCTAAACATGAACGGTTCAGGTTGGACAAATTTGGTCAATCCATTGATTTGATCTAGTTCGATATCTTAACGATTATCAATCTGGCTGAAAATTTACAGGAGTGATATGCTCATAGGGACCTAAAAACTGAACAGTCAAGATGCTGATATGTGATCCAAAAATGAGTCCCACAAGCGATCCCTTAAAATGGCCAAAAAAAAAAAAAAATCTCTCCCTAGAAGGGCCCTATATATGTGTGTGTGTACGTATACATGTATATAAATATATATACCTAGATGACCTATATTCTCCGTTTCTTTGTCATTGATCTTGCATTCACTTTATATACGAATATACCTAGCAAAATTTGTACATAATACATTCATTAAGCTTCCAAATTTTCTTATATAACTCTAAAATTGGAATGGGAGGATTTATATAAAGAAAGCTCTGGAAGCATGAAAGATACGCATCATTTGTTGGGTTGACTAGGACCAGGCGCAAAACATTATTAAATCGGTTCAAATTTCTATTATTCATGTTCATGCCAAATGCTCAATATTGGTGTTGTCTAAAAAACAGTTTATGGCACAGTACGTCTTGCTGTTTTGGAAGGTGTTGCTATTGACTTTAACCCAGATTACAAGGTTTTAGGTAGCACATACCCATGGATTGCTAGGAAAATACTGACCAACAACTCACCACAGCTCAAGTCTTTCCTGCAGGCCTTTTTTTATGAGGTAAAGCTACAACTTTTTTTGTTCCTTTTATATGTTCAAATTTTTCACTTTTATTATTTTGCATTTGTACATAGTACTATATACTTCATCATATCATAGATGGTCAGTGATTTAGATACTTGATGCATTTTTATGAACTCATCATATCATAGATGGTCAGTGATTTAGATACTTGATGCATTTTTAGTTCATACTTCATATTGCCATCTTAATATCCTGAACCTCAACAGAGTTGGATAAAGTTCTTCATGTTTCAGAATCTCTAAATGAGCAGATACCCCAGTCTTATCAAGGTTGACCTTGAATCTTCAATGGAATAGAAGATAATCAAGGGATTAATAACATTGCTATTAATAACAGTGAACCATTGCATCTTTGCATTTCTTTTTGTCTGAATTAGCATTGCTATTAATAACATCCTTTTTCCAATCTCTGAATCTAGTTGGTGTTGTAGCTGTCGCACGTGTTTCTGCTTTTTTATAACCCTTGCCTCTTTTGTTTGCACGAAGTATCTGTTGGCCCTTGTAATGAATTTGCTTACAAGAAAATGGTGAAAGGGTTAGCTTTGACCAATCTCTTAATGTAGTTTGTGTTGTAGCTGTTGCAAGTGTGTTTGCTTTTTATAACCCCCATGCCCTTCTTGTTTTCAGAAGTTTATGTTACCTCTTTGTATAATGAAATTGCTTAGAAGTGTATTTTGTTGCATTCTCCTTCACAGTAAATCATATTGCTTTATGTTTTTCATCTGCAGAATGGTGTTGGATGGACAAAACTCAGAAGTGCAGCATTGCAGCATCTCTCAAATAGTTAGACTTCTAATGTTAAAAAAAAAAAAAAATTGTTAGACTTCTACACAGATGGTTTCTTTTGCACCGTCGGTGCAAAGAATAATTTCCAATTTGTTTAATTATTCACATATTTATATTTTCTTTTCAATGATTAATGTTTTAGTGGTTTGTTGGCATGCTCACTAATGTATGTGACTGAGGTACAGCTAGTTTGGGATTGCTGTGACTTTTAAAAAAAAACTGCTGCTACTGTGTTGTGAAAATAATCAGCTGTGAATTAAAACAGTTTTGTGTTTGGTAAATAATATTTTTAAAAGTGTTGTCAGTACATAAAACAACTGTAGATAATGTTTTTATCCATAGCAGCTTCTAAAAGCAACCTTTTGGGCTGCTTCTAAAATCTGCTGCCAGTGACCTATAACTTTCAATTAAAGCTGTTTTTTATTTATTTACCAAACACAATAAAATCTAAAATTTCGAACAAAAGCTGATTTTTTTTAAAAAGCGAAGCAATCCCAAACGGGCCTTGGTCATGAACAAAAAGTCAAAAGCTTGAAATTTTGGATTGGCTATAGACTATAGAATCTACATTGACAAAGTAAATTTTCTCGCTATAGACTAGAACTTATCATGACAAACATTAATTTCCTCGTTATAGACCAACTAATCTACTGACAAATGTAAACTTCCTCAACATTGAGTATCTTTGGTGAGTAGAGTAGTTTTCTCGATAAATATATACATATTAGGACAAAAATAAATTTCCTCATTGAAGATAGCTTATAGCGAGGAAACACTTCCTTGTGGAAAGATATCTACAACGACGAAAATGTAGTTTGTATTTTTTTTTTTTTGTACTTTTAAATTATAATTTGACATTAGCGAGAAAATCATACATTTAGCGACGAAATCTATTTTGTCAAGAAATATATTTAACGACTATTTTCTGACACCAGAAACATTTTTAAAGAGGAAAAAGTACGAGTGTAGGTGAGGAAAGAAATTGTCGCTAAAGAATATCGGCGAAAACAATTATTTTCATCATGAAAAATGTATTGCGAAAAAATAGTTTTTTTTTCTCGGGAATACTTTTCTTGACCACCCTACTACGAGGAACTGACGACCAAAATATTTTCCTCACGAAAACACTATGGCAAGGAAATTTTGATTTTCAGCGACAAACTTGTTCCTCGCAAATTAGCTTTTCTGTTGTAGTGGAGGGTTCTCGTCACTCTCGAGACGAGGTTGTCGAGGATCTCTCGACTACTCTGGGTGAGATTGACTGTGATGCCCCGGAAATTTTTATTTATTTTTGAAGGATTTTCCGGAATTTAAATTGTGGTTATTGGACGGTTTCGTGGCTCGTGGATGGAGTGGAAGTGTTTCGGATGAATTTTTATTCAGAAAATATGACTTTAAGGGTGACGCAAGGGTTGACTTTTGATACGTTGAGATTCCCCGAAAACTTCATTCACGAAAGTTGTAGAGCGCGTCGATATGAGTTCGTGGACATGTAGAACGCGAGAATCGGAATTTGTATGAAGAAGTTATGGCCATTGGAAGAAGTCTCCATTTTGGTATAAATAGGGAATTTCCGAAAATAATTTCATAATTTCATATTTCCTTTTTCGGAAACCCTTTTCTCTCCATTCTCTCTCCTCAGCCTTGCACGACCCGACCCAAACCCGGTGACCCGACCCGACTTTTCTGGCAGTTCCCGACATCCGCCAGCGACGAAACCAACGCAGACGTGAAACCACCATCTCGCCGTCCTCCCTCTGGTGCTTGACGGCGACAGAGACCATCGGAAAGTGGAGATCAGAGGAGCTACAATTGACCTAGTTGGATCCTATCGGATTTTCTCAGTTTCCGGCGACCCTCGGCCTATCGTTCTCAGTTTCGGAATCTCCTCCTCCTTCTGATCATCCTCATAACTGCCTTGTAGGACGATTTTGTGTGTGGAGTGGAAGATCTAGGTTTGAAAATATGCGGTGCACAGCGAATCTGGGGCTCGATCAGACGGCTGCGATTGGCCGTTCTTGCAAGCTTGATCTGGGACGATATAGGCCGAACCAGACTTAGCTCCAGGTATGAAAGTTGCTCTACTCTTCATGATGAACATTTCTGGATGGCTTGATTGTTGTGGTTTTGAGTTTTGGCCGGTGGTGGTTGTGGTGGTTGCATCGCCGACTGTGGCCGCGTTTTGGCGGCCTTCCAGCCGTGTAAGGGATAGTTTCTGCTATTATATATCTTCTACTCGTCGATACGAGGGTTTTGATATATAATACATAAATTTTGGAGATCGAATGAATATGTTATGTTTTTTACGGTTTCGGACCGTTCGATGATTCGATCTGTGAGGATTTGAGCATCCGATCGACTTGTGATTTTGACATATCGATCGTATAAGTATTCCGGAGACATTGGGTGGTCTCGGATGTGGTTTCGCCTCATTTGGCGTCACCTTGGGAATTTTGGTTCGATTTAGGGTTTCGAACGTTATTCCTTGTGATTCGTTGACTGAATCAAAGCTATAATTCCTTATGTACGTGAAGAGGTATTCTTTGGACAGCTATTTTGGGTGGTTTGGCTGCCTTGTTCTGTATTGAAGACGCAGCAGGAGTTTCGAGGTGAGTAATCTCACAAAGTTCATTCACGAACGGGAATACCCTTATTGTTTTAAGAGTTATTTATTAACTGCAAACTATAGTTGGTATTAGTAGGCATTCCTGAGCGGATGACTACATATAGATATATATTTACATGAAATATATATGTGTCGGTGGTTTGTGGATTTATGAAAACAATATGCATGAAATGATGCTTTTTATTGTTTTGGGGTGTGGCTTTTGGAAAACAAATGATTTGTGGAAATGATTGATTTCGATTTGTTTTGAAAAGCGTTGAGATTTGGGTATGAAAACAATATGCATGATTTGATGCTTTTTATTGTTTTGTGTTATGACTTTTTCGGAAAACAATGATTATGGAAATGTTGATTTTGATTGTTTTCAAAAGCGTTGCGATTTGTGTAACATTTTGGGTCTAGTGTGACTTCTTTAATGTTTTGCTCCAAGGGACAGTGCGGCCCGAGGACTGAAGGTCTATGACCTTGGGCAGAATATCAGGTAATCAAGTCTTTGGCCGGACGAGTGGTTACGTTTTCAGTTAGAGCTCTAATCTGTCTGCCATATAGGTAATTCATGGGGTAACAGGAATTGGTTATTGACAACTCATGACATTACGTATTTTTAGGGAACAAGGTGTGAGTTGCTTCCTTATTAATGGTTTTTAAGGGGACAAGGTGCAAGTTGTTTTCCTTATTAACGATTTGATAGAAATCAAGGTGTGAGTTTCTTTCTATGGTACGCTTATGGTACAACTTATAGAATTCAAGGTGTGAGTTGCTTTCTATGGTACGCTTATGGTACAACTGATAGAATTCAAGGTGTGAGTTGTTTTCTATGTTTTACTGATAGAATTCAAGTGTGGGTTGTTTTCTATGGTACGATTTTGGTACAAATGATAGGAACCAAGGAGTGAGTTGTTTTCTATGTTTCGATTTGAAAGGAAATTAAAGTGTGAGTTATTCTCGTTTATTTCGTGTTTTAAGGAATCAAAGCATGAGTTGTTTTCCTCGTTTTGGCGTGAGTTGTGCATGTGAATTTTGAGTTACTCATACGGGCTTGCAAAAGCTTACCGGGTTTGTTGTGTGACAACCCGGTACACTATTCAAACAGTGTAGGGGTTAATCCTGCAGGTTAGGATAATCGAGGTTGAATCGGAGATAGCGCCCTTGCAGCTTTATGGTAGGAAGCCATTTTTGTGACTTTACCGTTGATAAGGTTTTTCCGTTGTAGTTATACTCTGAGAAGCATTTACGTTTTATCTTGTTGTTGTCAATTTAATTCGTATGCTTATGTAATATATGACTCTGTGGAGCAGGTCAATATTGATATAGTAGGTTCAGGGCATCAATATGTGTGTAATTTAAAGGGAAAAAGTTTCTAGGTATTTTGTATTGATGGCTGAACGTTCACGCATATGTAATTATGTGATTATATATCGATTTTTATTTGTTAAAAATCAGGGGCGTGACATTGACACTGCTGACGGCGCGATCATGCACATGGTGGAGGATCTGCACAATTGTCATCGCAACCGTGGACAATCCTCGCTAGGGGTATCGGGATGCGCAGGAAATGTTGATGAGGGTAAGTATCGTGCTTTCATTACATGCATTCCTTTTCCTTTTCTTCTCTATTGTTTGTTGTGTTTTATTGTTGTTGTTCTTGTTTTTTTTTTTTTTTTGGTAATGTGTTGTGTGGGACGCAGGCTGTGAACATGAACTATCAAGCCTCTCCTAAGCTGCTTGCTCATTTTGATTGAGAGATCGCGCGGCTGCAAGGCAAGTAAAACACTGAAAGGGAACGAGCTCGTGAGTCCAAGGCCTGTTGGATCGTTGTCAGGCTAATCGGGAAGAGATGTAACAGGTGATTGAAAGTGGCATTGTAAGGAGGATGGAGTTAGACCTATTGTTGGTGGTAGAGGAGTCTCGGCGGCAGGAGGCCGAGGATGTTATTGCCCCTTTGAGGGAATCGAACTTGGATCTCACCAGCAAGTTGCAGCTGGTCGAGGTGGGTTTAAAAGCTCTAGAGGAGGTTAGGGTCTAGGTCCATGTTGCTGAAGAACGATTGCGACAGTTAGAGGGGTAGGTTTAGGATCGCGATGCCAAGTTGGAGCTTCCTGGGGTGGCCTTAGAGAGTTTGGCTCCTTATCCTGATCGTGTGGTTGAATTGGAGGGGCAACTCAATGCTTTGCTAGGGGAGGTTGATCGCCTGAGAGTTGTCGAGTGCCAGATTGGCAAGAAAGATGTGGAGTTGGAGCCGCTAAGGAAAGAATTGGAGGAGTGACGCTCTCGGGCTAGTGCCTTTGCGAATGATTGCATCTGTTTGTGGGCTGCGGCCGAGACTCATTTTGACAAGCTCCAAAAAGCCAAACGAGAAGGTGCAGCAAAGGCTGTGGATCATTATCTTTTATTGTCCAACTTCTAGGAAAAGATAAACAAAGCCTTCTCGAATGGGGCCTTACATTCAATTTGAGACGATATCACCGCTGGGTGGATTGACTAGGACAAGATGGTCCGCTATATGTGGGCGAAGAAGGCGGTGAGATCGCAGGCCAGCGTCGGGAGTGGTAACCATGGGGGAAGCATCATTATCCGAGAACCATCCGCTGCCAAGGAGCGTAGCGCAAGCCAAGCGAGGGACCACGAGGCTGGGAATGCTCACACTAGCGAGCAAGGGGAAGCTCACGTGGTGGATCCCTAGATGGCGCCAGAGGGCGAGAACGTTGGGGTGCGAGACGTGGCTGCGGAGCAAGCAGGCAGTGCCGAGGGCATGACATAACTTTTCCATTCTTGTTTTTACTATTTTGTTTTGCTGGCGATAGGCTTGCTGACATGTAAAGGCCTTGAATTTTGTTGGAACAGTGGTCGGTTGGCTTACTTCTGGAATTTTTCTTTTGTTTTGGAAATATGAAAAGTTTATTGGGAAGGGGCATTTCTTTGGGCGATAGTCCCCCATGCGTGGAATGTATTGACTGTCTTTTCAATTTTCGACGTTGTCATTATTGCAGGTTATTAAAGCGGTGCAACCGTTGGTTGTTTTTTTTGGGGGGGGGGGGGGGGGGGGGGGGTGGGTTTGGCGGTGGTTTTTCCCTATAAATAGGTAGGGTGAGTGTGGAGTGGAGCACATTCATAGCATGGCATTTTCTTTGCTTCTCATTTTGCTTATGCTCATGAAATCCTTTCTTCCTTTAGTCGGTTTACCTTTCCAGATTTCTAGGCTTTATAGCTTAATCTCATGCCTGGGTTATAGGTTTTATGATACACTCAAAGCAAGCGTATAATTTAACCCTACAAATGTCATCGTTAGTATATGGTAACTAGGGATCATTCTAATCGGGGATTGAGGGTACACCTGTCATTGTAAAACAAATAAAGAATTAAAATAAGTACAAAGTATAATATTTATAAAAGAATATATACAAATAACGAAATAAAAAAGGGGGTTTAAGAATTGGAGTTTTAAAAATTAAAATAAATAAAAGAAAGAAAATATAAAAACACATATACAAGGGTGGAACGCAAGGAATAAAGATCAAAACCACAATCATATGCAAGAAATCCAATCACAATTCTTATAGTTGATTTTTTCTATGTCATGAGAAAGAAGTTGACCATGTGAAACGTTAGAAAGGAAACGATTTCTCATTTTTTACTTTCCTTGAATAATTAATCTAAGTGAAAGCACCTAAATCAATCCTATTGAACATGCAATCATAGTCTAGAAAGCTAGCTAATCAAGAACACATTCAACGCATTATGAACAAAGAAAGGATGTCAACCAAAGTGCACAACCTAGTTATGAATAAGTTCACCTATTTGCAATCCTCCTTAATTGATTTCGACTTTTGTCCAAAGCCTTTACTACTTAAATCTAGCTCCAATTACATGCATATATCCTAAGTTGGCCACTAAAGAACACATACATATAAAAGTTTTCTGTAAAACAAAATCAATCAAGCAATCTCACATAAGCAACATATAAATCAACATAAAGAAATCACAACTTTATTTCAAAACATATAAATGGGCTTTAAACTTTGCCCTTAACGTCATGTTAACTAGAATTCATAACTCTATGAATCAAACAAAGGAAACAAAAGAAAAAGATGAAATACACAGTGAAGGATGAATGATGAAGCCTTGAGATAAAGAACTTGAAGATCCTTGAAAGCAAGCAATCTTCTAGGGATGACACAAGGGTGGATGGCGGATAGGATCTTGATGTATTGCATGACTTCTTCTCCTCCTTGCTTGAGACGCAGAGCTTCTGAAGACTAGAGAATGGAGAGAATTTTTCTGATGTTTATTTACTGAGGGAGAGAGGTGTGTTGTTGTGTGGTGGTGATTGTGTGTTTAAACGTCAAGCATAGGGGGGTTTATATAGGGGAAGGCAAGGCTTCATGAATTTAATTTCTAAGAAATTTTCTGGTTGCACCACACAGCTCCAACCAATAAATTAATGCCTCGTCAGCTCTGCCATGTCACTCAACCAATCAAAAAGCTCCAAAATAATTCCATAATCTTTCCAAATATATTATTGCTGATTTCCCAAGATTTTATCTGATTTTTCTCTTAATTTTGGGTCAAAATAATCTTGAGTGAAAATAGGAATGAATCTGGACTTGTTTTGGACCTTTTCTCCCTTAAATCTCTCCATGGCATTATCCTTAATGTCCTCCCCTTGATTTTCCCTTGATTTTCACATTTTTATTCTCTAATTTCAGCCAACATATCTTGAGGGAATTAAGGAACGAATCTGGACTTGTTTTAAGTCTTTCCTTGTTGCACAATCCCATGAAACTCTCCCAAATTTTCTCAACGTAATCTCCTTGATTTTCACATTATCTCCATCATTTCCCATGCAAAAATCAGATATAATCTCCCATAATATCTCCCACGTCATCTTCAAGCCATGTGGTTTCCTAATGCCTTCAGGTTTCCTAGCCTCATCAGGATTCTTGCGTTGACTGGGATTCCTAGTCGGAACAGGAAAACTCCATTTCTTCATTTCAGCTCATTTCCTTGTCATGCATTTATTCCAATGTACCTAGAAAATAAAAACTAAATTAAAATTTATTTATTTAAGGAAATAACTAAGTAAAATATGAAGAAATAATTATTAAAATGTCGCATTAAAATGCTCCTATCAAATTCCCCCACACTTAGCTTTTGCTAGTCCCTTAGTAAAATCAAAACAAAGACACAAACTTAGAGTCAACCAAAATTTAAAGAAAGAAAGACTCAAACATTACAACATACAATGACTCTATTGCCTTTCAACATTTAGTCTCAGAAATCTCTTACTTTCACAACATCAAGATTAACACTCAACCAAGAATCAATGTTTAGGCATTCGAGAGTTAATTCAAACACATAATCCACACATACACAAGTAGGACTTGGTTGTAACAATGGTGATGGGGTGGAGCTCAGCATGTTTTAGACAAGTATGATTCATATCCTCACAAGGTATATCCACTCTTTCTTTTCTCAGATCAAGGCAATGCTTAAAAGCTTATAATCACTCAATTATATGCGAGAGAACATATTTTAAGGCAATCAAATAGCTCACATATATAAGAAACGAAAAGCACTTTGTGAATATAATTTTTTTTTCAAAAGATCTCATGAAAGATATCAACTACTTGCACGAATGGATCCAAGCCATAAGTTCAACTTTTGTAACTCATCTCCACATCAAAGGCTGTCCCATCTTAAGGATCAAGAAGGTCTTATAAAGGGTTGTAATGGGGCTAAGGCTTAAGATTTAAAGAAACGAAAGGTAAGGAATTTAACAAAGTATCCTAAAAACCTAGCAGAGCTCATGCTGATGTAGAGAGACTAATCTTCTTCGAAATTCACCAAGTATGTAACGTCATGTCCTTCTTGTGGGCTTTATAAAAGAGCTTAATGTCTTCATGTTGGGCCCAAACTTCATTCTAAACTTCCTTTGAACTCTAGTGGATTGGACAAAGGCCAAATTTTTCGATAGTGGGCCTTCAATTCAAAGTAAACTCCAAATCCACCAAGTATGGGGGACTAAAATCCATAAATATATATATATATATATATATATTTTTTCATTCTTCTCTTTTTATTTTATTTTATTTTTTTTATAGACAAGTCTATCCCCACACTTGAACTTTCACATCTTCTTATCCTTCATCATTGACGCCAAATCCTCAAGTAAAGTCTCAAAATTAGCTCCACTAAGTTTCTAGAACAAAGGGTAAGGTTGTAACTATACTAAAGTTCAGGTTAGAGATTTTCAGGGTGATGAAAGAAAAGGCTTAATGTAGGCTCAAAGGAGTTTATCTAAGGGAGTCCCACGACAGGCACAAATGGGGACACAAGCTTATTTGGCAATTGTGGTAATTCCTAGGGTGCCTCTATCCTTTCTAAAATCAAGGACATGTATTGATAAAAGTCTCAACAAGCGCAAATGTGTTTATCTAAGGCTTAATGTAGGCTCAAAGGGGTTTATCTAAGGGAGTCCCACGACGGGCACAAATAGGGACACAAGCTTATTTGACAATTGTGGTAATTCCTAGGGTGCCTTTATCCTTTCTAAAATCAAGGACATGTATTGATAAAAGTCTCAACAAGCGCAAGAGCGAATTCTAGCATTCTCTAGTCCATCAAACTTAATTTATGGCAAAATGAAAGGATAATGAGATCATCAAAATATCGCCAAGGAAATAAGAGTATATTTTTCATTTATCACTCCAAGAAAAAGGGATATGGGCTTGAATATCTCACATGGGTTTTTATGACTCAACACTCATCCTAACATGCTCTATACCAAGGTCACGAAATCCATATCCACTACTCATGCATATGTTTTTCATATATCTCAATTAACCAAAGAATACCATTTTTTTTGAAAAAAAAAAAAAAAAAAAAAGAATACCATTTAAAATCATCTCAATATGGTGATCCTCTTTTAGCCATAATTTCATAGATATAGAATCATCCTAGACAGTTGAAAGGGCATCCTATAATTCAAAAACTGAAAACAAATTTTTTTTTTTTTTTGACAGTTTTCATTTTTTTTTTTGTATTTTTTTGACATTTTAATTTTGTTTTCTTTTTCAAAATATAAGACTCAAAATAAAAGACAAAAATAGAAATCCCTTCCCCCACACTTAAATATTGCATTGTCCTCAATGTAATCAATCATAAGCATGCAATGAAACAAATAAGCATAGATAGAAGACATTTATGAAAACAACTCCTAAAATAAAAAAAAAAAAGAGAAAAATTGAAAAATAAAAAGAAATAGGGAAATAGAAAGCAAATATGTGTGTGAAGACTCCTTCACAGCTGCTTCTGAATTGGGTTGCTTCCCAAGCAGCGCTTGAGTTTAACGTATTTCAGCCAGACGGTACCTCCATTAAAAAAAAAAAAATAGTGACTATAATTAACAAAGAAATACAAAAAATAAAAACAAGTAACTATGAATTACAAACTACAAGTATAATTAGCAAGTAAATTGTACAAAAGACACAAGTTAACACAAGTGAGTAGTATTTTTACAAGTGTTTTTACAACATTTTCTTTTGTTATAAACATCATTAATATCGAATCTAATTCCAAACGGTAAATCAAGTGGACGTGCGGCCCAAGTATAGTCACCTAGACACAAAGTCTCTCTTACATCCTTTGGGCAACCTTACTGAAATGGCCAAGTAGGGGGAGGGTGAACACGAGAGGAAAAATCCATTTTGGCATGAGCTACTCCCACATAGTGGTTTAGGCCCATTTGCAAGCACTTCTGGATTCAAAAACCCATCATGAACGTTGTCCCCTTCCTAGACACCATTCCACATAGGCTATACTTACTGAGATGAAAAAGTTCATAAGTGTGAAGACAGTTCAACAAGTGTTAATAAAGGCCACCCTCAACCTTAGGGGACCTGAACTAGGTACCAATAAGGGGTTTAGGCCAATAATAACAAACTCGACTTCACCTATTCCATTCAATTTACAACTTACAATAAAAACTCGTATTCAACAATATAAAAAAATAACCTAGTTAATTTAAACTAAGTTTCAAACAGTTTATATACAACAACTATAAACAAAAACAAGTGATTTTTCAATCCCCGGCAACGGCGCCAAAAATTGATACGCTCAAAGCAAGCGTATAATTTAACCCTACAAATGTCATCGTTAGTATATGGTAAATAGGGATCGTTCTAACCGGGGATTGAGGGTACACCTGTCATTGTAAAACAAATAAAGAATTAAAATAAGTACAAAGTATAATATTTATAAAAAGAATATATACAAATAACGAAATACAAAAGGGGGTTTAAGAATTGGAGTTTTGAAAATTAAAATAAATAAAAGAAAGAAAATATAAAAACACATATACAAGGGTGGAACGCAAGGAATAAAGATCAAAGCCACAATCATATGCAAGAAATCCAATCACAATTCTTATAGTTGATTTTTTCTATGTCATGAGAAAGAAGTTGACCATGTGAAACGTTAGAAAGGAAACGATTTCTCATTTTTTACTTTCCTTGAATAATTAATCTAAGTGAAAGCACCTAAATCAATCCTATTGAACATGCAATCATAGTCTAGAAAGCTAGCTAATCAAGAACACATTCAACGCATTAAGAACAAAGAAAGGATGTCAACCAAAGTGCACAACCTAGTTATGAATAAGTTCACCTATTTGCAATCCTTCTTAATTGATTTCGACTTTTGTCCAAAGCCTTTACTACTTAAATCTAGCTCCAATTACATGCATATATCCTAAGTTGGCCACTAAAGAACACATACATATAAAAGTTTTCTGTAAAACAAAATCAATCAAGCAATCTCACATAAGCAACATATAAATCAACATAAAGAAATCACAACTTTATTTCAAAACATATAAATGGGCTTTAAACTTTGCCCTTAACGTCATGTTAACTAGAATTCATAACTCTATGAATCAAACAAAGGAAACAAAAGAAAAAGATGAAATACACAGTGAAGGATGAATGATGAAGCCTTGAGACGAAGAACTTGAAAATCCTTGAAAGCAAACAATCTTCTAGG
Organism: Rosa chinensis; assembly: GCF_002994745.2. NCBI lineage: Eukaryota > Viridiplantae > Streptophyta > Magnoliopsida > Rosales > Rosaceae > Rosa > Rosa chinensis. The sequence goes on along the minus strand of NC_037088.1, from coordinate 17,249,629 downwards.
GACGACACAAGGGTGGATGGCGGATAGGATCTTGATGTATTGCATGACTTCTTCTCCTCCTTGCTTGAGACGCAGAGCTTCTGAAGACTAGAAAATGGAGAGAATTTTTCTGATGTTATTTACTGAGGGAGAGAGGTGTGTTGTTGTGTGGTGGTGATTGTGTGTTTAAACGTCAAGCATAGGGGGGTTTATATAGGGGAAGGCAAGGCTTCATGAATTTAATTTCTCAGAAATTTTCTGGTTGCACCACACAGCTCCAACCAATGAATTAATGTCACGTCAGCTCTGCCATGTCACTCAACCAATCAAAAACCCAAAATAATTCTATAATCTTTCCAAATATATTATTGCTGATTTCCCGAGATTTTATCTGATTTTTCTCTTGATTTTCGGCCAAAATAATCTTGAGTGAAAATAGGAATGAATCTGGACTTGTTTTGGACATTTTCTCCCTTAAATCTCTCCATGGCATTATCCTTAATGTCCTCCCCTTGATTTTCCCTTGATTTTCACATTTTTATTCTCTAATTTCAGCCAACATATCTTGAGGGAATTAAGGAACGAATCTGGACTTGTTTTTAGCCTTTCCTTGTTGCACAATCCCATGAAACTCTCCCAAGATTTTCTCAACGTAATCTCCTTGATTTTCACATTATCTCCATCATTTCCCATTCAAAAATCAGATTTAATCTCCCATAATATCTCCCACGTCATCTTCAAGCCTTGTGGTCTCCTAATGCCTTTATGTTTCCTAACCTCATCAGGATTCCTGCGTTGACTGAGATTCCTAGTCGGACCAGGAAAACTCCATTTCTTCATTTCAGCTCATTTCCTTGTCATTTATTCCAATGTACCTAGAAAATAAAAACTAAATTAAAATTTATTTATTTAAGGAAATAACTAAGTAAAATATGAGGAAATAATTATTAAAACGTCGCATTAAAATGCTCCTATCATTTTATAGCCTAATCTTAGGCAGGCTCAGCTTCTCCATCACTTGAGGGGTTGAGCAATCGGTGCTCCAGGGGAACAGATTCTCCCTTCAAATGAGAAACCCAAGGGCACTGATTGCTGGTGGTGCGGCGGAGCTACAACAATAGAGATCAGGCGGAGAGTGACACCGCCCCTAGTCTTTCCCACCAGAATTTGGCCAGCCCATCAGCTCCAGTGGCTATAATCTTCTTCCGGGGATCCTCATATTCTAAAGTATCAGGCTTGCCGGAGTGGTGATTTATCTAGAATAGGTTTGAATATCGTTTTCTGTAATCAGGTAGACTTTGATGTATTGCTATTGGCCGCAAAGCCCTTTGTAAATGAAATCTCGACTTTTGGCATTCTTGTATCGCGTATCTGTATGCATGTATTCTTTATTGTTGATGTTGGCAATTGAGATTACAGGTTTGCGATTTATGCTGCTGACTTCGTGTTAAACGATATGCTTTGTGTTGGCAAGTGCCTTGCCGATGGTTGGAAGTCTTAGCGAGTATACCAATCTGCTATTAGTATCGCGTATCCTTCATTGTATTATTGCATGTCATGTTTCTTTATAGTCCTGAGAGGGTATAGTTGATATTGGCTTGCTTTTTCATTTGATTTTGATTTTTGCTTTTGATCGTGACTTTGTTGTCGTTGGTATCTCTATTTTCTTTTAATCGTTGATCTTTGTGGCGTATCGAATATCGTTGGGCCTATTTTTTTCTTGAGAAAGTGATCTCAAGTTGCGAGCTTATTGTGATTCTGGTTGGGCAGGTTGCCTGATTACTAGAAGGTCTACTACAGGCTATTATGTCTTTCTTGGACCCTCTTTGGTTCCATGGGGATCAAAATGGCAGAAGACCATCTCTCTCTCTCTTCAACAGAGGCTGAGAATAGAGCAATGACTGGGGCTTGCTGTAAGCTGACTTGGTTGGGATTTCTTATCCAAGATTTGGGTGTATTACAATCAAAACCTGCTCTACTATACTGTGATAATAAGGCAGCGCTGCATATTGCTGCTAATCCTGTTTTTCATGAAAGAACAAGACACATTGAAATGAATTGTCACTACATCAGAGATAAAATTCAAGATGGCTCTGTTATTACAAAGTTTGTGAGTTCTTCACATCAATTAGCTAATGTTCTTACAAATTATTGGGAAAAGAAGTCTTCATTCCTATGATTCGCAAGTTGGGGGTTCGCGACATCTACTCTCCAATTTGAGGGGAGTGTTAGGAAAGTAAATATTGTGTATCTTGTATAATAGGAAAGTAGTTTAGCATAGTTATCTGCTGCCTTATTTTCTCCTTAATTGTAGAGATTGCGTCCTTGTAGAATAGGTACTCTCTTTCTTGTAATATGTATATATCCTTGATACGTGAATGAATGAGAATGATCATCCAACCAAATATCCTCTTTTTATCTCCTGCCAGCCTACTATATCATTACCAACTCTCATTTCCTTCCCAAATCCCAAGGTAACATGGTCCTTTATGTAACGTCCCGTATCTCAATTTACCAGTTCACTAGTCATTTGGACGGTAAACGACAACTATTTTCACTTGTTACTTTGTTTCGATACTTTTAGTGGCCCTAAAAGTTGACTTTTTGTTCGGGTCAAAATTTGAGGAAATTTCCTTCATGAAAGTTGTAGGAGACGTTAAACCGAGCGCGTGCATATATGGTACGTAAAAATCGGAGCATATGTGGTACGTAAAAATCGTAGTTCGTATGCCAAAATTACGAGTATTTTCGTGTGAGGGGTATTTTAGTCATTTCATCGCACCTTAATTATAAGAGGATGATCCCATTTCCAGCCATTCTCCCCATCCTTTACAATAGAAACCAGAAAGGAGAGAGAGAGAGAGAGAGAGAGAGAGAGAGAGAGATCTTCCGGCGCCGATTCCGGCAATTTCCAGCAGCAAAATTGGTATCAATCTCTTCCTTACCTTATGGGTTTTCTTTTAAGTATAATATTGCATTGATTTATTGGAGGATTTTTGAGATTGAAATTCGGGCACTATTCACAAATTGGGGTTTACTGTTTTCTTAATTGTTGAGATAGTTCTAGTTGTTTTCTGAACTTGGTGTAGTTGAGAAAAATGCTAGGGGGGTTGAGATGAAGCTGCTGCCAAAATTTGGTGACCATTGGAGAAGTTGACCGCCGAGTGAACAGTGCCGCGCATGAATAGTGCGGTGCGTGAACAGTGGTGACGTTTAAACAATATTTAAATTTTATTTTTAGCTAGTTAAATCCTATAATTTTGTAGAGGTTGAATATGTGAATTTGGTTGGAATTGGAGAAGTTTTTAATCGATTATGAATTTCTGGAATTTAGAATTCTATTATCGATTTACGAGAATCCGACCGTTGGATATCTCTTGGTTCTGCCTTGGAACCTTTAAGATAACGAATTGGTATTAGAGGTAAATGTTGGGATGAATCCGAGAAGAAGTGGAGAGATGATTTATGAGGATTTAATTTTAGGAATCGTATTTAATTGTTGAATAGTTATTCACGAAAAATAATTGTGTACAGGGCGACATACCGAACTTTTGCTCGATGAAGGAACTCGTATGCGTGATCACCTGAATAGTACTGTGACTGGACCTTTGCTTTTAAATAAGGATGCATGCAATTGTTTTTCCCGTATTAATTATTTAGTTATTTAATTCCATGTGATTATATTTTGTTTTCAGAAAATTATTATTAATTTGTCTTGTTTTGATTTGGGAACTGACGTAGTGACTTTAATTATTGTTTTAATTTATCGAGCATATTAAACGGATTTAAATATTTTATTACTATGTCAATGAGATTTTTGAATCAAAGTTTATTATGCTCGATTTGGAGAATATGATTATTATATGGTTTCCAGCAATTCGTTTTCCGACGAATTTTCGGGATTAAATATATTTTTTAATTGCCGACTTTGGATTTCTAGAAGATTTTTGAGATGAGTTTTCGATGGAGTTGGATTTCTCATTTATTTATTGACTTTCGGTTTTGGCATTGGGAATGCCTAATTAATGATTTTTGGATTTGGTTTGTTTCTTGGAGTTTTTGAGAGATTTTTGGAATTGGGATTTGCTTATACTAATTTCCAGTTTTGGTTACGGATTTGAGAATATTTTGGCGTGCGGGGTCACGTCATTGGAATATATATATTTTCTCGTGGGAGATTGGGGAAGCCTTTCAAATTTTATGGATTTTGAATGTTTTCCTTCACCATACTGGGGTCCAATTACTAGGTCTCCTCCTCACTTACTTGTGTTTGTGAGTGGCAATTGAGGTAGCTTATTCTCCTCCTCACTTACTTTGTGTTTGTGAGTGGCAGTCGAGGTTTCTCCTCCTCACGTGAGTGGTAGTCGAGGTTATTAGTCTCCTCCTCACGTGAGTGGTAGTCGAGGTTATTAGTCTCCTCCTCACACAATCTATGTGTGGGTGGCAGTTGAGGTTAGGGGTTCCTTTACCCGTATGTTGACATCCCTTCCCGATATCCTTTTATTTGTTACTTGACTAGCGGGGCTAGTCCGATTCTTTTAGCCAGTAGGGACTGGTATGTTTTCACGAGACTCTGAGTTTTAAAGACATACGTTTTATAAACGTTGCATGCATCGAAGTTTTACGAATTTAAATTCGTGGGGAAGTAATACAATTCCTTTTCTTTTAATTTATTTATTTAGTCGTTTATTTTTGTCCACTCACTCTAACATGTTTTTCAATTACTTTCCCCTGGGCCCTTCGGTTTCAAATGCCTAGTTTGCAGGCGAAATTAGTTGAGGTCGGGCGTACATTGGAGTTGAGGCATAGTCAACAACATGGCTTCCGCATTTTTATTTGATTTAGGTTTTCCTTGATTACCCTTGCTGTTAGAATTGCTCTGATTACCTGAGGAAATTAATGTTATTTAAGTTGTGATTTGTGTTATGTGATTTTTGGTTGATGTTGTAATTTGGGAAGCAGGGTGGCTCCAGGAGCATAAGGATGGATGATTTAGAAGTGTAAATGTTTTCCTACGGGTTTTGGGTAGCCTACTTTAGGGGAAGTTCTGCCAAATTTTTGGTAGAATTTCGTCTAAGGTGGGCCCCGCAGAGCTACTTTGGATTTCGGAGTGAAATCCGAAGCGGGTCCTGTCACTTTATTTCCTTTTAAGGTATGGTATTTGGGAAGCTAATGATTCTTGTTAAGATCAATGTTTACAAATTCCATGGATTCCGAATCCGAATGATGCACTTTAATTTAACACAAAGGAGTTAGATCCTGAAACTAATTTAACATGCTATGTTGTTTGATTCCCGATGCAGATAGGAGAACCGGCTTTCCTAATGTTTGCGGCTCTATATCTTGGTAACAACTTTTACGTACACTGTATTTTTACCTTGAATCTGGTCTATCAATCAATGCATGGTGGAATTATCAAAGAATGGGGCCGCGAAGCACAGTACTATCGACAACTCTACTTCGCTATTTGGGACCATAAGTGTGGTACTCAAGCATGTGGGGATTTCTGAGGTGGTATTTGAAGTCACACAAAAGAATGAATATACTCCTCTTCTAGTGATGATCATAATGCCAAGGATTCTAATGCTGGCAAGTTCACTTTCGACGAGTCTCCAATGTTTGTACCACCTCCGACCCTCTTGTTTGTGCACTTAACAACGTTGGCTATGAGATTGTTGGCAGTGAAACCACTATCAGCCCTACAAGGGACGACAGGAGTTGGGGAGATAGTGTGCAGTTTGTGGGTGGTGTGATTTGCTTTTGGCCATTTTTGAGACGGCTGTTTGGGAAAGGTGAGTATGGAATTTCATTGTCCACTATATATACTCAAGTCGGGTGTGTTAGCATTGCTTTTCACGCTATGCTGTGGAAAATTCTCACCCTTCTTTGTACAGCATAATTTTAATATACTGTATTTCTCCTTGGTTCCTTCACTTAATCACTAATATTTGACACATGCGGTTTGGATACTTAACACATGCGGTTTGGTTATTGATTTGATTTAAGTAGACCAATTTAACGACAAATCTGATTTTGGCATATGATTTCGGACCATAGGCGAAGTTTTGCACATGGTACTTAATTACTATATATAAAGTTTAGAAATAAACAGCATGAAGCAACTAAGCAGAAGTCACATTAGGACTTGATTTATTCATTGTACACATAATAAAAAACACTGATATACTGATTAATAGATTAATCAGATTTATTATACATATGATATATCCAAGCAGGATATATTATTTAATTTACGCATCATATCATACACTGATACAGTACTGATCAATAGATTAATCAGATTTATTATACATATGATATATCCAAGCTCGATCAATTAACTAAACAAAGCGGGAGAGTTCATATCGAAAGTTACAACTGCCACTTGCTACGCGCCCGCCTCGTTTAGCATCAGAACCTTTCGGCAGTTCACTTATTGCAACATCAAGACACTTCTTACATTCGAGGCGAGATAGGTCCCTCGTGCACTGAACTAAACCATACAATTTTTTCCATTTATCGAGCTGTAGCTCACCAGTACTATAAAGCTTTCGGTTAGAAGAAGATTTACTAGACAACCCACTCAACAATTTCTTAACATTCTTATTGAATGGTCTGGGATTGCTTACGGTCTCCGTGTTCCACATATAGAACTTGTTTGTGGTATCAATTTGCCCAAAGAAGTTGCCATTTGAGTATTTCAGCATGCAATGGTCGTACCATATTATGGCTCCTTTTTTATGAGGGCAGCGTGCACGAAGCTCTTTGCTTGCTTCAATGATACAAGTCTTACACTTGGGGCTTGAGACATCGCCTCGGCATAGCGCTAGTCGGTTTACTTTGTTCGGACCTTGACCAGTTGAAGCAACCCCGAATCCAGTTGGAGGGACTTTGGTGGATAAATGATTGAGCATCGTGTCCAAGTTAGCATGGTATGGACTACTACCAGTGTAGTTTGTCTTGCTGAAACAGATATGATAAAGTGGGGAAGCACCAGAGGCTGAATGGTGCAAAAGACAGAAGAGCAAGAAAGACAGAGGGATTGATTTGGAGAACATGTTGACTTAACCTCAAGGATATGGTTTTGTAGGATGTGTCCATTTTTCTACCCAATAGCACCCTCTATATATTATTATTTACTATATACTAAAGGAGAGTTGCTGTTCATCTAACAGTGGTTTTGGCTAGAAATGGAGTGACGGTTTTGCCCTTGGTATGTTCCTCAATTACATTACGGGCCGCGATGCTTCTATAATGTTCTGATTTGATTGCTGTCAGCACAGAGGCTGTTATTCTTCTATAATCTTTTCGTTCGATTGTTGCGAGCACAATCCAGAGAGATCAATTATCAAGGACGATTGAGAGAGAGAGAGAGAGAGATAAGGGGATCGAAGTGAAATTCTGGCTTTATCATCTCAGGACGGGGTCAATTGGGTTTTGATTTCATCTTATTTAAACTACGTCATCGATCCCTCCAATCACGTAATCGACTGTACCCGTCTCTCAATTTCTGGGATTTCGCTCTGAGCTGCAGTTGGTTTGTGAATTATTTTTTATATATTGCTTGCAGGCAAAATTTGAGGATCTTAGAGCTGACGGTTGCCAACTTCTAGGTATGATTTTCCGAATTTCGGTTATTTGAGGATCTTGGAGCTGAGGGTTTCTGATTTCGTCGAGGAAGTTTTAGATTTGTGTTTAGTTTTGAACTTTCAAATCAATCTACATGATTTTTATGCTTAGTGAATGCTGTTCTGTTGCTGAATATTGTTATACCTGTTTTTAGAAAGATTATTACATCTGTGTAATCGGTTATTTCTAGGTAGGGTTTCTGGGTTCGATCAAACATCTGTAATCTCAGTTGCAGATCTGCGGCTCGACCGGAAGTCTCCGATTTGTGGTTTTGATTCCGATCCTGGACTTTGAGGTATGAATTGTGAAGACAATACATATAGTTTGATGGCTGAAATATAGAATTGTTATTCGATTCCAATGCTTTCATCCCATGATCAGTTTATATATGTGGCATTTGATCAGGCCATGCTTTGCTCATTCGATTGCAATGCTTTCATCCCATGATTAGTTTATATATGTGACATTTGATTAGGCCATGCATGACATCCGTTAGTGCATAAATGATCATGGGTGACTCCTACCTCTCAATGGTTATCGATAGTTTGAAATCTGTGTGTTTTTGTTGAATCTTCTTGAGTTGTTGCTTTTAGTATTTCTGCTTTTCCAGTTTCTTTGCATTTTCCCATTGGGTATGTCTATATTTGATGTTGAAGTTTTTTTTTATACAAAGCGGAGACGTTTTATTTACATAGTTTTGTTTACATTACATAATTCATAATTTGAATAGCTGAGATTCTAAATTTAACAAATTTAATTGTAATGTCTACTTGCAATATCTAGGGGTTATGATAGAAAAACAATGATAAAGACATCTCTTTCTCAAATCATGATACTGAGGCAGTAAGACATCTAAATTTGATCCGAGTGTCATTGTCAATTATTATCTTCTTAACAGTGACTGATCAATTAGTTTTCTTCATTTTCCAGGAATCCAGGGTTCGTAAAACTCCAACCACTGAGATACAGAAGACAACAGAACAAATCAATCTCTGTTTGCTTTGTAAAAGGTAGATATTACGATTTTGATTGATAACATTGATTATAACAAAATGAATGTCTTTCCCTTGATAGAACTTAATTTCCGAACTTTTATTACATCTCAAAATAAAAGCCTCTGTTGTTTTTTTGTTTTCTTAATTAAATGTTTAGAGTAAGGACAAAATCAAATCAAATACAGGAGGGGATTCAATTATCATATTATTCAATCATTTATATATGAAATTTAGTCCGATTTTGTAGCCTTTCCTCTACTTTTTGAATAGTTCAAAGAACCAAACTCTTTTGGTACTGTTAGATACAAAAACTAAACTAAAGAAAATAAAAAATGATCTGGTTTTTAGTCTGATCTATGTCTGTTAAAATATGTTTCTTTTCTAATGCAGGTTCTGATGTATGCCTTGGACTATTTGGTTTTTGGTCAAAGGAGTTCTGTGATGAGCAAATTATAATTTGAAAACAGGTCAGAACATTGCTCAATTTGTCATTTTTCTAGATCAATCGTAATCATTAAGTAATTTTGGGTCTGATTTTGACATTTTTCTAGCTTTTTTAATTTCTTTTGATTCACTGATAGTATTAGGTAGGAACATGAATTGCAGGGTCTTCAAAATTTGTTACCATAAATTGGTATTCAGCCTTCTCTCAGTTTTTGCTTTCTGTCAGTTTTGACTAGCTAAGCCCTTAACCCAGTTAATAGGACTTTGTTTTGAAGTTGGGGAAAACTTCAGGAAGCTTGAAGTTAACAATGATGCAATCAATGTCAGCAAAGTAATTGGGAATCACAATTAAGATCTAAGTCAACAAGGTCCAATCTTTGATAACAACTGATTAACAGCAACCAAAAGGCCATACATAGTAAAGACACTAATTTATAAAGAAACTCACATAGCATGGCTAGAAAATTTTAAACCAAAAATAGGTAGTCACCAGTGGTAACGTTACTGAACAATTTTTGTCAGTAACTGATCTAATCATGTTGAACTTTGACAGACCTTCTGATGTTAATTATTGTGCTTCAGTATTTAACCATTCTAAAAATCAACGCATAGTGTTCAATTGCAGCAAAACTGTGGCTAATTAAAGTTTAGCTCTTTATATGCATTCATTTTTCAATCTACATTGTGTAGCTCTCCTTAACCGAATTGTTAAGGTATAATAGTTTTTGATTCTTTGCTTGGTCTGTACAGACAGTGAAAGACAGGCCGCCTTTGGTTTTGGTTATTTGCTGGACTTGCAAAAGGTTTGTAATAAATTTCCGAAGTAAATTCATTTCGAAACTCTTCATTTCAATTTGTGTTATGATGAAGATGACTTCTAGATCCTAATAATTACCTTTTGCCCTCTAATATAATAATGCTATCCTTACTAATTCTTCAAACATCCTGCAGGAGTGCACAGAAAACTCCATCCATTCAGAACAACACTACATTTAAGCATGCATCACCCCAATAGCTATCTCAGCAGCTACTTCATTTCAATTTATACATTGTAATACCAATTAAAAACATAATTTCAATCTTTATATAAAAATTCTGGTATCTAATTTAAAGGAGTTCCACGTCCGATGAACTCATTTGTAACCATAAATTTCGCAGCAAAGCGCGAGCATATTTTCTAGTACATACATCTAAGGCTGGATTCACTGTTATACTGTTCATTCTACAGTGACATGCCGGTTTTGCCCTTGGAATTTTCCCACAATTTCACGCTGCCATTGGTGTATAAATCTGTCAGGTCTCGAAGCTTCTATCTACTCCCAGATGATGAACTGAGCCACCAAGATCAATGGCGATTCCGCCATTCCTCCCTCTATATATAACCAAAATCTCTGAGTCTTGGTTTCTTCGGGAAGCCTCTGTCAACGCTGTCTTCATTGTTTCACAACATCAAACGCAGCCATCAAAATCAACAGCAGTGAAAGCCTGGTAAGATTGGAGCTTAATAAAATCAATCTCCCCGTCATATCTATTCATCTGATTTCCTTTGATTGGTTATTTCTTTTCACTTTCCTAATTATGCTAATCGATTTCTCACTTTTACAATCTGTGAAGATGAAAGTTTTTGTTATCTCTTTCTTTCCGTAATTGAAGCTCATCTGATTAAATTGTTTTGTTTTGTACGCTCTGTTTTACATTTACAGTAGTTCCAAAAACCAAATTATTTTAGTACTCTCAGATAGAAAGGTTGGGCTGAAAACAAATGGAAGAAGTTTGGTTTTCAAATCTCATCTCCCAGATTTGATTAAAATTTGAGATTTTGATTCTTTGATTTGACGTCATATTTGCAATTTTGATCATAAAATTTACATTATGATTGATGGTTTGTAGATTAATCTGATGGATACTTTTCTGAGTGTTTGGATTTTGTTTTCATTGAACTTTTTGAGAGCCTATTCTAGAAAAGAAACATTTTTGTGCAATTGCATACATAAAAATATAGAAATGTATGCCTATGAGATTGTTCGCTGTGTTTCAGGAAGCATTGGAACATTTGGCATCTATTGATCTGATTGAGCTATGTAAAGAGGCTAAAGGCTATGCCGACTTCAGCGTCTACAGTCTACACTCGAGTCATATGCGTGTTGGAAAACATTCTTTGTAAAAATGTAAATTCTATATGAAGCTTCCTTATTGTAATTCTTCTTTTTGCTTAGTTATTGCAATTACTGATTCTGCTTTCTATAATTGTAAATACTTGCTTCCAACTGTTTTTAGTAATTTTCAAATGCTTACCTCTTTACCTTTCTGTTGAAGCATGGTTTGTTCATTATCTATCTACTTTTGTTTGTTCATTAGCATAATGAATGTGTTTGGTTCAGGGTCACCCAGCTGAGTTGGCTCATAGTAAGAAAGTCCAGAATCTGTATTTGGGGAATGATGTGATCACTAGATGGTCAGATCTGAAGGTTAGATGCAGGAAACTAAAGCTTTTGTTTGTATAATTTTGTTTCTTCATTTTGTCGTACTATGGTTGTTTCTTATATTCTGAGGTAGGTACTTGATTCATTGGTTACTCTGAAAAATCTCAATCTGAAGTAGGAAATGGTTTAAGGACAGTCTCTGTGTAGCTTATGATATATATTGTATGGTGTAATCTGAGATTTGGGTATTTAAAATGGTGCTAATATTTATTCTTTAAATGGCAGTACATTCTTTAGGAACTGAAGGAATGAAAAAAGATGGACCACAAATCCTGCTAGCGGATAAAGATTGAGTATATACTGTTCTGTGCGAGTGACATCAAGGTAAATCCCGCTGAAAATAATATGGTGACTGAATCCCCTCCTGTATTTGATTTTACTTTTTAGTTGTTTTCTTTTCATTTGTTTATGTTATTTGTTGCTGGGATGTCATTATTTCCAGTTTTTGTCGATCAACAATAGGATGTGTTTGTTGTCTTGCAAGTTTTCGTGCTTTTGAGGTGAAATTGTTGCGTTTTTTTTTTTTTATGTTTTGGAGATGATCAAAACAATGCTCATTATAGATTTTCTGTTTGCAGCATGTTTTGGAGACCCTTCAAATCACTTTTAGATTAGTGCTTTTTTTTTTTTTTGATGAGTTTTTCTTTTTTATACTCTATTTTCCTTTTGCAATTTGTAAAATAACAAGAAATCAACAATTTTAGTTAACGCTTATTAGATTATGAGTTATACCCTATTACGTATAAATTCAGAAAAATAACTCTGTATAGGAAAACAACCCGCAGCATCGCGCGGGGCTCAATTGCTAGTACATAATACTAAAGATGGATGCACTATTCATTACTGTTCATGTAACAGTGAAGTGAAGGTTTTGCCCCCCTTTTTTTATTGAAATTACAGTTTTGCCATATATATATATATATATATATATATATATTTTTTTTTTTACAATTCAGCCATATATCCTTTCACTTTGATTTTATTTTGTATTTATAAATTTCTACAAATTATGAAAAAAGTTTGTTGTTTGCTGTATTCATTTATTGTTAATCTATTATTAAAAAATAAAAATTATATTCTAACTAGCGCCGATGTTTTTAGATTATGAGTATTCATCTATTATGATAAAGTAATCTGGGGTTCACATCCAAAACCAATTGGCTATGGATGGAGTGGCCCAAACCCTTATAAACCCATAGGCAAGGTCCCATTTTTTCCATGTGGGATGTATATATTCTCAACATGCCTCCGCACGTGTGACGAATTTTCAAGCCATACACGTGGACAACTTTTGGGTAACGTGGAGCCCGTGTGACCGTTAGGCATGCACACGTGGGTAACCCGCTCTGATACCATGATAAAGTAATCTGGGGTTCACATCCAAAACCAATTGGCTATGGATGGAGTGGCCCAAACCCTTATAAACCCATAGGCAAGGTCCCATTTTTTCCTTGTGGGATGTATATATTCTCAACATATTATATATGAAACTTGGAAAAAAAAAAAAAAATAGACCCGCAGCATTGCGCGGACACGTTTTCTAGTAGGATTCGAAAAGTCAATTCTGCATTGGGAGCTAGGCTAAGCTACATTACTTTGGTGGCTTTTGACTGGAAACCAGTGGTTATCTATTTCAATAAACATCAAAAAAGTCAAAAGTATTATATTTTGTAGAACATTGAAGTTTGCACTCTGCAGAGGCTGTTAATTTCTGCTCATTGCAATTTGCACGCAAAATATTTCACAAAATCATGCATGAATCAATACAAGATTGCGCTGAGGTTGATCATTTAAGAAAGCGGCACATAGAAAGACGATGGTACTAAAATTGAAAAATCTATGTAACGAGTAATTAAACTATAAATTAACAAAGTATAGTTTAACTTTATTGTTGAGGTGGTAAATTTGGTTCAACTAAACAATAATTTTTTTTTCAATTAGATGTAAATGAGTGTATGGTAAACATCCCTTAACATGATATAGAGTGAAGCTCTACCGTACTTACTGCGAAAGCAATCAATTCATATATCATAATGGTTAGGTTATCTACAATGTACTCGACCTGTTTCTTCAACCCTCATCAGCATGATTCTTGAGATCACAGTTTTGTGATTAGAGAATAAAATCATAACCTACGACAAGGATCTTGATCCGGTAATATATAATTAAGTAACATTCTCAAACCATCAAAAAGAGGACAAGGATCTTGATCCCGGCCGCTTAACACTTTCTAGCTTGTTATTGCTTCAGTTTTAATCTATGGTCCAGCGCAAATCTCAGTCATACTTTAGTTTGACTTTTTTTCTTTTTTTGGTAATCCCTAAAGGGTCCCTTATCCCTTGAATTTGTGTAAACTCCAGTTAAGGTTGAATTGTTTTATTTTTGGTAAAGCAGTGGGCAAACTATATACTGAACACTGTACCTAGTTTTGCTTTAGAATGGGGCTAACGGCTGGCCTAAATAAAAAGAATTGAAATGAAAATGATGAATCTAAACGTTCAGCAAAAGAAAGAGAATTATCTAAAGAAGTTTCTGTAAACATGAGAATCTGAAAACAAATAAGATGCAGACACGTGTACAAAAATAATAATTTTATTGATTCAAGTGCGGGTTACAATTTTTGGTAATCCTCTGATTCGATCTCCGACTATGAATTTCATTCAAGGGCTTGACGCTTGATCTTGAGTTGGAAGATGGTCACGAGAGTTGACACGTGACGAACGTTTTGACTTGAGGTTGGTGAGGAACCATCAACGTTCAATCTCTAAGGCGGGTTTCCGCGGAGAACGGAATAGTATTCGTGTCCAAAGCCCTAGCTTCTAGAGTTCTAATTTCAGATCTGGGATCTCACCTCAAAAAAGATGTAGGTTGGTGAGAAACCGGCTATTTGGCAGTTTGATGGTTCTTCACATGAGCTTGGGAGTCTTCAGAAATTTTGAGAGTGTCTTCTTCTCTATTTTTGGCTGAAGTCCTTCTCTTGATTTGAGGAGGGGTATTTATAGTGTCGGCGTCTCTCTCAATTTGGAATGTATTGATAACACGTAATTAATTGCATTTTCCTTAATAACATAATCAAATCAATCAGCCCTAATTAACTGATTTAATCACGATTATTTAGGAATTAGCCATTTAACTTGATGGCTGATTTCAATTGTATTTCATTAATAGCATAATCAAATCAATCAGCTTTAATTAACTGATTTAATCACGACTATTAAGGAATTAGCCAATTGATTTGATGACTGATTTTCGTCTTGATTATCAATTTTAATAAATTGACATCTAATCATCAGACGAGATTTAATGCTTGATTTTGTTCGGAATCAATTGATTTAATTTGATTGATCCGCTTTAATATCAATTGATTTAGCCGGAGCAAGTTCATTTATTACTGTCTGGCCTTTCATGTGTCGCCAAGTGTCATTCTCTGAGTCTGCGTGATTTTGCTGACTCATAAGCCACGTGCACATTTTGTGGGACCCACATGCCGACTAAATTTGTTCAGTCATAATTATGAGTGTTGACCGAATTATTTAAAGAATTTATTTTCATTAAATTTTTTGTGTCTACAGTTTCATAGGCAAATCCCTCAAATCATCAATGGTTGTCATCTAAATTGATGACTTTTTATTTCATTAGAAACTTGAAAGGTGTGGCACTGAGAGAAGTTGCGGTTTTAGGAAATCCATGAAGTTTAGACAACACTCAATCCTTGGAACTTAATTTTGATAGAAGATACATGATTCACACAGCCTCGATCTCGATTGTGCTGATAGAAAATAGATTTTCAAGTATAAAAATGAGTTTCTCAATTTTCGTGATGTGTGAACTATAATTGGTATTAATGGTCAACTCCGAGTGGATGACTACGTGTGTGTGTCTATATATATATATATATGTTAAAGGAAAAACACATTATGTGCCTTCGTCAAAGTAATTGACGAAGAGGGAATCAAGCAATTAGCAATTACCATCAATTAGCATGGATTACGGACCAATAAGTAGTTAATGTCATCATTGTAATTGTTCTTTCCATTGTAATTCTCTCCCTATATAAAGGGGTTATGAAATGAAATGAGTAGACCAATTCTAATTGTCATTTTACTTTAACACATTATCAGCACACTCAGAGCTAATAGCCAAGAAGAAAACTTAATTTTATAGTTTCTTTCTTCTTCGCGTCGAAAAAACCAAAACACTAGAAGAAAAAAAACTTTTTCTTCCTTCTTCCTGCCGCCACCAACTAAAAAAAAAAAAAAAAAAAAATTTCAGATCGGCCTTGCATCAGACCCGGCCTCAGAAACCAAAACCCATCCTTGCAACCCTCCATAGCCGGCCTCATCCTTCCCGGCCACCTGCGTAGCCCTCCCCATTCGCGTCAGTCCAATCGCCTGCAACAGCAGACCCGCATCACCACGTTAGTTCCCCACCGTTGCAGCACCCAGATCGGCGACGACGTAGCAGCTCAATCCACCGGCCTCCTCCATTGCGCCCGACCTGCAAGCCACCTGCAACACGCTGCCCAGTGCCCCCACATCACCAGCAGCAACCGGATCTGCAGCCCAGCGCTTCGTCCCTCTGCACGCTCCCCAGCGTTTCTGTCCCTTCTGCTGCCAGCCCACACGCACAGCAACACCGCAGCCCAGCCTCCGCGCACTTTTGTCAAAGAACCAGAAGGAAGAAATAGAGAAAAGAAAGAAGGAAAAGACGCGGAGGAGGAAAAAGAAAGGAAAAAAAAACTAAAAAAAAAAAAAAAGGACTGACCCGGCCAAAGAAAAGAACGGGCCCGAACCAAAAAAAAGAAAAAGAAAAAGGAGAAAAGACAAAAAAACCTGTGACCCGGCCCAGTAAAGAAAAACTGCAGCACAAACCAAAAAAAAAAAAAACAGAAACAGGCCTTGTTGCCCAGACAAGAAAAAAAAGAGAAAAGCAAAGGAAAAAAAAAATAAGGCCTCCCTGCCCACTGCTGAAAAGAGAAAGGAAGAAACTTTAAGCACAAAAACATCGCTACGCACGCCTGCATCAACACGCGCGTGCACTAGGATCGCTTTGTTTTCTCGCAATCAAGTATGTTTTCTTTATTTTGTTTTTATGATTTTAATAGAATTTTATTTTCTATTTTTTTTAAGCATGCTTTATACCTTATTGTTTATTCATTTATTACATTTTGTTATTGAGCATGTTTAGTAAGATAATTTTGAACATTTAAAGTATGTCTTGTTATTTATGCTTTACATGATTATCTTTAAGCATGATTATATATTTTATTGTTTATATTTTGTTATATATTAATTATGCAATTATGAAGCATGTTTTGTGAATTATTTACGCTTATATAATTATTCCTAAGCATGCCTTTACATTATGCTATCGTTTGTATTTTATTTTACGCATGATATATTATTACTATTATTATGTGTAACATATATATTTGGTATATATTTGTGATTTTGAGCATGCCATATAGTTTATTTTAATATATGCTATGTTTTTATTATTTATTACGTGCTATGATTATTACTTGTTTAGAATGCTATAAAAAAAGAATTGCGTTTTGCCATGATAATGAAAGTTCATGCGCATTATAAATACACAATTACTGTGATAAAGTATTGTCACATAGCATCGAAAAAAATATGACCATTACGAATCCTGGTCTTGAAATTTAATTCATATTTTTGGAAAATAATTCACGTGGATGTCTTTATGACTGCGTAATTTATATCTTCCCTCTTGTTTTACGTAGATGGCTAATCCAACTCGACCTGAGTTTGACATTTTGGACTCAGAAGGACTTGAGTATCATAGTTGGGTTTCCGACATGGAAACTGCCTTTGTGGCAAAACACTACACTGCCACCATTACTGACTCCAAAGATGATGAACTATCTCATAAGGTGAAAGCATATGCCTTAATGTTTCTGAGGCGACATATTGATCCTAGCCTACGCTGGGAGTACCTTCAGTTGAAGACACCCAAAGAATTGTGGGATGCCCTTAAAGGACGTTTTGGGAACATTCATGACACTTTACTCCCAGAACTAGCTATTCAGTGGAATGAAATCCGCTTGCTTGACTATAAAAAGGTCAGTGACTTCAACAAGGACATGTTGCGCTTAAAAGCACGTCTCAATTTTTGTGGAGGGGAAATTATAGAAGATGATATGATCTACAAGACTCTTACCACCTTTCCTAATTCAGCTTTTATACTAGCGAACCAGTATCAGTTGGAGTATGACAACAAAAGAATCATAACTTTCAATAAGTTGATAAGCCTACTGCAAGTGGCTCAGAGACATAATGAGATTTTCTTGAACAACAATGCTAGGCCCACTAGGACAAAGAAAATTCCCGAGGCTCATTATGGAAAAATGAAAGGTGGAAAGACCTCCAATGCAAAGGGGTTTAGACGTGTTGATCCCTACCCACGTGGCAACCATGCACCACGTGGAAAGGGACATGGGGATCATGGAAACAAGATGCAAAAGGAAAGAGTTGACAATGAACCATGCGATAGGTGTGGATTCATTGGGCATTGGTACAAGAACTGCCAAGCAAACAACAGAGTAGCAGCCAATTACAAGAGGTATAGAGAGTCTAAAGAACAAGAGGCTCACTATATGGAAGAAGAAGGTCATGACCTAAACGTCAACCTTACAATTGCAGACTTCAATGGCAAAGAGGAACTTGCTAAGTCAATGGATGCTCTCAATCTTGACTAATCTGCTTTATTCATTTTATTTTCCAAAGATAGTTGTGAAGGCATAATGCCTCATTTTTAATTAGACTATTATTTGGTCTTAAAGAATGGTTTGATGAATTAGATTTCTGAACAAATACCTTGATTTGCTTATCGTTGGCTTATTAATAAATTTTGAATTTTATTCTGAAGCACTGAATTTATTCAAATTTATTTTCTATACATATATTTACATGGTTCGAAATAGCACTATAAAGATGTAAAGCAATACATCTAGAAGAAGAAAAAAAAAATTGTTAGAATGAAAAGAATACCATTCTATGCAAATAGAAATACTCTAAAGAATATGAGTTATATTTATTAAATACCTCCCATTTATTTGTAGGAATGAATGGAGGAGAACTTGAGTGCTTAGATGATAGTGGGACTACCCACACAATATTAAGAAATAGGCAATTATTCATTGAACTAATAGCCTATAATTCATCTGTGACTACGATGATTGGATTATCACAACTAATAAAATGGCGAGGAACTGCCAAATTTTTGTTGCCTAATGGCACAACATTTAAAGTCACAGACGCTCTATATGCACCAAGAGCTAATCGAACCTTGTTAAGTTTCAAAGATATTCGTGCCAACGGTTATCATGTAAAAACACATTGTGAGAATGAAACTGAATACATTTATATTACCTCTAATGAATGTGGAAGGAAACACATTTTAGAGAAACTTATGAGTCAATCTAGTGGACTGTACCTAACTACGATTCGGATCATTGAATCCTATATTGTCACCAATAATGAAATGTGGGACACTGACTCATACAGGATTTTGCATGACCGCCTATGGCACCAAGGTCGTGACATGATGATCCGTATTTTTAAAGAACTCACACGGACATCCCTTCTTTTGAGTGAAAAATGGGAGAAAAATCTGCCACACTGCAAGGTGTCAGTTCTAGTATTGCTCAAATGCAGTCATTGCCTTCTGAAGTACCAGAAGCACTACCTCCCTCCCATTATGCCTTATTGACTATTTCAAAGGCACATCACTCGTTTTGCAAAGCCTGCTCTTTAGCAAAAATAGGATCGAGACCTTCCTATGCTAAAGATACAAAACAAAACATTCCATTCTTACAAAGGATACAAAGAGATGTCTGTGGACCTATCCATCCAGAATGCGGACCATTCCAGTACTTTATGGTTCTGGTGGATGCTTCGACAATCTGGTCACATGTCGCTTTATTGTCCATAAGAATTGCTGCAAAACTCCTAGCACAGATTATACGTTTAAGGGCTCACCACCCTGATCACTCTATCAAGTCTATAAGACTTGATAACGCTGGAGAATTTACATCAAAAGCATTTGATGATTATTGCATGTCTATTGGATCGATGTGGAGCATCCTGTACCCCATGTGCATACACAAAATGGTCTCGCAGAAGCTGACAGGACCCGCCCCGGATTTCACCTTGAAATCCGAAGTGACCCTGCGGGGCCCACCTTAGAAGAAATTCTACCAAAAGTTTGGCGGAACTTCCCCTAAAATGGGCTACCCAAACCTGTAGAAAACTTTTACACTCCTCAATCGATTCATCCTTATGCTCCTGGAGCCACCCTGCTCCCCAAATCAACATCAGTCTCCAATTCACAAAACACGCATCCCAACTCAAATATCATAAATCCCATAGGTAATCAGAGCAATTCTAACAGAAAGGTATAAGAGGAAAACCTAATTCAACGACAGATGCGGAAGCCATGCTGTTGACTATGCCTCAACTCCGTGTACGCCCGACCTCAACCAATTCGCCTGCAAACTGGGCATTTGAAACCGAAGGGCCCAGGGGAAAGTACATAAAATACGTTAGCGTGAGTGGACAAAAATAAACAATTTTTAAACCAAGTGGATTTTATACTTTCCCATATATATATTTCCTTAAAAACTCTCGATGCATGTAACGATTCAGAAAACAATTCACGAGAAGCCCTGCTCAAGAAAAACCGATTAGCCCCGCTAGTCACAAACATCCGAGAGGAAAGATAGAAACTCCGATACTCGACAGGATAAAACCAGCCCCGCTGGTTACACGGAAATCAGACTAGGCCCCACTAGTCGAGAAATGGTAAGATATAAGGAAGAGATATCACCATACGGGAAATGGAGCCTCTCAGGCTCTACCTACCCTCAACTGCCACTCACACATAGATTGTGCGAGGAGGAGACCAAATGACCTCGACTGCCACCCACGTGAGGAGGAGAATAAATCACCTCTACTGCCACTCACCAACACAAAGTAGGTGAGGAGGAGAACAAGCTACCTCAACTGCCACTCACCAACACAAAGTCAGTGAGGAGGAGACCTAATAACATAACCCGCGTATGGTGAGGAAAAATCATCGAAAACCAGTAAATCCATGTAGCTTCCCCATATTTCTCGCGATATAGAAACCATGTATTCAACGACGTGACCCCGCACGCCAAGATTACTCTCAATCTCAAATGGATAAGTGAGAAATAGGAAATAAATCGACGGCGTGTCCCACACGCCCAAAATATTCTTATATCCATAACCGAAACCGGAAATTAATATAAGCAAATCCCATTTCCAAAAAAAATCTCTCAAAATCTCCAAGAAACCAACCAAATCCAAAATCCTTAATTAGGCACTTCCGATGCCAAAACCAAAGGTCAATAAATAAATGAGAAAATCCAACTCCATCGAAACTCATCTCGAGAATCTTCCAAGAACTTAAATCGGCATTTAGAAATATACTTAATTTCGGAAAATTACCTCGGAAATAAGCAATTTGTCAAGTAATATTATAAATCATAATCAACCTTTGAAACTCATTATCAAGAGCAAATCCACGAGATAAACCGAGATCGAATTTCCGAAAATCAAATCATTTGCTCAATAAGTAATATGATTAAAACTAGAGCATTATTTAAGAAAATAATTGCATGCATCAATATTTAAAAATAAAAGTCCACTCACAGTACTATTGGGCAACCACGCAAACGAGTTCCTTCATCTAACCGTAGCTCGCGATATTGCCCTGTACACAATTATATTCCCGTAAACGGCAATCCGATAAAATAATTACGAACTTAAACGAAATCCGAAAATCCCTATCTCCAATACTTCTCAAATTCAACCCAAATCTCTTCCACAATTCTAATTCCTCAATTTACATATTCCATAATGAAAACGAGGGAAATCCGACGGCCGGATTTCCCATAATTCCACCACAAAACTCCAAACTTCGAAAATTCACAAACAATTCCAAACTCCTCCAAAATTCACCAAACTTCATATATAAGCTCTATGATAATTATAGAATTTAACTAGCTAAAAATTGAAATTTATAAACTACCCTAGCCGCCGCTACCGCCGCCCACAGTGGCGGCGCCGCCGCCACCATCTCCGATGGCCACCAAAATTTGGCAGTAGCACCTTCTCAACTCACTGATTCAACTTCTCAACTACAACATTCCCAAATAACAATTAAAAACGGCCGAAATCGATCAATGAACAAAAACCCAGAAATCCTCAAGAACCCTAGAATTTCAATTCGTCGATTCGGCATCTACACAATAAATCGTGATACAAGGCCATAGGGGAAATGATCAGTGATGAAAACCGAACCTTCGACGGAAAAATGGGGACCGAAGGTGGCCGGAATCGCCGGAAATCGGCAAAAGTTCCAAACTGCAGCCGGAGGGGTTTTTCCTTCGATCCGTGGTTTTCCGGCCAAATCGTGGAAAACCAAGGTTGCTAGGGTGCTCGGAGGGAGGAGGCGCTCCTCTGGTGACCGGTGGCACGCCGGTTGGTGGCCGGAACCGCCGGAAATCGGAGGGAGAAAGGAAAGGGTCGAACCGGAGAAGAGAGAGCTCGGGGGGGGAGGAGAGAGAAAGAGCTGGGGTGGGTTTCCGGAAATGGAAACCTACCCTGGGTAAATTTCTATTTTAAGCAAAATTTTACCATGAACAGTAACTTCCTTATTTCGCTCATAACTTTCGCATACGAGCTCCGATTTTTACGTACTACATATGCACGCGCTCGGTTTAACGTCCTCTACAACTTCCATGAAGAACATTTTCTCAAATTATGACCCGAACAAAAAGTCAACTTTTAGGGCCACTAAAAGTACTAAACCGAAAGTAAAAGTGAAAGTAAAGGTCGTTTACCGTCCCAATGACTAGTAAACCGGTGAATTTAGGTTCGGGACGTTACAATCTCCCCTCCTTATAAAAATTTCGTCCTCGAAATTTCATACTGTTAAAGTAGAGGTAGTACACATATACTAATCTGCAATGCAACATCCTCAACGAAGGTAGTACTCAGATCATAACAAAGTGGGGATGATATCGCACGATCGATATGCAAGTCTGCTCAACTCATGTAGAAACTAACTTTAGATCTAGTCCAAGAGGTGGTCAAATACAATAAGGGAATCGACATTTAAAAAGCAACAGTCCTCAAGCAGAAATATGACCAGTCACTGTAATCTTGAATACCGCAAGGAATAATCGTCTCGCCCATCAAGAAAACCAAGATGTGGAAATAACGATATAACCCACAACCAGAATGAACTTCTTTTCATAGTCCCCAAAAGACTAATCAAAACAATATCTGATCCAATGTTTCCAAAACCTTGAAGCTTGTCGACTTATCCTTGGTCAAATTTTTCTCTTTTATTTCGAGCAAAACTATGCTCATACACCTTGGTTAGGTCAACGACCCAAAATGACAATTTCTAAAAATCTCACCCTACTTATATCTCTCAATTACTGTCATCACTTCTCACTTGCCATCATCAGTGACCCAAGTCACTTGAAAACAAATACTCTAGCCATAACAACCCAGAATAATTATTCAATTTTCTCTGTAAATAGTTTCCAACACTGAGGTTCCCAAAGAACCACCAAAACTTCCAATAATATTTCAAATGTTACTTAACAACCAATCACATCACAAAACATCTTTCCCGAAACTCGGTTCAAAGTCAAAACCACCATTATTACCAAGTCCATTTCCACCCACAATTCTGATTTCCGAAGCAATCATATCATCCAGAGACAGCCCAAAGCTATTGTCGCTCGTCTCAGACACTCAAACACAAACTCGAACTCCGGTTTCCGCACCTTAATCTCTGCCCCAACAAACTTGTTGGCATCAAGGAAAAGACAACCACAGCATTTTCCTCGAATCACATTTCGTAGCACAACTTGAAACTGTAGAGTAGTTTTACTCTACCATCACCAGGGATAGGCGCAAGACAGTTAACCAATGGAATACGCAAAGAAAACCCTAGGAGGTCGGCGTACAAGAGGCATAGCACCAGAAGAGAACTAACTAGCTTTGTACCTTACACACTTGATGAATACCACAGCACCGAAGAGCACACGATGGGGAACCGCTGCAGTCGGGCCATCACTCGAGAGGTACCGGGCAACACCAAGTATATAAGGTAACAGAATAGAAACGAGTCTACAGAACCTAACAACCTAATGCTCTGATACCAACTGACAGGACCCGCCCCGGATTTCACCTTGAAATCCGAAGTGACCCTGCGGGGCCCACCTTAGAAGAAATTCTACCAAAAGTTTGGCGGAACTTCCCCTAAAATGGGCTACCCAAACCTGTAGAAAACTTTTACACTCCTCAATCGATTCATCCTTATGCTCCTGGAGCCACCCTGCTCCCCAAATCAACATCAGTCTCCAATTCACAAAACACGCATCCCAACTCAAATATCATAAATCCCATAGGTAATCAGAGCAATTCTAACAGAAAGGTATAAGAGGAAAACCTAATTCAACGACAGATGCGGAAGCCATGCTGTTGACTATGCCTCAACTCCGTGTACGCCCGACCTCAACCAATTCGCCTGCAAACTGGGCATTTGAAACCGAAGGGCCCAGGGGAAAGTACATAAAATACGTTAGCGTGAGTGGACAAAAATAAACAATTTTTAAACCAAGTGGATTTTATACTTTCCCATATATATATTTCCTTAAAAACTCTCGATGCATGTAACGATTCAGAAAACAATTCACGAGAAGCCCTGCTCAAGAAAAACCGATTAGCCCCGCTAGTCACAAACATCCGAGAGGAAAGATAGAAACTCCGATACTCGACAGGATAAAACCAGCCCCGCTGGTTACACGGAAATCAGACTAGGCCCCACTAGTCGAGAAATGGTAAGATATAAGGAAGAGATATCACCATACGGGAAATGGAGCCTCTCAGGCTCTACCTACCCTCAACTGCCACTCACACATAGATTGTGCGAGGAGGAGACCAAATGACCTCGACTGCCACCCACGTGAGGAGGAGAATAAATCACCTCTACTGCCACTCACCAACACAAAGTAGGTGAGGAGGAGAACAAGCTACCTCAACTGCCACTCACCAACACAAAGTCAGTGAGGAGGAGACCTAATAACATAACCCGCGTATGGTGAGGAAAAATCATCGAAAACCAGTAAATCCATGTAGCTTCCCCATATTTCTCGCGATATAGAAACCATGTATTCAACGACGTGACCCCGCACGCCAAGATTACTCTCAATCTCAAAATGGATAAGTGAGAAATAGGAAATAAATCGACGGCGTGTCCCACACGCCCAAAATATTCTTATATCCATAACCGAAACCGGAAATTAATATAAGCAAATCCCATTTCCAAAAAAATCTCTCAAAATCTCCAAGAAACCAACCAAATCCAAAATCCTTAATTAGGCACTTCCGATGCCAAAACCAAAGGTCAATAAATAAATGAGAAAATCCAACTCCATCGAAACTCATCTCGAGAATCTTCCAAGAACTTAAATCGGCATTTAGAAATATACTTAATTTCGGAAAATTACCTCGGAAATAAGCAATTTGTCAAGTAATATTATAAATCATAATCAACCTTTGAAACTCATTATCAAGAGCAAATCCACGAGATAAACCGAGATCGAATTTCCGAAAATCAAATCATTTGCTCAATAAGTAATATGATTAAAACTAGAGCATTATTTAAGAAAATAATTGCATGCATCAATATTTAAAAATAAAAGTCCACTCACAGTACTATTGGGCAACCACGCAAACGAGTTCCTTCATCTAACCGTAGCTCGCGATATTGCCCTGTACACAATTATATTCCCGTAAACGGCAATCCGATAAAATAATTACGAACTTAAACGAAATCCGAAAATCCCTATCTCCAATACTTCTCAAATTCAACCCAAATCTCTTCCACAATTCTAATTCCTCAATTTACATATTCCATAATGAAAACGAGGGAAATCCGACGGCCGGATTTCCCATAATTCCACCACAAAACTCCAAACTTCGAAAATTCACAAACAATTCCAAACTCCTCCAAAATTCACCAAACTTCATATATAAGCTCTATGATAATTATAGAATTTAACTAGCTAAAAATTGAAATTTATAAACTACCCTAGCCGCCGCTACCGCCGCCCACAGTGGCGGCGCCGCCGCCACCATCTCCGATGGCCACCAAAATTTGGCAGTAGCACCTTCTCAACTCACTGATTCAACTTCTCAACTACAACATTCCCAAATAACAATTAAAAACGGCCGAAATCGATCAATGAACAAAAACCCAGAAATCCTCAAGAACCCTAGAATTTCAATTCGTCGATTCGGCATCTACACAATAAATCGTGATACAAGGCCATAGGGGAAATGATCAGTGATGAAAACCGAACCTTCGACGGAAAAATGGGGACCGAAGGTGGCCGGAATCGCCGGAAATCGGCAAAAGTTCCAAACTGCAGCCGGAGGGGTTTTTCCTTCGATCCGTGGTTTTCCGGCCAAATCGTGGAAAACCAAGGTTGCTAGGGTGCTCGGAGGGAGGAGGCGCTCCTCTGGTGACCGGTGGCACGCCGGTTGGTGGCCGGAACCGCCGGAAATCGGAGGGAGAAAGGAAAGGGTCGAACCGGAGAAGAGAGAGCTCGGGGGGGGAGGAGAGAGAAAGAGCTGGGGTGGGTTTCCGGAAATGGAAACCTACCCTGGGTAAATTTCTATTTTAAGCAAAATTTTACCATGAACAGTAACTTCCTTATTTCGCTCATAACTTTCGCATACGAGCTCCGATTTTTACGTACTACATATGCACGCGCTCGGTTTAACGTCCTCTACAACTTCCATGAAGAACATTTTCTCAAATTATGACCCGAACAAAAAGTCAACTTTTAGGGCCACTAAAAGTACTAAACCGAAAGTAAAAGTGAAAGTAAAGGTCGTTTACCGTCCCAATGACTAGTAAACCGGTGAATTTAGGTTCGGGACGTTACAGAAGCCATCATCGAAAGGCTACAAATGGTGGCTAGGGTATTGGTTATGCGCACCAACCTGCCTATATCTACCTGGGGTTATGCAATATTGCACGCAACTTTACTTATTCGTTTCAGACCCATAGCTAGCCAACCATTTCCTGCGTACCAGTTGGTAACTGGATATGAGCCTGACATTTCACACTTATGCATATTTGGTTGAGTAGTATATGTGCCTATTGCGCCCCCACAGAGCACCAAAATGGGTCCTCAGAGACGATTAAGTATTTATGTTGGATACGAATCCCCAACAATTATCCGCTATTTTGAACCCTTGACAGGCGATCTCTCTACCGCTAGATTTGCGGATTGTCACTTTGATGAGACAGTCTTCCCGTCGTTAGGGGGAGATACGAAAAAGGATTTTCCAAGGGAACGACAGGAATTGTCGTGGTTTGTCCCCACTCTGTCTCATTTTGATCCCTACACTTCACAAAGTGAAAGTGAAGTGAAAAGAATAATCGATCTTCAGAACGTAGCAAATTCGATGCCTGATGCGTTTACTGATATCATAAAAGTGACAAGATCACATATACCAGCTGCAAATGTGCCTGCAAGGTTAGAAGTCCCCAACAAGGGGCACGGTGCCACAGATAGAGGCATTGTAACTGCACTTAGTGGAGGCGTGGTTGAGGCCGTGACTCCCCAAGGAAGAGGGGGAGGCCACTTTGTTCGATTGACACTCACCCAAGGAAGAAGAGGGTGAGTAAGGCACAAACCAATCATCAATGTATAGAATCCCTCTCATGAGATTGTCTATGTTTATAGTTATGTCCATGAATCAATACTGGAGGACGCTCTGATGTTAAAAATGATTCCAAAGAACAAAGAAATCTCAGAGGATTATGAGAGTGCATATGAGTTGATAGAAAGATCTTCCATACACATTGATGATATATACTGTTGCTCAAGGAATCATAGAGCATGATATCGAACCACGCTCCAGGTATTTGGTCTGGTAGTGCTAACCCCACCAAGTGTAAAGCCTGTAGGACATAAATGAGTCTTTGTCAGAAAGCGTAATGAGAAGAATGAAGTCCTGAGGTACAAGGCTCGCCTTGTGGCGCAAGGTTTCTCACAATGCCCTGGAATTGACTACGAGGAGACATACTCTCCCGTAATGGACGTTATAACATTCCGCTACTTAGTTCGCTTACTAATTTCTGAAGGACTGGAAATGCAGCTCATGGATGTGGTTACTGCATATCTCTATGGGGATCTAGATTCAGAGATATATATAAAAAGTGCCTGATGGCCTTGCATTACCCAAGTCAAGTGACTCTAAACCACAGAGTGCGTTTGCAATTAAGTTGAAATGCTCACTTTACGGATTGAAACAATCCGGGCGGAGGTGGTATACCCGTCTAAGTGACTACTTGATTGGGAAGGGATATCAAAACGATGAAGTATGCCCCTGCGTATTCATAAAGAAAACAAGTTTCGGATTTGCAATTGTAGCTGTATATGTCGATGATATGAACATAATAGGTACTCTTGATGAAATAAGAGAAACCGCGAGCTACTTGAAATCAGAATTTGAGATGAAGGATCTTGGGAAAACTCGATTCTATCTAGGCCTTGAACTAGAACATTGAGTTTGTGGAATACTAATCCAACAGTCTGCGTATGTCCAAAAGTCAGGCAATTTAATATGGACAAAGCGCATCCTGCTAGTACTCCCATGATCGGTCGAAGATTGGATACAAAGAAAGATCCATTTCATCCAAAGGAAGATGACGAAGAGGTGTTGGGAGCTGAAATTCCCTATCTAAGTGCAATAGGCGCATTATTGCACTTAGCCCAATGTACTCGACCATATATTGCATTCTCAGTGAACTTGTTAGCTAGATTTAGCTCAGCGCCAACGCAGCGTCACTGGAATGGTATTAAGAACATTTTCGATACCTAAAAGGAACCATTGACTTGGGACTATTCTTTCCCTACAGAGAGACAAGAGGGACCGCAGATGGAACTGCAATCCCTAAAGGATATGTTGATGGCGAAAGCGCTACTCACTCCACCGAAACGCCAAATGACGTTTTGGTTGGTTTTGCTGATATTGGGTATCTCTCTGACCCACATAAAGGTCGTTCCTAAATTTGTTATGTATTTACCTTTGGGAACATGGCGATATCTTGGAGATCATTGCTCCAAACCCTTGTGGCTACCTCCTCGAACCACTCAGAGATCATTGCTCTACATGAGGCGGTTCGTGAGTGTGTATGGTTAAGAGCTATCATCACACATATTCGAGGGACTAGTGGTTTGAGTTCTACCACTGAAGAGCCTACTTGCATTTATGAAGATAATGCAGTTTGCATAGAACAGATGAAGCTAGGATATATCAAGGGTGATAATACAAAACATATATCGCCAAAGTTTTTCTACAATCAGCAACAACAAACCCTCCTCAAGATTCAAGTGAATCAAGTAAGGTTTGAGGAGAATGTAGCAGATTTTTTCATCAAATCACTGCCTAAGGCAACATTTGAGAAACATGTGAAAAGCATAGGAATGCGAAGACTTTCCAAACTCATTTGATTAATGTAAAGATCAGGGGGAGGTATAGACGTCAGGAGGAGTCTAACACACACATGTCATTCTAAAATGTAGAAGGTGCGTTGTGCTCTTTTCCTTCGACCAAGTTTTATTTTTTGTCCCACAAGGTTTTTATTGTTACTTGGTAAGGTTTTTAGTGAGGCAACAACTCATGCACCATTTCATCTTTGACTTGGCACAAGGGGGAGTGTTAAAGGAAAAACACATTATGTGCCTTCGTCAAAGTGATTGACGGAGAGGGAATCAAGCAATTAGGAATTACCATCAATCAGCATGGATTACGGACCAATCAATAGTTAATGTCATCATTGTAATTGTTCTTTCCATTGTAATTCTCTCCCTATATAAAGGGGTTATGAAATCAAATGAGTAGACCAATTCTAATTGTCATTTTACTTTAACAATATATATATATATATATATATATATATATATTTACGTGAAATTTATATATAAGGATGGTGTGGCATTGGATGAAATAATAATGGTGATTGTATTGGATTATTATTTTGAGCACATAT
Organism: Rosa chinensis; assembly: GCF_002994745.2. Lineage (NCBI taxonomy): Eukaryota > Viridiplantae > Streptophyta > Magnoliopsida > Rosales > Rosaceae > Rosa > Rosa chinensis. The sequence continues at coordinate 17,219,961 of NC_037088.1, read as the reverse complement.
TTTATACGGAAATACAATATATCATGTGATTGATTGAGGAGATTGTGTTAAAGAGTATTTGAGTTGGAATTGGTTTTGTATTGTAAAATCGAGTATTGTAAAGAGTACCATTTTGCTATGGTGTTCATTGATGGTATATGTGACATGATTTCGGGGGAAAACAATATATTTTGAGAATGTTGATTTATGTTGTTTTGAAGGGATTTGGAGTTGTGGTATAACATTTTTGGGTCAAGTGGGTTCTTTTTAAATGTCTTGATCTAAGGGCATGTGGGCCTAAGGATCGAGTTGTACATGATGTAACTCTAGTGTAGTATATCGTATGCTTGAACCTTAGCCGAAGTGACAGGCTATGATTCAGTTAGAGCTCTAGTTTGTCTGCCGTTGTAATTCATGGGAGTAACACAGGGGTTACATGAGGCCTCTGAATACGCGTTTTTAAAGAGAGTTCGTGTGGGTTCTTTCTTTTATCGTCCATTGAGGGACTTTGATTTCATATTATGGGCGAGTGGAAATAATATGATTTTTATCACTTTAGTGATGTATGTTACCTTAAGGGGTGTTGATATCACTTATACCCCATACCGCCAAGCATAAGCAACGACCTCATAGGTGGGCCCCACAACATGGCTAGCCCGGCCTATGGCATGCATCTGGTAGACCGACACCCGAGCTACGTTGCCATGGTGGAGGTTGGCCATATCTAGTCGGGAGGCCACCCTCCCATGCTCTCCAAGAGGCTTCAAGGGAAGCAAATATGTGTATTATTGTCCCACATCGGAAATATAGAATAGGATTAGACTTCCTTTAACTATAAGAGGAAGTCCTCCCCTTCTTGGAAAGGGATAGGATCCATGATCCCCACACTTGTATCACTACAAAGGCTACTTGGCCTCACTACTAGTGGAATCTCTAAGTGGACGTAGCCTCGCCTCAAGGGTAAGGTGAACCACTATACATGCTTGTCTCTCTCTCTCTCTCTCTCTCTCTCTCTCTCTCTCTCTCTCTCTCTCTCTCTCTCTCTCCCCATCATGATCCATACTTAAGTTCTCATTCCGTATTCTCACACAGAAACAAGGGGTAAGGATGTCGAGTTTTGAAAATGATTCATGTTGTGAGATCATATATTTGGAGTTAATGGGTGACCACAGACTTTAGCGTGAGTTGTTAGACTTCTTTATTTATTGTTCTTTTCATTTAAATTGTTTGATTTTAAATGTAATCTCCTGAACTAAACTATATGCAGGGATTACTGTGGTTTTGGTTTGTATATTGTTGGTGATTTTCTGAACTAAATTTCTATGCAGAGATTATCGATTTTCTTTTAGAATGATTTGATTTGTCACGGTTGTGACATGTGTGTTCCTCAAGAGAAAAAGAAAAGGATTTTGTTATGGAATTAATCATTGTGTTGATTGTTGTCCTCGAGTTGGAAAGACGTTTTTGTAGTTATTTAAGTTTACTCATACGAGCTTGCAAAAGCTTACCAGGTTTGTTGTTTCAACCGGGTGCACTATTCCATGTGCAGGTTAGAATCTTGAGTAACCGTTGTCGAAACTGTGGTATACTTTCCCTAGCATGGACGTAGAAGGGTTCTCTTAGTTTTAATGTTCCGCTGTGCAGTGAGAGTGGTGGGTGTATTTACTTACTGAATTGTTGTTCAGTTTAATTTGTAAATTCTCTGTAATGTATTATGTGACTCTAAAAAATGAGTTAGTATTGACATTGGTGAGCTTGGTTTGTTTTGTTGCTTAGTTTTAATGAAAAATATTTTAAGTGCTTTTAGGTGATTGTTAAGTTTTCGCGTTTCGGATTTGAATTTATTTATTCAGAATTTGGGGCGTGACAACTTGGTATCAGAACATAAGGTACATATTTGGTGATAATTAGTACTACTCGAGTGATGACCCGTCTGCAGCAGATCCCTATCATATACTCCTCCATACTAGTATAATCATTGGGTATGTCGTAGTTGGGGTTTGGTCAGGGTTTAAGTCCCTAATTAGCACTGTAGGGTTGCCATGTAGGTTCATGTTGGAACAAGTATAGTTCCTTGAGTTGCAGTCCTTGAGGAATGGGAACCTCTGGATTGAATTATGGTTGTCAGCAAGGACTATTTTGTTGAAACAAAGTCCTTTTGTACAATTGAAGTTGTTTGGTTAGGGTCATGGAGTTTGACCTATGCTTGTACGTAATGTTGGAAGAAGTATTTAACTGATAGTAGTTGTGCCTTCCTAAGTTAGGTCGGCAGATGTTCTTGGGTGGAAGGTACTGATCAAGGGATAGATATCTAGTTTAATAGAGAGGCATGTTAAGGCATTCTATTCAACATACTATTATTTGATTAAAGTGGCTTCGAGGTGTCTATATGGATTTTGTGGGCGGTTTGAGTTCTTAGTGTAGTTTTGAGAATGCTTGGTGGGGACGCTATGTCCACTAGGTGATGAATGCTTGGAGGGGCTGAGTCTAGAATAAAGGTATGGTTCCCTCTCAGGATGAGTTCTAATTTGTAGAAGAGGTAGTACAACTTGTTCGGTTGTTGTAGAGGCAGTTAATGCTACTTGCATATCTAGGCTGACTAGGGAGGTCACTAGACGGAGAGCAATGACATTTCAAGGTGGTTCAGATTCCCTGTTGGCCAATCAATGGATCGAGGACGTGGAGACCTGCTTTGATATGGTCATCTATACCGATGTGAAGAAGAAAAAGATAGTTACGTTCCTCTTCTAAAGAGAAATAGGACGAGGGTGGGACTTTGTAGTAAGGACTAGAAGTTATCGACCTTGACTTGGAATGGTTTTGTGGAACTCTTCTGGGACATGTACTTCCTGGCTTCCTGCTCCAATGAGAGAGATGCTGGTGATTGACTTCATTACTCTAGTTCAAGGGATTATGAGTGTCGGAGACTAGGAGCTCGGTTCACACAACTATATCAGTTTGTCTGGCCAATAAATGTAGAGAAGTTGGCTCATATATACGTTTCAGTAAGGACTAAATTATGAGATCAAAGAGAGAGCAGTTGTTTTTCACCTACTTTCTATGGCACTAATCCTTCCTAATGCTTTGACATTTATGCAGGAACTTTAGACATAGTGGAAAAAGATGACAACTGTGGAGAATTCCCAAGAAAAGTGGGGAAGGTAGTGTGGAGTGCAATAGTACGTCAGGTGCCTAAGGTGGGCCCTAAAAAGGCAAAGAATCCGTCAGCAAAGTTCAACTAGTGTAGCCGCTGAATATCATTTGATTACACTCGTTGGGGAGGTAACACCCTTGAGACATTCTGAAATGGGAAGATGTTTAGCATTTATTAATCCTTGATTTTAGTGAAGCAGTGTATTTCTGCACATTGTTTTGTTTTTTGTTGGCTCAGATGATTCTAGCTAGATCATTGTGTGACTTGTTTTATTGGTGTGTCTTTGAGAATGATTTGTGGAATGATGCTTCTCTGATTGTTTTTGTGGTAGAGATTTTCTGCAATTTGATTGTGTTGTGGAATGCTTTGTGATGACCTATGTGTAGGTTAGCTGTGGCTAAATCTTACTGTGATTTTGGATATGAGATGTTAGGAATGGTGAGTGATTGTTCATGCCTTATTTTGATGGCGATCGAGACTTTGATGTGGTTTTGATTGGCGATACAAATCCCTTGTGATTTGGAATGGTTTCACTGTGGCAAATATGTGTTGATTGTGTGATTTAAAATGATGTTGCGGGTGTCGGTTGCGTGATGCACCCTTCATGGTTGTGGTAGTGGAGATTGTGTGGGTTGGTTGAGGCTAGACCTTAGCATGATTTTGTGTTCTAAGGTGGTAGGACACTTATTGAATTGTGATGCATACTCTTTTATCTTTATGAAAGAGTTTTCTGTATGGTTTGGTGTATGAAAAGCTTGATGCGACCTCGTGGTAGAATAACTGTGAAAGAGTTGTGTATTGTTAATTTAAGTTGAAATGATGTTCAATTCTAGGAATACTAGTGTTGTCTTATCAATGTGTTGAAGTAGATGCTGTTGTGAGGACAGGATTCTAGCCTATTGTATAGTCAGTGTGATGTGCAGCAATTGCAAAGTTTTGATTCATGAAATGATTGATTTACCACCAGATGGAGTGGTAGAGTGTCATAGTGTGGTGATGCTATGTATTGTATCTATATCAGTTGTTTGACCTAGACATGTCTTACTTCGTGGAGTGGAGACTATTCTAGGAAGCTACGAGGAATTAGTTGAAGAGCGAGTGCAGCGTTTTATAAGAAGACTGTTGGACAGACTGAACGAGTGAATTAGTTGTTGGAGGTTATGTTGAAGACATGTATTTTTAACTTTAAAAGTGAAGTTAAGACTGAGGTCTGTTGGACCTGCTACAATTGTGGTGAGAGGTAGAGATTGGGTGTTTAGTTTCGCTTTATTTGAGGCAAGGGAAATATTGATGTGCCTAGACTGAAGAAGAAGTCTACGATGGATCCAGTTCGGGTAATAGGGGTGCAGTTGAAATGGAAGTTGATGAGACTATTACTTGTGGTCAGTTTGTATTGTAGATGGAACTACAATACAACGTTGAGTGAAGGATTTGACTTGTTTAAAAGTTAGCTAGGTCATTGTGATGAGAGCAAGGTTATTCAAGGGTGAGATGGGTGAGATGCGGATTTGGGGATGTATTATCTATTGCTGGACAATCGGTATCTCGTTATCGATGTCAGAGGTCAAATACTACTATAAGGATCACAATGTTCCTAAGACTGTTTTGGGACAATGTAGGGACATTTTGCATTAGACATCATGCTTCTTGGTTTAACCAATGCATCTGCTACCTTTATGGTATTGATGAACCACGTGTTCAATCCTTAATTGGATATGTTTGTGGTAGTATTTGTGGATGATATCTTGATTTCCCCAAGACATACCTCCTATATGTCTGGTATACAATATGTCTCCATGTGTTCATGTCGAGTAAGTATATGAATCACTGGTGATTTATCATGGTACAATCGAGGTGAAAGTGGATGTGCACTTTCCACATATGCACTAGATCGTATCGACGAGCTCTACAACTTTCATGAAGAAAGTTTCCCCAAATTCAGTATGTATAAAAAGTCATTTTTCATTACCCCCTAAATAATGTTCTTTTTCGAAAATAAAATCGTTCGAACTAATTCCACAACCTCTCCAAGCTTCGTATTCATGCCTATGACCACGAAATCATCCAAAAGGTCATCGGAATTGAATTTGAATTTTCGGGGTATTACAATGTGTCTCTTAATTACAATATTTTGTTACAAGAGAACACCTTTTGATTCCATTTATAAAGAAACCAATGTGTGTTTGTTAGTTTTTGTGGTGCACCCGAATTTTAGAATGGGTTGCCTACGTACCCGGGAATGGATCAAGCCACTCGTAGTTCAAGAGTTCCAATGAGTGAATGACTCATTGGAAGGCTTGGATTTTTGGAATAGGAATAGTGTTTAGGATGCGGTTGGATCTAGATTATTTGATTCCAGATTGCCTACATACCCTTGCGGGATCAAACCACATGTAGTTCCAGTATTTGGGATTTAAATGGGTAGCTGCCCCATTCCTTTTTGGATTTGTGTTTGAGATATTTGTGAGGGTTTAGAGCCCTTGAATTTGCTTTTGGATGATTTGGGAATGATTTGATTTTTTTGGTGTTTGGGTGAATTTGACTGGTGGAGTCAGAGATTTAGATTTGCTTAATTTGACTGGTGGAGTCAGGGATTTGATTTGAATTTGTGGTTGCATCTAGTGAGTTGCTAGATTGCCTACATACCCTGTGCAGGGATCAAACCATTGTAGTTTTGAATTTTGGGAATTTGAATATTTGTCTCTTCCTTGGTTTTATAAGAAAAGAAATTTCATTTCGGGTTTCGAAGCATTCTTTACGAAATTGATGTTCGGATGTTTTTGGACACCCATAAAGTCAAGTAAACTTCAAGTCACACTTTTAAATTTTCATCTGGAACCCGAAAACAGCCTTCGAATGTTTTGGGCCGCAAATTGCTATGGGCACCCAACAGCTAAACATTTTGCTCTTTTGTTTCTCTGACTTCTTTACTTGTTTCTTTCCTTTTCCAAGTCCAGGCGAACTGGAGGCGATGTCAAAAATGGAACAAGGCCGCTCTTAGAGGTGCGATCACACTTGGCCCTGGATTTGGTTGAGCAATTCGTCAACCCCATCAATTTCGTATTTGCTTTGTTGTTGTTAAGAGCGAGCATGGTGAAGCACGCAACTACAATATGGCTTTTAGAGACGCTGCTCCGGTCTAGTCATCGGAGGCGCTGCTCCTGCATGGATCATCGGGACGCTGCCCTGCATGTTTCATCGGGACGCTGCCCTGCTTGTTTCATTGGAGACGCTGCTCCGGCATGTTCATTGGAGATGCTGCTCCGACATGTTTTCTTTTATGCAGCATCGTTGAGAAACCTGTGAACTCAAACAAAGTAGAGATCATGGAAGGAAGGGAGTCTCAACCTTTGTGGTGAACTTCACGATGTTTTGGATTCTTCTTGCTTGTAGCAGGGCCTCGGCTATCTTCTCCTCTTTCTCTCTGTCCTCCGCGTCAATATTGCTAGCTTTATATAGTGGACTGATGGAGAGATTAACGTGAATGTTGTTGACTCCCACATGAGATGAAATAGCTAGAGTTTCATTTATTCAAGGCTCTTCAAGATGATTTGTCCTTATGTTTGATTGAGGCGTTCTCTCCTGCCACTCTTATTCTTTTTTTATTATTATTTTTTTTAATCATTATTTGGCTGGAACTTTATCTTGTATAATAAAGAAAGCTACCAGCTACAGCATGGCATTATGGAATTTTGCTCCTCTTTGGCCTCATATGTTCATTATTTAATATTAATATTAATATTATTATTATAATTTTTTTTTGGGTCCCTAACCTATAGCCCCAAAATGAGCAAAAATTATCCTATTTACCCCACTAACAGATTTTTGTTCCCACCTACCCAATTTAACACCAAATGACAATTATGCCCTTAAATCAATTATTTAATTACATCCACGACCACTCTATCTCTCTCCTCTCTCTCTCTCTCTCTCTCTCTCTCTCTCTCTCTCTCTCTCTCTCTCTCTCTCCATCCAAAATCAGATTCCAGTGCCGGACATATCCAGCCACGCTCGAATAGCGCCTCGCTCAGCCCCACAGCAGATCAGTCCTCTCCGACAAGATTCCCCGGAGCATCTCCTCAATGTCATCGAAAACAAGCTCACCTCCGTGCAGCTAGGTCGAAGTTCTGGTTCGTGCAGCAAGCTCGGAGTTCGCTCCATCCATCACCGGAGGCCAGTTCATGCTGAAGATGGAAGTCGTCGGTTGCTTGGCTTCGCCGATCACAAAATCAAAACCACAGCTCATCTCTGGCAAGAATTGGCGCTCGAGCTCGACCTCTGGTGCTCGACCCAGGCTCTCTGGCCTTGACACAGGTCGGTGGCAGAGGAGAACATGGGTCTGGTATGCCGGTGGCGGAGGAGAACCACAATTTGGTGCCCAAAGCTTTTCTCTGGGTGCCCAAATCAATTTTTTTTTTTTGCTGTAAATTGGTTCAGAAGCACAAAATGAAAAAAAGAAAAAGTTCTATTGGGGCAATAGAGGCCTCTTAAAGATCTATTGGGGGGCAATAGACGTCTATTTGGGGGGCAGTAGATGTTTTGAATTGATGTAATCTCCTTATTTTATTTCTTTAATCAAACTTTTATTTATCTAATTTTAATAAATAAATGGGTATTAGGGGGCAATAGACGTCTATTGGGGGGCAATACAGGTTTATTCATGGGGCAATAAACCTCTCCAACCCTATATGAGATATACAACAACCTCTTTGGAGACTTCCGGCGAGGTTTCTTAAACCTCTATTGCCCTCCAATAGATACATGGCTGATAGTCATCTATTGGGGGCAATAGAGGTCTATTGAGGGGCAATAGATGTTTATTGGGAGCAAAAAAAACTTTTCGGTGAGACTTTCAGTAAATTCCGGTGGGCGGCGACCGATGACCGGATTCCGGCGACCGCTGACCAGAATCAGGCGAAAGTTGGCTGGATTCCAGCGACTGGTGACCGGGTTCTGGTGAAAGGTGGCCGGATTCCGGCGGCCGGTGACCGGCCCCGCGCGAAGTCTCCTCTGGTTTCTCTCTTTTCCATTCTCTCTCTCTCTCTCTCTCTCTCTCTCTCTCTCTCTCTAAGTAACAAAGGGGTGAGGGATAAAATGGTATTAAAAAAAAAAATAAAAACAAAAAAAAAATCTTAATGGGGTATTAGGGAAGACTCCCTTAGAGTGTATTGGATAAGAGGGAATTAAAAAATCTTAATGGGGTTAGTGGGATAAAAATCCCTAGAAATGGGGTAAATAGACAAAATCCCTTTTTTTAATATCTCAAAAGTTGCCCCCTCAAGCTTTGTATGTGAAACCTTCTTTATGTGTGCAAAGCTTGAATGTCGTGTATTATCGGTTGACTGATGACCCCCTTGTATGATTTCAGGTCATGGATGCAAGCGGCCACATTTGTACCGAAAGTGCTCTTGACGCCCGTGGGAAGGTACTTGAACAAGGTCTGGAATATCACAGATCCTCAATCCTGAGCAGCATACCTATTCATCCACCTCCTAAAGACAAAGTTACTTGGGTGACTGAGGTACAAGTTCATTCAGGGTACCTTACTTTTGATTAGAGTTCCGAGGATCAAGTAATAAGAACCTGTCGAACTCATGGTGTATTATTTCAAGCTCGTACATTGGAAAAGGTCAACAATGATGAGGAAGGTGATTCGTTTACTCCTCAGGAAGATTTCTCTCCTGTTCTTCATAAGATGCTTAGAGACAAACAAGACTGGAAACATACTCCTTATTTCCGAAGAGTACCTTTGAGCTTGGCACTATGGAGTGGACTGATTCTATGATGAGAAAATTTGGAGGTATGATTTAATTATTGGTTTTTGAAGCGATTTTTCCCTTCTACCTGGATTAGCTAGAAGGGAACACACCTCACCAGGATTTTCCTTGAGGAGGTTTCCTCTCACTCAAATCTTTCTCAAAGAGCTTTCTCCTTGCTTACATCAAGCTCAAGGAGATCTCTACTCACTAGGATCTTCATCGAGGAGGTTCCTTCTTACTTAAATCAACCTCGAGAAGATTTCCCCTCACTTGGATTTGTTTCGAGGAGAAGATTTCTTCTCACTTAGATCTCCCTTGAGGAGATTTCTCCTCAACGAGTTTCTTTGACTTGTATTCCTTCCAGGAGCTTTGATGACAAGCTGCATTCTTTTGTCCTATGCACGTGTTAATTAGGCTTTCATGTTTGGCCAGTAACATCCCTTGCTTCACTATGATTTGCTTTTTCATTGTTTTCTTTTTTGTTTGTTTGCACGTGCTCAGCAAACTTCATGAGTTTGGATTTGGGAAGCTCAGCTATCTTGCATTTTATAGGAACTTCAAGCAATACTTTCAGCAATCAATATGAATGCATGGACTGATGTAGACTAACTTTTGTTACATCTCTTTGGTAGCTTGCTGTGACTCGTACAGATACAACAAATGAAACAACATGGAGGAGCATCTGAGCTTGGTTTTTGTTGCTTATGGTGAAAACTTTTTTTTTTTAATTGCTGTACAAAGAGACAAATTTGGAGCTCTTCCACAGCATCTTGAGATTTTTTCTTGGCTTTGTGATTTTTTGTATAAACCAAATACTGCCGTGTTGATTGTGGGAGTTTGACTTATATCTTGAAGAAGATTCTAGCTTTCCTTTAGTCATCAGTTTGGAACTTGGCATTCAACGATGATGCTTTCATTCAATGTTCACCAACAGCAACTTGATAAATCTATATCTTCTTCCCTGTAAAAAAAAATGTTAGGGAACTAAGGGATTGATTTGAAAATATGGCTGGATCTAGTTTATTACTAGGTTGCCTACGTATCCTGTGAAGGAATGTAGTTCACCCAATTGATTTGGGCAAAGGTTTATTGAAAACAATTTTTTTTTCTTCAGCTGCATCTAGTTTTTAAGCTAGATTGCCTACGTACCCTATGAAGGGATCAAGCTACACGTAGTTTGCCTGATTGATTCAGGGTTTCTTATTTTTTTATTTTTGGGTGGCTGCATCTAGTTTTAAGACTAGACTCCCTACGTATCCCTTTTGAGAGATCAAGCCGCTGTAGTTCGGGGAACCTTCTTTTTTTTTTTTCACTGCCTTAACTTTTGCTTGAACTACCCTTTGTGGGTTTTTCGTTCGACAAGCTTTTTTTTCATTTTTTTCCATTGCTTTAAATTTTGCTTGGACTGCCCTTTCGGGTTTTCAATCCAAAGAGCTTTTTTTTTTTTTTTGTAGCACCAATTTAGTTCATCGCCACTGTTTGAGCTTCACTTTGGTGATGATGTCTCCTCCTCTATTTCCTTGTTTTTGATCATTTCTTGAATTATGTTCTTCAAAATGAAACAATCACTTGTTGGATGACTGACAATATGATGGTAGCAACAAAATTCGCGGTTCTTGGTCTTGCTGATATCACTCGGTCGTTTTGGTTCAGGAAACTCAATTGCTTTTGCTTTGTAGAGCTCACTGAATATTTGTTCGACGTCATCATCATCAAAAGAGTACTTGACTTCTTTTCTTATTTCTTTGAGAGTGAGTTTTCTTGACCTTTCTTTTCCTTTGCATGCATTTGACTTTTCGTCAGTTTTGACAAAGGTAGCTAAGGAGTCGCCTGTACTGTTAGTTTTCTTACTTTTGAAGATCATCCCTTGTGTCGAGGTTTTCTTACGAGCAATCTGTCTTTTGACATTACTAGCTTTTGAGACAAGAGCGTTGAATGTTTGAGGTTCTGCGGTGCTAACAAAAGTTGTTATTTCTGGAAGGAGATTGTTTGAGCATATTTGAACTACAGACTGTTCTGTCAATTTCTCTGAGCATTGGAGATTTAAGCTCCTCCATCTAAAAATGAATGCATTGACGCCTTCGATTTTGTTTAGTTTCAGCTAAATCAAGTGTTGAGACTTTCTTCCTTGAGGTGACAAACTGCGCTAGGAAGGTTTTTTGCATGTCTTCCCCTGTGATGATAGAACGGGCTGTAGTTGAGTGTACCAAGTAAAAGCTGCTCCTTTAAGAGATTGAACAAATTGCATGATTAATAATGCATCGACCTGTGATGTTTCTCCACAAGCTGACTAGAAATGAGCCAAGTGTTCATGAGGAGAACTATTTACTCCATCGAACTTGTCGAAAGTTGGCCTCTGATACCCTTTGGGAAATGGTAATGCATCATAATGGGTAGGATATGGTTTCAGATACCCAGAAACTGGGGGATTTAAAGACAATTGGAACTCTCTGATCCCTTTAGCTATCATAGTCTTAACATCCTGTAGCGTGAATGTGTTTGAATCAGAATGACCAGATTTCTCTGTCCTCTTTGGTTCCTCTTCTCCCACTTTCTTTTTGTCCTTTTCATTCATAAGGAAGCCACACTTTGCTACAACTTTAGCAATTTCAACGTCTTTCGCAGCTAGTTGTTTGACTATTTCAGCCTCAACCTCAACCTCAGCATGCTTCTTGGCTTCCAGTTCTTTGTCAGCTTGCCTTTGAGCTACTTTGTCACGCCCCGAATTTTGAATGACGAAATTCAAATCCGAAATGCAAAAACAAACAAAAGAAAAACACATAGAAAAATTTTCATTTAAATTAAGTAACTAGACAAACTGAGCTCACAATGTCAATACTGACTCGTTCTTTAGAGTCATATATTACATTACAAGAGTTTACAAAATAAACTGAATAGCTCTTCAATAGGTAATCACACTCACCAGCTCACTACATAGCGGAAGACTAAAATTGTAAACACCCTTCTACATCCACGCTACCGAACGTACACCTCAGCTTTGACAATGATCACTCGATATTCTAACCTGCACACACCATAGAATGGTGCACCGGAATTGCAAACAACAAACCTGGTAAGCTTTTTAAGCCCGTATGAGTAAACTCAATTAAAGTGACTCACGTCACGCATGCTTATAATTTCTCAACTCGTGAGACAATTTAAAGCAACAATATTTCATTCCACAAAATACCTGCTTCCACCATCTTAGTCTAACAAAACAATATGCAATCATCACAACACAAACGTCAAGTTCATATAAATCAATATCATGCTCAATCATTTCAACCCAACTAAAACCAACATGTTCTGTCTCTCGATTCATTTTATCTCATTTCCCACAAACTCCAATTACACAATTAACTCTAAATATGTTAAACATTTTACGTCCCCACAATCTATCAGATCACCATTCCCTTGCCTCAACGGCACAACCATGAAATCATACTCATTGTCTCATAATTATAAACCAACTGCCAACCTTAGGGCATCACAACTCAGTTCACACCACTATGAATCCCACAACACAACTGTACTCACAACAATAATTAAGTAAAATCAGTAATCCCTACATAGAACTTAGTTTAGGACATCACATTCAAGCAATCAACAAAATCATAGTAATCCCTGTATAGAAACTTAGTTCAGGAGATCACATCAAAACAAACAAAAGAAATCACAGTAATCCCTATATATAGTTTAGTTCAAGAGATTACATTAAAACAAACAAAAGAAATCATAGTAATCCCTGCATATAGTTTAGTTCAGGAGATTACATTAAAATCAAATAAATGAAATGAAAAAGAAAATAGATAAAGAAATCAAACGATAGAAATGAAAAAGGAAATTAATTAACCAACCAACAACTCACACGAAATATACTTTTACAAACATGCACTCAAGAGCACGATAACACAAAGTTATCCCCCAAGCACTCACACAGATCATCACACATGCCACCACACAGTCACTCACACAGATCGCCACAAAATATTGTTTTCTCATCTCCCACAACCTCAACAATAGCAAAACCAATTCCAAAATAATATGTTCTCATCTCCAAGCCATCATCAAAATCGAATCCCACAAGCTTAATAATTTCCCAAATCAAATCATGAATCAATCAAGTCATACAAATCAACACCACAACCAATAATGATTCAAGACCCTTATGGATAATAAATGAAGGGAACACACTTTACTCAATTACTCTTTATCAAAATCAATTCAACAATATACGATAATTTATATCTTCGAAGAGTAATGCTCAGCATAATAAATCAATCAATCAAATCAATACCTCGTCCAATGCCATACCATCCAATATATATTCCACGTAAATATATATATATATATATATACACGTAGTCACCCACACAGAAATGACCACTAATACCAACTATAGTTCACACGTAGTAAAAAATAACGATTCACAAATCATTCGCTAATCAAATCTGTCAATCACATAACCAAATACAGTCTCAACTTAGCACACAAATAAAAAAACTCACTTATATGAAGATCTAGCGGTCGGATCCTCACCCGTGATCACACAAGATCATAGGGACAGTTCTACGATCAACTTATCAAAACTACAAATCTATCGGACGGTCAGATCTTCACAGATCACAAATCAAACGATCGAAATCAATCAAAATCATAAAATTCATAACTTAATCATATTATATCCAAAAATTGCATATAATATATCAACGTGTTTGTATTGATGTGTAGAACATAAAAATGGGCAGAAACTGCGCTTGAGGTGGCCGGAGCTGGGTAGAAATGGCCGTCGGAGTTAGAGGCAGAGCCGCCGCTGACCACCACCAATGGCGTCGGGACCAGGCTTCCCTTCGTCGTTTCATCGAGTTGAACAAATTTCCTAACTAGCATGAAGTCTGAAAACGAAAGGAAGTGGTTGAATATTACCCAGAACAGTTGGGTTTGGCCGGAAATTTTCCAGAAATCGGCATAGCTCCGATCAACGTGAAAACTTCCACCTCAGGCGTGATCCTTCTTGTTTCTTGTTCACCAAGTTGAGGCGAGTCCAATGAACTAAGAATCTCGAGTTTTGGTGGCCGGTAACTCGAGATATCAGTGTTGGCTCAAAATAGGACCCAAATCTGGTTTGGCTTCTCGCCGCCTCTACAGGCTGCGCCGCGGTTCAAGGCTGCCACTGGAAGCTACGCAAGGCCGATTCGAGCACGATGGAAGTGGTCTGGCGTCATGAGGTGGCCGGAGTTGCGAGAACTCTATCGGAGAAGGTGAGCTCTGTTTTGGGCTTGGGAGAGAGAGAGAGAGAGATAGAGAGAGAGAGAGAGGTCGGTTTCCAGAAATGGAAATCCGACTATTTTTGGCAACCTTCCAAAAATAGCTAGGGTTTTATCCTTTTATACCCAAAATGGAAACTTTTCCAAATGCGATAACTTCTTCATACGAACTTCGATTCTTGCGTTCCGCATACGCATGAACTCGGATCGATGAGATTTACGACTTTTGTGAAGGAAGTTTTCCCAAATTCCTTGCGTATAAAAAGTCAATTTTTCACGACCCTCCTAAAACGTTCCTTTTTTTCGAAATAAAATCATTCGTACTAACTCCACCACTTCTCCAAGCTTCGTACTTGCACCCATGACCACAAGATCATTTCTAAAAGTCAATAGAAAATAATTTGAATTTTTCAGGGTATTACACTTCTGCTTCAACTTGAACTAGTCTTGCTTGCAATTGTTGCATTTGCTCCTCAAGTGTTGATGTATTAGTCATCATAACTGACATAGTCTCAGACTTTATGTTTGTATTTTTCTTAGACCATTTAGAGGTCTCTGTTGACCAAGTATGAGGTCTTGGTTTGACTTGAAACTAGGGAAATGCCCCCTGTGATATATTAGGCTGAAGTGCCCCCACCATTTTTCGGGCTTGGAATGCCCCCTGTGATATTACAACATTTTTCTCTTCCTTGGACAAACTGTCAGAGGTTGAAATAAACTTAACAATTTGAGATCGTTTGGAAGTTGTGGACTCTTTGATGAACATCAATGTCGGTTGTTGAAGTGCTTGTTGTGTGGACTTGAGGGTCTGGGCTTCGGGCCTTATTAGAACCTCATCTTCTTTCTTGATGGGTGTCACCATTACATTTTTCTTGGAAAATATACCGGTTTGGGTATCCACTTGTACTGATGGTGTAGTGATCAAATTGATTGGAATTGAGCCAATCAGAATTTGAGTGATGATAGGGGCATGATATGTCTCAATAGTTGAAGCCTGTATGTCTTCCAAAGTTGTTGATATATTTTGAGTAGTTACTGTTGATTGGATAGGTTGAGTAGCTTCCTCTGATTGAGCCTTAGTGGCGTTTCTCTGTAGAGCTCTTGCAACCTTCTTCCTTGCATTTCTGAGGGCATTCTTTAAAGGTGCTTTCTTCAATTGGGTCTTGTCAATCGTCAAAGAAGTCTTGTTCACTTTGACCTCATGGTTGGACTTTGACAAATTGCTTGAAATTGAAGCTTGATCAATGATGAATGATTTGCGATGACCAGCTTGTCTTGTACGTCCATCCTTTGATTGAGTAACCTTGAGCTCATGGAAGTAGATTGCTACTTGTGGTGCCATTTTATTTCCTTGAGACAAACAAGTAACAAAATCGCTTAGTCTCTTAATAATTGGAGATGAAAAGGAAAATGGGTCCTACTTTGCGTGCCAAAAATTATAAGAGTTAAAAATTGTACAAAGTATAAAATGTCACCCAACGTAATTTCACTCATATTCATTAATAGAATAGAGTTTTAATTATTTCGGGTTCGACTCATTCAAGAAAGAATGTGTCTCTTAATTACAATCTCTTGTTACAAGAGAACAACTTTTGATTCCATTTATAAAGAAACCAATGTGTGTTTG
Organism: Rosa chinensis; assembly: GCF_002994745.2. NCBI lineage: Eukaryota > Viridiplantae > Streptophyta > Magnoliopsida > Rosales > Rosaceae > Rosa > Rosa chinensis. The sequence goes on along the minus strand of NC_037088.1, from coordinate 17,204,175 downwards.
TTAGTTTTTGTGGCTGCACCCGAATTTTAGAATGGGTTGCCTACGTACCCGGAAATGGATCAAGCCACTCGTAGTTCAAGAGTTCCAATGAGTGAATGACCCATTGGAAGGCTTGGATTTTTGGAATAGGAATAGTGTTTAGGATGCGGTTGGAACTAGATTATTTGATTCCAGATTGCCTACATACCCTTGCGGGATCAAACCACATGTAGTTCCAGTATTTGGGATTTGAATGGGTAGATGACCCATTTATTTTTGGATTTGTGTTTGAGATATTTGTGAGGGTTTAGAGCCATTGAATTTGCTTTTGGGTGATTTGGGAATGATTTGATTTTTTTGGTGTTTGGGTGAATTTGACTGGTGGAGTCAGAGATTCGGATTTGCTAAATTTGACTGGTGGAGTCAGGGATCCGATTTGAATTTGTGGTTGCATCTAGTGGGTCGCTAGATTGCCTACATACCTTATGCAGGGATCAAACCATTGTAGTTTTGAATTTTGGGAATTTGAATATTTGTCCCTTTCTTGGTTTTATACCAAAAGAAATTTCATTCTGGGTTTCAAAGCATTCTTTACGAAATCAATATTCAGATGTTTTTGGACACCTGCAGCGTCAAGTAAACTTCGAGTCACACTTTTAAATTTTCGTCTGGTACCCGAAAGCAGCCTTTGAATGTTTTGGGCCGCAAATTGATATGGGCACCCAACAGCTAAACATTTTGCTCTTTTGTTTCTCTGACTTCTTTACTTGTTTCTTTCCTTTTCCAAGTCCAGGTGAACTGGAGGCAATGTGAAAAATAGAACAAGGCTGCTCTTGGAGGTGTGATCACACTTGGCCTTGGATTTGGATGAGCCTAAACTTCTCAAAGCAATTAGGAGATTTCATTGCCTGGAGCCTTGACTTGGGAATAGGAAGAACTCAATTCTGAAACTTTACTTTTGGTTCTCTTCTCTTTATCAGTCACTTTGCTTCTGAAATTGCTTCCTAGTGTTGAACTTTGTTTGAAGCGAATTCAAACAAGCTAGTGTGCAGTGGCTGTATTTTTAAGCCAGTAACATGTGTTTATGAGCTCAATCTGAAGATGAAGTAGTCTTTTGGATCCATGCTTTCACCGGCAATAATTAATTCAACTTCATTTGCTTGCAGGTGCGACTGGGAGAGACCCACATATGATCATGTTTTGTCTCTACACATCCTGACTTCGACATTTGATCTTGCTCAATCTTGTATTAAATTAATCATGTTTAAAACAAAGCTCTAGGATAACAATTAAACAAGCCTTAATTGTTTTGACTTATGCCTAGGTAATTAAGGCCTCCTTATTTTTGGTCTGCAACACAGCCACCCCAAAACCAAAAGTTGATCATGCTTTTTATGTTTTGGTTTTGGCTATTTATGTGGCTCTCCAAGAGGTGACCTTGTCAAACTAGACCACATTTTTTTTTATATGCCACGAACTGCATGCATGCCTGCAACTCTTTTGTTCATTTGTTTTGTCTTGGCTTCCCTGCCTTTTATTCTGAGAGAGGCACACACTGAGCTTGCCTTAAGTTTGGGAGAGAAGCAAAGCTTGTGAGATTAGTGCATGGCCTTTAGTATTTCTTTGAAGTCGTTTAGCACTTTCGTCAACCCCATCAATTTCGTATTTGCTTTGTTGTTGTTAAGAGCGAGCATGGTGAAGCACGCAACTACAATATGGCTTTCAGAGACGCTTTTCCGGTCTAGTCATCGGAGGCGTTGCTCTAGCATGGATCATCGGGACGCTGCCCAGCATGGTCATTGGGACGCTGCCGGGCATGGTTCGTCGGGACGTTGCCCGACATGTTTCATCAGGACACTGCCCGACGTGTTTCATCTGGGACGCTGCTCCAGCATGTTTTCTTTTATGCAGCATCATTGAGAAACCTGTGAACACAAAGAAAGTGGAGATCATAGAAGGGAGGGAGTCTCAACCTTTGTGGTGAACTTCACACTGTTGGATTCTGCTTGCCTGCAGCAGGGCCTCGGCTATCTTCTCCTCTTTCTCTCTGTCCTCCGCATCAATATTCCTAGCTTTATATAGTGGACTAATGGAGAGATTAACATGAATGTTGTTGACTCCCACATGAGATGAAATAGCTAGAGTCTCATTTATTCAAGGCTCTTCAAGATGATTTGTCCTTATCTTTGATTGAGGCATTCTCTCCTACCACTATTACTCTTTCTTCTTTTTTTATTTATCATTATTTGGCTGGAACTTTATATTGTATAATAAAGAAAGCTACCAGCAAAGTGTAGCATGGCATTATGGAATTTTGCTCCTCTTTGGCCTTATGTGTTCTTTATTTAATATTATTATGATTATTATTTTTTTATTTTTTATATCTCTACAGAGACCCGACTCGGTTTTTCTGGCCCTGTCCTGCGTCGGACCCAGCCTAGGCCCCTAGCAGCGGTTTCCCCCTGAGAGCACCATAGATGGAGATTGCATGGCGGCAGTAGTGGCTCCGTGGGACCCGATTGGATTTCTTCTATCCCAGCAACGGCTGAGCTCCAAACCAGGTATTTTGTGATGCCCTCCTCCTCTAGATCACATCCATGACAACGTTGAAGAACGATTCGTAGCGTGGTGGCCGAACTCACTATTTGAGGATCAACGGTCCATATTTGTTGCGCTTGTTCTTGCTCGATCTGGGCAGATTCGGCCATAGCTCCAAGTATGAAAGTTGTTCCTCTCTTCATTGTGTACATTTTGGACTGTTGGATTGTGGTGGTTTTAAAGTTGATCCGACGGCGGTGTGCTGCAATTGCCGGTGGCCGTTTGGCTGCGTTCCGGCCATGTCAAGGCAGTTTCTGATTTTATAAATATTCGACTCATCGGTACGATCATTTTGATATATAATACCCAATTTTCAGAGTTAGTTTGAATTTATTATTGTTTTTACTTTTTTCCGATTGTTTCTGTTTTCTATTCGTGAGGATTTGGCTGTTGGATCGACTTGCAGTTTTGTTATATTAACCATAGAAGTGTTCCAGAGATTTTGGATGGTCTTCGATGAGGTTTCGCCTAGATTGGCGTTACTTTCAGATTTTTGATTCATTTGGGAGTTTAGGAAATTAATTACTTTAGTGTTTCATGTACTAAATCGAAGTCATATTTTATTAGGTGTTTGACGAAGTTGTTAGACGGATTGTTAAGCTTGTGTATCTTGTATGGCGTATGAAGACGTAGCAGGATTTAGAGGTGAGTAAATCTCACGTGGTTCATTTACGAACGAATTTACTTATTGTTCGGAATTAATTAATTATTGTAAATCATTTTTGGAAATGAATATTTGTTTTAAATGATATAAACTCGATTGACTACGATTTATAGGACTGCGGTTAATAGGTATAGAAAATGGATTTTTTAGTATAAAAATGAGTTTCTAGATTTTCGTGATGTGTAAACTATAGTTGGTATTAGTGGTCAGCCCTGAGTGGATGACTACGTATATATATGGAGTTATCTCATCAAACATGCATCTCCAAAACTTTGCAATTACTTCTGGATTACACAAGTTACTTTGAGCATTCTTTGCAATATGCCATGTACATAAACTATGTGGGCAATTTGGAAAAACTACTTCAATAGCTTTCCGCATTGCTTCATTCCCATCAGTTAGCACAGCAATAGGTTTTTTTTTCCGTAGACTCTAAAAACATTTGCAAAGCCCATGTATATGTCTCAACCGTTTCATCGACTAGTAATGCAAAACTAAAAATTGTAGTTGATAAATGATAGTTTGAACCAGCAAATAATACTACGGCTTGTCATAGTGATTGCTCTGGTATGTGCTATCAAATACCAACACATCTCCAAAACAAGAATAATCAAGCAATGAAGTTGAGGCCCCGTTTGGGATTGATTCGCTTTTGAAAAAAATCAGCTTTTGTTCAAAATTTTAGGTTTTATTGTGTTTGGTAAATAAATAAAAAGCAGCTTTAATTGAAAGTTATAGGTCACTGACAGTAGATTTTAGAAGCAGCCCAGAGGTTGCTTTTAGAAGCTGCTATGGATAAAAACGTTATCTACAGTTGTTTTATATACTGACAGCACTTTTAAAAATATTATTTACCAAACACGAAACTGTTTTAATTCACAGCTGATTATTTTCATAACACAGTAGCAGTAGTTTTTTTAAAAAGTCACAGCAATCCCAAACTAGCCCTGAGTTTCTCCATAATAAGTTAGCTAACTTGTTACTCTCATCTGTGCTATACTTGCAAAATAACTTCTTGTCTGTGGCTGCTTTTCCATCCACGTACGAAAGTGCAGCTTTTGCATCCCCTTCGAGTAGAGTTTCTCGATGACTTGTATCCAACTTATGGTATAGATATTTCATTAAAAAACTGACTTTCGTAAGGCCTCCAGCTCTATCAGCCATGTATTGATATGTATGACAAATCTTAATGGATATTCTCCTCATTGATTTAGCTAATGCTAAATGAGAATCTGGTACAGATCGGTGTGACTTGAGAAGATGTGACTCGTGTGGCTGTGCAAGATCATGGGAATGATTTGTTTTTAAACCAACTAAGGCATAAGAGTTCTTCTTCTTAAAATATCTTACCTTGAACAAACATGGACAATTACACCTTGTCAATTTTTTTGGCATATAGACCTTGTTAATGTTGTTCATATATTCCTCTCTTCTTTTCCCTTTTGCAGAACAAACCAATTGACGGATTGTGCCCCTCTTGGTCGTTGCACTTACTTGTTATCCTTCCTAACATCAAACCCCATTGCCTTGGCATAAGCAAAATAAAAGATCTCTGCTTCCTCAACAGATTTAAACTCCTTGCCTAGAACATCATCCATGGACAATTTATCAAACCTAATACCATTATGTTGAGAATAATTCATGTCACTTCCACTCTCCATATTTTGGACTTGCAAATTAGCAATGGAAATTTGAACTTCGTATGATGTGTCATAACATTTCAATCTTCAAGTGAATCTCATGCCGGGTATTAGTGCAAAAACAAAAAAAACAAAAACAAAAACAAAAAAAAGAAACGGAAAAGGAACCCTATCCATGTGTTTAGCTGAACTCAATTGCACCATTTTAGACCAAAATGTGATACAAGAGAACTATGCAATCGATCAAACAATTTGATATATATAAAAGAAATAAAGAAATGAAAATTAGTGCAGCTTCCATGTAAAGTATAACATGATGGCACTGGAAACAAATTGAAAAGAAAAGCTCATAACTTTGCTCAGTATAGATGAAAAAAATTAGAAAAAAATTCGTGGAGTTTTCTGATGAAATAAATTAGTACAGGTAAGAGATTTCGGACCATAGGGCTTGATTTGCACTGGTACTTAATTACTATATATAAATTTTAGAAATAAACAGCATGAAGCAACTAAGCAGAAGTCACATTAGGGCTTGATTTATTCATTGTACACGTAATAACATACACTGATATACTGATTAATTGATTAATCAGATTTATTATACATATGATATATCCAAGCTGGATATATTATTTATTTTCGCATAATATCATACACTGATACAGTACTGATCAACAGATTGATCAGATTTATTATACATATGATATATCCAAGCTAGATCAATTAACTAAACAAAGTGGGAGAGTTCATATCGAAAGTTACAACTCCCACTTGCTACGCGCCCGCCTCGTTTCGCATCAGAATCTTTTGGTAGTTCACTCATTGCAACATCAAGACACTTCTTACATTCCAGGCGAGATAGGTCCCTCGTGCACTGAACTAAACCATACAACTTTTTCGATTTATCTAGCTGTAGCTCACCAGTACTATAAAGCTTTCGGTTAGAAGAAGCTTTATCAGACAACCCACTCAAGAATTTATTAACATTCTTATTGAATGGTCTGGGATTGCTTACGGACTGGGTGTTCCACAGATGGAACTTGTTTGTGGTATCAATTTGCCCAAAGAAGTTGCCATTTGAGTATTTCAGCATGCAATGGTCGTACCATATTATGGCTCCTTTTTTATGAGGGCAGCGTGCACGAAGCTCTTTGCTTGCTTCAATGATACAAGTCTTACACTTTGGGCTTGAGATATCGCCTCGGCATAGCGCTAGTCCGTTTACTTTGTTCGGACCTTGACCAGTTGAAGCAACCCCGAATCCAGTTGGAGGGACTTTGGTGGATAAATGATTGAGCATCGTGTCCAAGTTAGCATGGTATGGACTCCTACCAGGGTAGTTTGCCTCGCTGAAACAGATATGATAAAGTGGGGAAGCACCAGAGGCTGCATGGTGCAAAAGACAGAAGAGCAAGAAACACAGAGGGATTGATTTGGAGAACATGTTGGCTTAACCTCAAGGATTGTTTTGTAGGATGTGTGCATTTTTCTATCCAATAGCACCCTCTATATATAGGATTCGAAAAGTCAATTCTGCATTGGGAGCTAGGCTAAGCTACAGTATTTTACTTTGGTGGCTTTTGACTAGAAACCAGTGGTTATCTATTTCAATAAACATAAAAAAAGTCAAAAGTATTATATTTTGTAGAACATTGAAGTCTGCACTCTGCAGTGGCTGTTAATCTCTGCTCATTGGAATTTGCACGTAAAATATTTCTCAAAATCATGCATGAATCAATGCAAGGTTGCGCTGAGGTTGATCTTTTAAGAAAGCGGCACATAGAAAGACGATGATACTAAAATTGAAAAATCTATGTAACGAGTTAATTACACTATAAATTAACGAAGTATAGTTTAACTTTATTTTCGAGGTGGTAAATTTGGTTCAACTAAACTGTAATTTTGTTTCAATTAGATGTAAATGAGTGTATGGTAAACATCCAAATACAGTAGAAAATCCCTTAACATGATATAGAGTGAAGCTCTACCGTACTTACTGCGAAAGCAATTCATCATAATGGTTAGGTTATCTACAATGTACTCTACCTATTGGTTCAACCCTTATCAGCATGATTCTTGAGATCACAGTTTTGTGATTAGAGAATAAAATCATAACCTAGGACAAGGATCTTGATCCGGTAATATATAATTAATTAAGTAACATTCTCAAACCATCAAACATAGGACAAGGATCTTGATCCCGGCTGCTTAACACTTTCTAGCTTGTTATTGCTTCAATTTTAATCTCTGGTCCAGCGCAAATCTCAGACATACTTTAGTTTGACTTTTTTTTTATTTTTTATTTTATAGTAATCCCTAAAGGGTAAGGGAGAATCCCTTGAATTTGTGTAAACTCCAGTTAATTAAGGTTGAATTGTTTTTATTTTTGGTCAAGCAGTGGACAAACTACAGTACTGTACCTAGTTTTGCTTTAGTATGGGGCTAACGGCTGGCCTCAATAAAAAGAATTGAAATGAAAATGATGAATCTAAACATTCAGCAAAAGAAAGAGAATTATCTAAAGAAGTTTCATAGGCAAATCCCTCAAATCATCAATGGTTGTCATCTAAATTGATGACTTTTTATTTCATTAGAAACTTGAAAGGTGTGGCACTGAGAGAAGTTGCGCTTTTAGGAAATTCATGAAGTTTAGAAAACACTCAATCCTTGGAACTTAATTTTGTTAGAAGATACATGATTCACACAACCTCGATCTCGACTGTGCTGATAGAAAATGGATTTTTAAGTATAAAAATGAGTTTCTCGATTTTTGTGATGTGTGAACTATAATTGGTATTAGTGGTCAACTATGAGTGGATGACTACGTGTGTCTATATATATATATATATTTATGTGAAATTTTTATATAAGGATGGTGTGGCATTGGATGAAATAACAATGATGATTGTATTGGATTATTATTTCGAGCACATATCTTATACAGAAATACAATATATCATGTGATTGATTGAGGAGATTGTGTTAAAGAGTATTTGAGTTGGAATTGGTTTTGTATTGTAAAATCGAGTATTGTAAAGAGTACAATTTTGCTATGGTGTTCATTGATGGTATATGTGACATGATTTCGGGGGAAAACAGTATACTTTGAGAATGTTGATTTATGTTGTTTTGAAGGGATTTGGAGTTGTGGTATAACATTATTGGGTCAAGTGGGTTCTTTTTAAATGTTTTGATCTAAGGGCATGTCGGCCTAAGGATCGGGCGGTGCAGGATATAACTCTAGTGCAGTATGTCGTAAGCTTGAACCTTGGCCGAGGTGATAGGCTATGATTCAATTAGAGTTCTAGTATGTCTTCCATTGTATTTCATGAGAGTAACACAGGGGTTACATGAGGCCTTTGCTGAATACGCATTTTTAAAGAGAGTTCGTGTAGGTTCTTTCTTTTATCGTCCATTGAGGGACTTTGATTTCATATTATGGGTGAGTTGAAATAATATGATTTTTATCACTTTAGTGATGTATGTTACCTTAAGGGGTAAGGATGTCTGTTAGATGTCTTAAGAACAAGATATTGTATTAAGTTGGACATAGACATATATATGTTACTGGTATGGAATTCAATTATCAAATTGAGGTTGCAGACTTAATTAAATCATGTTAGTCCACCCCATTAATCTGTTTTGTTTTCAAATTCAAATGAGTACAGTTATTAGGAAAATTTGATTAGGACAAGTTTGAAATTGCAGTTGAAATGGCTTGACAATTTCTTGATGGAAGAAACTGCCATGCATGGTTAAAATCTATATAATTAGGTTTTGGTCCCTGCTGATACACGTCCCTTTTATCATTCATAAAATAGTCCCATCTACTTGTAGAGAATCATAAAGGTGTAATCAGGAGAAGATCAAAATGAATGAATCAAGTTCTTCAAGTAAGTATGCAGTTCTTCTAGTTTCAATACTTTCTGGAAATCTAGGATTGATGATACTATATGTATCCTTGCTCTATTTGCAGAGAAATGTCTAGTTACATGTATTCAGTATGAATGTAGATTTGTGTTTATTTAATGTATAGTTCTAACAATTGGTATCAGAGCTCGTTTATATTCATGTGAATTACATGTTCTGTGTGTTTTTCAATTTGAATTCTGGGATCACACAATAATCCGCATATAGTTTCAATATATATTGTTTAAATTTGAATGCATACATATAGATATAAATCTGAATGTTATGATATAGATTATTAGTATGAATTCATCATTTTACATTAAAATAATTGCTTCAACTAGTTGATATAAGTATGTATATCACATGTTCTGTGATTTTGATACCGTTGGAAATCTCTTTGAGCTAAATCCAAGTGAAAAGAAATCTCATTGAGGAAGATTCACACTACACCAAAAATCGCATCAGACAACGGCAAAAAACCGATATGGGATTTGGAGTCCCACCTTTGTAGAGTGAGCCGTTGTCTGATGAAAAATCAGACAACGGTGGAACACAGTTGTGTGATAAACATACAGACAACAGGTTTGTGTTATAACTGTTGTGTGATAGCTCGGCAGATGCGAAGCAGTTGAGGCGCTGTCTTCAGACAACAGTGCCAGTTTTAAGCTGTTGTATGTTAAGCATATCAGACAACATTTTTTTATTTTGTCTGTTGTCTGATTGATCTTCAAACTTCAGTTCTTGGACTATATCTGTTGTGTGATTAACTTTAGGACAACAGAGTTCAATTGGTTCTGTTGTCTGAGTATAAATTAGAAGACACTAATTTGTTAAAAACCGATGTGTGATATGAATCATTGCAATGTGTTTCTGTCCCATTTTTGGCCATTCAGACAATGGGCAGTCATCTATATCTAATCTGTTGTGCGATCATTTGAACATCTCATTCCTGAATTAGAGAGTACGCCATCAAATACAAACATTACAAACCATCAAATGAGAAATCTAACCAATACTCCACGCATGATGTTGCGGGTTTGCATTGAAATTTTGTATGTAAAACAGTCATAATCATAAGCTAAGAAACATTAATTGAAAATGTTATAACTTTACATATTACAGAAGCGGTGTTTAAACCAGACTCATATTTTTACATAAGAAGTTAAGCTCTCAGAGGAGGAGAATTATGACCATGACCATCACTTAGTGCATCTTTAACAGGGATTTTAAGATTCCAAGTTCCTGTTGAAGCTCCAAAAAACTGTGAAATCCCTTTTAATGGTTCATCAATTGGAGTCATCTTTGTGGCTGTTTGAATGATCAGTATAGAGTCAGGAACATGAACAAATTCAGCTCCATAGCTCACATCCTCGAACATGACTGGAGAAAGGTCCTTCATTTTCTCTAATCTCTATAACCTCCCTATAATTGGGAACCGCAGATTGTGAGTTTATACATCTAACAAGTCCAGTGCAAGAATTTCAAGAGATATGAAAGTAACTGCTTTAGAATCAATATCACAGTGATAATGCCCTACAAGTACGTTTTATAACTTACCAACCCAGTAATCCTTGACTTATCTAATAGTTCCTCAGTAATCATGTCCAGAATGTGCCTGTTGTTTATCAAACCATTCATCGCAAGTTCTTCTGTTTCTTCGATGTACTGCAACCAGCACCAAATATCAACCAGGTATATTTAAATGAAAAACTAAGGGAAAAGAAAAACTGTAAATTATGTTTCTATTTAAAAGACAAACTTCTGCACTTTCTAGTAACCAACTAGAACAATGATGAAATCTTCCCACAATAAATAACATGTTTCGATATCATGTTGCAAGCATTTGGGATTTTGCAGTCCTAGCAAGTCCTACTTTAGACTAGCAAACAACATATTTTATTTTCTTATGTTAATGGAAAGCCTCAAAACTCTCCCTTCATCATCTTTTCTTCTGATAACTTATATAAATGGCTCAGAGTTATATCACCTCATTTATCGTGTCTGTGTCCACCCATAAATACATTGAATACATAAGAATATATCCTCAATAATGAACTCCATGACATTTTTCAAGCCAAAGAGAAGAGTGGAGAAACCACCACCATTTAGTAGTACCCTTTTAGTAATTAGTATAGCAGGCGACTGATAATAAACAAAAACAGAGGCAACCAAAAGTTTGTGTTTCTTTTGAATACTTGTGTGTAAATATTTTCAAAACTGGAGCATTTTCACCACTGATATTGGCGAAAATGCATAACAACGGTCATACAATAATACAGACTTTAAGGGAATCAAGAAAATCAGGACAGTCTGTGTGTATCAACATGCTACCACAAGGAGCGGATGAGAATATCCTTAAGATGAAGGCCTTTCCCTTCTCTTTAGCTGACCGTGCCAAAGATTGGCTCTATGAGCTTCCTTCTGGACGAATCACTTCTTGGGAAACTATGATGAAGGCGTTCTTAGAGAAGTATTTTCCAGCTTCAAAGATTATCACACTCAGAAAGCAGATAAGTGGGATAAAGCAAGCCCAAGATGAATCTTATGCTGCCTATTATGAGAGATTTTCATCCTTGATTGCCCAATGTCCTCAACATCAGATGAAGGAAGAAACCTTGCTCACTTGTTTCTATGAAGGTCTCCTACCCTTGGAACGTGACATGTTAGATGCTGCAGCTGGGGTAGCCTTTGTAGATAAGTCACCTGCTGAAGGGCGAGCTATGATTGAGAATAGAGCAAAGAATGTCCAACAGTATGAGGGTGTAGGTCTCACAACTAGAAAGGTGAGTGAGATAGGTACTTCGGTCATTGAGGATAGATTGAATAAACTCACCCTTCTCATGGATCAAGTTGTGAGTGCAAAAGGAATCTTGCAAGCTTGTGGAGTATGTTCTATGCAAGGGCATGTGACTGATCAATGCCCTCAGTTATCAGAGAGTGGAGGATGGGAATCATTGAATGCCATTGGAGGCTACCAAGGGAATCATGGGGGTCCCCCACGTCCAAGATATGATCCTTACTCGAATACTTACAACCCTGGATGGAGGGAGCACCCCAACTTCAAATGGTCAAGCAATGAGAACACTCAGAATCCCCTTGGAGGTAATTTCCAACATCCTCAAGGGCCAACATTTCAAGGACCTCAAGGACCACCATTCCAAAGGCCTTACATGCAGAGCCAACATGCTTCAGGGAGTTCAAGTTCGAATCTCAACTATGACAAAATGTTTGAAGCTCTCACCAATTCAACTAAGGCCTTGGTTCAAGGACAACAAACCCATACTAAGGATATTGCAGACCTTAAGACACAAATGGGCCAAGTTGTGGACTTTATGAGCAAGATTCATGAAACTGGGAAGCTCCCAAGTAACACCATACGAAATCCAAAGGGTAATGTGGAGAATGCATATGTGGTGACTACTAGGAGTGGAAAGGTGTTAGTGGATCACCCTAAGAAAACCAAGGAGGCTCAAGTGGTCATTGAAGTTGAGGAGGAACAAGAAGCCACCAAAATGAGCCTTGAAAAGGACCCTGCAATGTCCAAAGAAGAGATTAGGACGTCATCACCTTCTAAAGCAAATTCGAAACCAAAAGGTAATGATTCTAACTTGTCTAATTCGGTTATTGCTAACCCTTCTTCGTCTTGTATGCCTTTTCCACGCAGATTTGCTAAATCGAAGAAGGATGAGAGTGACCAAGCTATCTTGGAAACTTTCAAGAAGGTGCAAGTGAATCTACCCCTCCTTGAGGCTATCAAGCAAGTGCCTAGGTATGCTAAGTTCTTAAAAGAGCTTTGTACCTCAAGGAGGAGTAAAGGTGAGAAGGAGGTAGTAAAGGTAAGTGAGAACGTATCTGCCTTAATTCAGAGGAAACTACCCCACAAATGCAAGGATCCTGGAAGTTTTACTATTCCATGCACTATTGGTAACTCTAGGTTTGAGAATGCTATGTTAGACTTAGGGGCATCTGTGAACGTCATGCCCTATTCTGTTTATGAAACCCTAGGTCTAGGTGAGCTTAAATCTAATAATGTTATCATTCAGTTGGCTGACAGGTCTAATGCATATCCTAGAGGTTTGTTGGAAGATGTTCTTGTGCAGGTTAATCATCTTTTCTTTCCAGCTGACTTCTATGTGTTGGAGATGGAGGAATCCCCAGTGAGTTCAACGCCATTGCTATTGGGTCGCCCTTTCTTAAGGACGGCCAGAACCAAGATTGATGTATATGATGGCTCTCTCACCATGGAATTTGATGGTGATGTCATTGGCTTCAACATATTTGAAGCCATGAGGTATCCTCTTGATGTGCATGATTGTTTTTCTATTGATATTCTTGATAATCTTGCACAGGAAGTATTTGAGATCATGAATAAGGATACCTTGGCCACCACACTTGCACAAGGAGTGGGCTACACCACAGATGGCGTCACACTCCAAGAGGATGTGCTCAAGGAAACATGTGGGGACGAAATCATTGCTAATGTATCCTTCCTTGAAGCACCATCCTTTGTAGGTAAATCTCCTCCACCCTTGTCCATTCAGTTATCTGCTAATAAGACTTTACCTTCAGTGGTACAGGCACCAGAACTTGAACTTAAACCTCTACCAGACCACTTGAAGTATGTCTACTTAGGAGACAAGGAGACTTTACCAGTGATTGTGTCTTCCTCTCTTACTTCTTCCCAAGAGGAGAGACTGATGAAGATGTTAAAGCAACACAAGACCGCCATAGGATGGACATTGGTAGATATCAAGGGAATAAGCCCTTCTACTTGCGTCCATAGGATACTTCTTGAGGAGGGGACAAAACCCACTAGAGAGGCTCAACGTCGTCTCAACCCTCCTATGATGGAAGTTGTGAAGAATGAGGTCATCAAACTCCTAGATTGTGGCGTTATATACCCCATTTCAGACTCCAAATGGGTGTCCCCAGTTCAAGTTGTACCTAAGAAGTCAGGAGTGACTGTTGTGAAGAATGCAGAAAACGAACTGGTGCCCCAAAGGACAGTTACTGGCCACAAAGTTTGCATTGACTACAGGAAGCTCAACGCAACAACAAGGAAAGATCACTTTCCTCTCCCATTCATTGATCAAATGCTTGAGCGACTAGCTGGACATGATTACTACTGCTTCCTCGATGGCTACTCAGGCTACAATCAGATTGCCATAGCCAATGAAGACCAAGAGAAGACGACATTCACTTGTCCATTTGGAACATTTGCTTATCGTCGTATGCCTTTTGGACTATGCAACGCCCCAGGTACCTTTCAATGGTGTATGGTAAGTGTCTTTTCAGATTATATTGAGAAAATCATAGAGGTATTCATGGATGACTTTTCTGTTTTTGGAAAATGCTTTGATGATTGTCTTAATAATCTGGAAATTATTTTGAAGCGTTGTGTGGAAACTAACCTTGTGCTAAACTGGGGAAAATGTCATTTTATGGTTAGACAAGGTATAGTTCTAGGGCATATTTTCTCTTCTAGGGGAATTGAAGTTGATAAAGCTAAGGTAGACCTTGTGCGTTACTTACCCTCTCCCACTTCTGTGAGAGAGATTCGCTCTTTTCTTGGCCATGCAGGGTTTTACAGGAGATTTATCAAGGATTTCTCCAAGATTTCGAGACCTCTATGCCAACTACTCCAAAAGGATGTGGCGTTTGTGTTTGACAAGGAGTGTCAGGAGGCCTTTGATAAGCTCAAAGAGTTATTGACGTCTGCCCCTATAATGCTACCTCCAGATTGGTCCTTGCCCTTTGAGTTGATGTGTGACGCCTCTGACTATGCAGTTGGAGCTGTTTTAGGGCAGAGAAAGGACAAACGACCTTATGCCATCTACTACGCTTCAAGGACTCTTAATGATGCACAATTGAACTACTCCACCACAGAGAAAGAGCTCCTTGCAGTTGTTTTTGCCCTTGAAAAGTTTCGTTCTTACTTGGTACCAAGGTTATTATTTATACTGACCATGTAGCTTTGAAGTACTTGATGACCAAGAAGGAGGCGAAACCAAGGCTCATTAGATGGATCCTACTCTTGCAAGAGTTTGACGTTGAAATCAAGGACAAGAAGGGTAGTGAGAACGTGGTAGCTGACCACTTGAGTCGTTTGATGCACGCAGAAGACCCTCTCCCTTTGGTGGAGACGTTTCCAGATGAACAACTCTTTGGAATCTAGGTAATTGAACCATGGTATGCAGATATTGTGAATTACATTGTTTCTAGGAAGATTCCTGATACCATGTCACGTGCTCATAGAGATAGGCTTAAGAAAACTGTTAAGCAATATGTTTGGGATGAACCTTATCTGTGGAAATATTGCTCTGATCAATTGATTAGGAGATGTGTGCCTGAACATGAACATAATGCTATACTTTCTTTTTGCCATTCTAAAGCATGTGGGGGTCACTTTGGATCTAAGAAGACTGCGTTTAAGGTGTTAGAATCTGGGTTCTTTTGGCCAACGTTATTTAAGGATGCATATGCATATTGTTTGACTTGTGATAGATGCCAAAGAACAGGAAATCTAAGCTCTAGAGATCAAATGCCTTTGTCTAATATCATAACTGTTGAAATATTTGATGTCTGGGGTATAGATTTCATGGGACCTTTTCCTTCATCTTTTGGATTTCTCTATATCTTGCTTGCTGTGGATTATGTGTCGAAATGGGTGGAGGCAAAGGCCACTCGAACTAATGACTCTAAGGTCATTGCAGATTTTATCAAGTCTAAGATCTTTAGCAGGTTTGGCATGCCTAGAGTTCTGATTAGTGATGGTGGTTCCCACTTTTGCAATAGAACGATTGAAGCTCTCTTGAAGAAGTATGATGTGACACATAAGGTTTCTACACCTTATCATCCCCAAACAAGTGGGCAAGCTGAGGTCTCTAATCGTGAAATCAAGGGGATATTGGAGAAGACTGTGAATCCTAACAGAAAGGATTGGTCCTTGCGTTTGGAGGATGCTTTGTGGGCCTACAGAACTGCATACAAAACTCCCATAGGTATGTCCCCATATCGAATTGTCTATGGCAAACCTTGCCATTTACCTGTGGAGTTAGAGCACAAAGCTTGGTGGGCTGTGAAGCAGTTTAACATGGATCTAGATGAGGCTGGGCTTCATAGAAAATTGCAATTGCAAGAGTTGGAAGAGATTAGGAATGACGCCTTTGAGAGTGCCAAGATTTACAAGGAAAAGACTAAGGCATTCCATGATAAGATGATTCGTAGGAAGACTTTTGTTGTGGGACAAAAAGTCCTCTTATTCCATTCTCGTCTTAAACTCTTTCCAGGTAAACTTCGATCTCGTTGGATTGGACCTTTTGTTATTACTCATGTGTTCCCTCATGGAGCTGTGCAGATAAAGAGTGAACAAACAGGTAACGAATTCAAAGTGAATGGCCATCGCCTCAAGCCATACTATGAGACATTTGTGGAGCATGATGTGGAGGATGTACCCCTCCAAAACGCTCCACAACTTGAAGATTAAATGGAGGTACAAGTCTAGGCTGAAAGACTATAAACATTAAGCGCTGCTTGGGAGGCAACCCAATTCAGAAGTAGCTGTGAAGGAGTCTACACACGCAGATTTGATTCCTCCTTCCCTATTTCTCTTTATTTTCATGTTTTCTTTTTGAATTAGTCTCTATTTTCGTAAATCCTATCCTATATGCTTAAGTGTTTCATTGCATACTTATGATTGATTACATTGAGGACAATGCAATATTTAAGTGTGGGGGAAGGGATTTATACTTTTGTCTTGAGTCATATATATTGAAAAATAAAAAAAATAAAAAATAAAAAATAATAAAAATAAAAAATCGAAAAATGTCAAAAATCATAAAAATTTCGTTGCTTTATTGAGTCATTGAGTCATGTTTTGGGTGAAATACTTTCTTCATCGTAGGCGCATCTATTAAGGTGTGATGTCTAGGTCTGATTTGGATACGAGAAGTGCTAGCAAAGGGTCTCGTCCCCTGCTAAATAAGTGAGCTGAGCTCCGCCAAAATCGTTCCCTTCCTTACCTGGTCACATCCCAAAGGAGTTACCGAAAGGAGAAAGGAAATAACCCTAGTCCCTAGTTGGCGTCCATTGAGTCTTTGTTTCGTGTCATTTTGTTTTGAGTCTTAGGATGCCCTTTCAACTGTCTAGGATGATTCTATATCTCTGAAATTATGGCTAAAAGATGATCACAAAATTGAGATGATTTTAAAATGGTATTCTTTGGTTAATTGAGATATATGAAAAATATGTGCCTTGTAGTGGATATGGATTTCGTGACTTTGGTACAGAATATGAGCATGTTAAGATGAGTTTTGATTCATACAAACCCATGTGAGATATTTGAACCATGTCCCTTTTTCTTGGAGTGAAATGAAAAATAATATATTCTTATTTTCTTGGCGATGTTTTGATGATCTCATTATTCTTTCATTTGATTGACTACTTGCCATAGATTAAGTTTGATGGACTAGAGAATGCTAGAATTCACTCTTGTGCTTGTTGAGACATTTTATCAATACATGGCCCTGATTCTGGAAAGGATAGAGGCACCCTAGGAATTACCACCATAGCCATATAAACCTGTGTCCCTAATTGTGCCCGTCGTGGGACTCCCCTAGATAAACCCCTTGAGCCTACGTTAAGCCTTTTCTTTCATCACCCATAAAATCTTTAACCTAAACCTTAATATAGCTATAACCCTACCCTTTGTTCTAAGAACTTAGTGGAGCTAAATTAAGACTTTATTTGAAGATTCTGGCATCAATAATGAAGAATAAGAAGAGGTGAAAGCTCAAGTGTGGGGGTAGACTTGTCCATGAAAGAAAAATGTATGAAAAAGCCGAGAAAAAGAAAGTAAAAAAAAAGAAAAATTGTACGGCTAGAAAATAAAAAAGAAAGAAAAAGAAAGAAATGTCAATGGATTTTAGTCCCCCATACTTGGTGAGTTTGGAGTTTACTTTAAATGGAAGGCCCATTACAGAAAAATTTGGCCTTTGTCCAACTCACTAGAGATCAAAGGAAGTTTAGAGTGAAGTTTGGGCCCAACATGAAGACATTAGGCCCCTTTATAACGCCCCCATGGGATAGTGACGTTTTTGCATACTTGGTGGATTTCTAGAAGTCTCTCTACATGTACATGAGCTCTGCTAGGTTTTTAGAACACTTTGTTGGATTCCTTACCCTTCGTTTCTGTAAAACCTTGAGCCATGGCCCCATTACAACCCTTGATAAGACCTTCTTGATCCTTAAGATGGGACAGCCCTTAATGTGGAGATGAGTTACAAGAGTTGAACTTATGGCTTGGGTCCATCTGTGCAAGTAGTTGATATTTTTCATGAGATCTTTAAAAGAAAAATTTATACATGTGCTTTTGTTTCTTGCATTATGTGATATACTTGCTATCTTTCACATATACTTGAGTGTATAAGCTTTTAAGCATTGCCATGATCTGAGAGAAGAAAGAGTGGATACACCTTGTGAGGATTTGAATCATACTTGTCTGAAACATGCTTAACAGAAACCATCACCATTGTTCCAACCAAGTCCTACTTGTGTATATGTAACTTATGTGTTTTAATTAACTCTCGAATGCCTAAACATTGATTCTTGGTGAAGTACTAATCTTGGTGTTGTGAAAGTAAGAGATTGCTGAGACAAATAGTTGAAGGGCAATAGAGTCTGTTATGTGTCGAGCCTTTAATTTTTGTTGAGTCTTAGTTGTGTCTGTGTTGTGATTTTGCTAAGGGACTAGCAAAAGCTAAGTGTGGGGGAATTTGATAGGAGCATTTTAATGCGACGTTTTAACTGCATTTCCCTACATTTTTCTACGCCATTTCCTTGAAAAATCCCTGTTTTGGAAAGTTTCCATTCTTTGATTGGGAAAGTTCCTTATTGTAGAAAGTTTCCATTTCTGTAGTTTTCATTTCTCATTTCTAGCAAGTTTCCATTTTCAGTTTAGGAAAGTTTCTATTTTTGATTTTTAGTAAGTTTCTATTTTTCATTTTTAGAAAGTTTCTATTTTCAGTATAGTTTCTATTTTCAGGACCTCCGAGCTAAAACGTGGAAATGAACTCACGAATGGAAAGAGGAGCTTGCGAACGTTAAGGCGAACAAATATGAGACACAATGGGTCGCAGAAATGAGCAGAAATGAAGAAACAAGCTTTCCTAATCCAACTAGGAAACCCTGCGAAATGGAGGAAGGCTTCCTGAGCAAGTTTCCAACGCAACCATGAAAAAGAAATGGAAAAATAATGTGTTTTGCGTTGGAGGATGAGAAGGCTTGAAGTTGAAGCAACGAAGCCCAAGAACTCTATGGATTTTTCGGCAAATTGGATCAAGGCCCATCAAAGCCCATGACATTAGGGTTTGTGACGCAAAACCCTAACCCTAGGGATGTGTTGCCGTGAAAACCAAAGGGAAGAGGCAAAGTGGCATGAAAAATCAAGGGGAGAATAAAACATTACGCAAGAGATTTTCTAGGGTGAAGTTTATGGAAAGAAATCAAGAAAAAGAACCAAATAGCATCTAGATTCATTCCTAGAAACCCTAAGTATATTTTGGCCGAAATTACAAGAAGAAAATAAGAAAATATTCAAGGAATTTCGGCAAGAATATATTAGGGAATCTTCTTGGAGTTTTGTGATTCGTTGGATGACACACTAGGGCTTATTTGGCAATTTCTCATTGGTGGAAGGCATGTGGAATTATTAATTTAATTCCTTGGAAAATAAATCAGAAAACTCACGGCTTGGAAGCCATGACATGCCGTCCCCTATATATACTACACCCTAGACGTCTCAAAGGAACACTTTTACAATTCAGAAAATTCTCTCCACGCGCGGAAGCTCTCTCCATTCTCTAGTTCAACCTTTGGCGTTTTCAAGCAAGGAAGGAAGAAGCAAGGGTTAGGCCGTGAGCATCACCACCATTCCACCTTGAAGCCGTGCACTTTGAAGCTTGCTTTCGAGTTTCATTAGTTCATCATTCGAGTTATTCATCCATCTCTCCATTCACGGTGTAATTCAACCTTCTTTCTTGTAATCACTTTTGATTCTTCTTATTTGATTTCGTTGGGAGTTGTTCTAGTTAACATTGATGTTTGAACAAGGTTTATAATCTGAAATTTTATGGTTGAATAAAGGATTTCGATTTCTATATTGTGATTCCAAAGTTGCTTATGTGTGATTGCTCGATTGAATTTGCTTTATAGATATCTTTTGTATTTTAATCTTATATGGTTCGAAACACTTAGGGTTTTGATATGAATGGTGCTAGATTTAAGAACATGAAATCAACTTTTTGTTTTGTGTAACTTAAATCGAAAGTAGTAAAGGTTTTGGACAAAAATCGAATTCAATTGAAGAGGATTGCAATTAGGTGAACTTATTCATACTAAGTTGTGCACTTGAGTTGATAGCCTTTCTTGATGCTTCTTCCGTTGAATGTGTATGATTGACTAGCTTTCTAGGGCTTGATTACATGTTTGATAGGATTAGTCTTTGTGCTTTCACTTAGATTAATTAGCGTTGAAAGTAAAATATGGGAAATCGTTTGCTTTCTAATGTTTCACATGATCAACTCCTTTCACATGACTTGGAAGAACAATGTAGGGTTTATTCGAATTCTATCATGAACTTGGTTTTAATCTTTGTTTCTTACATTTCATTCTTGTATTTGTGTTTTTTTTATACTTAGTTTTAATTCTTGTTTTTAATGTTCGAAAAACCAAAAACCAAAAACCCCCCTAAATTCGTGAATAGTGTTTATGTGTGAATATTATACTTTGTTTTTATTTTAATTGTTTAAATTGTCTTACATTGACAGGTGTACCCTCAATCCCCGGAATAGAATGATCCCTACTTGCTTATACTACTAATGATATTTCTAGGGTTAAATTATATGCTTGCTTTGAGCGTATCATACTTTTCTCTCTCTCCCTCTCCACAGATCAATCTGCGCCTGGAGAATCTTCAAATCGGCGAAATTGTAGAAGATCTTCTGGACTAGAACGACGACGAAGCGGTCACAGTGGAGCTTGACGGCCTTGACCACGGAGCGGAAGGAGAGCTCACCGATGCTAGATCATGACCTTGTTGGGGGCGTAGAGGGGGTTGGGGTCGTCGCCGACGATGGTGAGGATGTTGTAACGGAAGAGCATCTGGACCAATCCGACGGCGCCGCGTGGACCGAAGTCGCGGCAGAAGATCTCACGGAAGGGGTCGCATTTGTAGATGCGGAAGTCGAGGTTGGTGTCGGCGGCGAACCAGCTGTGGTCCTGGTTGAAGGAGAGGTTGAGGATCTGGGCTGGGGGAAGAGTCGGAGTCAGAGTCCGGTTTTGGGCAGGGGAGGGACAGTAGGAGTCGTCGGGGGCTCAGTCGGAGGCCATTAAATCGGGGACCGAGAATTAAATGGGAGAGAAAGGAGAGGAGGCAGTGGGTGATGAAGGAGAAGTAGGGGTGCACTTGAGCTGGAGGCGGCGGAGCAAGTGTGGGCAGAGTAGAGGTCAGATACGAGCTTAGAGAAAGAGAGAGGAGTTGGGCTGGGGGAAGAGTCGGAGTCGGAGTCGGGTTTTGGGCAGGGGAGGGACAGTAGGAGTCATCGGGGAGAGAGCGATACGAGCTTAGAGAGAGAGAGAGAGAGAGAGAGAGAGAGAGAGAGAGAGAGATAGAACCAGAAAAAAAAAAAAGAGAAGAAAAAAGACAAAGAGAAATTAGAAAAAGAGAGAAAAAAATTAAAAAAAGATCTTGGGGGTAGAATAGTCATTTTAGACCTATTTTGGACCTGTTGTGTGAGAATTAGAAAGAATAAGGACTATCCAGTTTAATTTGAAAGGCGAGGGACTAAACTGTTTTTCGGGCAAAAGTTTGAGGAGTAACAAGTATTTAACCATAACAGAAACAAGTGATAATTATTGTTCTAAATATCTGACCAAGAAACCTGAATTAAACTTCAATCATGAATAAATAATAGGTTCAATCATTAACACTCCAAACCTTTCATTTGGCAGCCACATCAATACAAGGCCCCACAGTGAGACAAAAGAATATACAACTAAATAATAAATAGCACATATGCAAGACTATCACAAGGTGGTTCAACTTGGATACTCTCCAAAAATAGCATTCAAAATAAGGTCTTCCATAGTGATTTTAACTCTTTCCCATATAAGAAATTATAGTCTCAAATAATTTGATGAATGTATAACAGACGTTAATCAAACAGCTAAGATTGCATTGTAAATAAAAATAAATTACTGCTGTATGCCAATATTGCTTAATAAGAGCAAAAATAGACATGTCTTAAATTAGTACACTTACTCCCCATCGAGCTGTGCAATCAAAGCCTCAAATGTTGCTCTTCTTCTAGGATCATGTCTTGCATGCCTTCCAGCAATAGCATCAATCTCGTCCACAAATACAAAACAAGGAGCCTGAGCAATGGATGGTAAATCATAATGTTTTGTATCAGTAAATTCATGGTTTGGCAGGCTGATATCAAGGACTCATAACCCATTTATGCAGTGAATAACTATAAGCCTCACTTGAAAAAT
Source organism: Rosa chinensis (assembly GCF_002994745.2). Taxonomy (NCBI): domain Eukaryota; kingdom Viridiplantae; phylum Streptophyta; class Magnoliopsida; order Rosales; family Rosaceae; genus Rosa; species Rosa chinensis. Next base: position 17,181,831 of record NC_037088.1, on the reverse strand, counting down.
TAAATAAACAAACAAACAAAAACATATATGTACGCATGCTCTCAACAACCTGCCATATTGACCTCAATGGAAAAATCACCAGTGATATACATGAGAGATCATTGAAACAAGTATGTCAATTAGATATGGCCGGACGAGAACTTTGAAGATATTTTCCATGGTGAAGACCATGCTTCCAATTGTGACATTTTCACCATACTGAAGATTAAAAGGAAGACAAACCCAACTAAGGAATAATAGTTAACTCCATTGGTAGGTGATAGAGCAACACTCTTAGCAACTGTCCAAGAGGTCACATAAGATGCTAGAAATATACAATTTTCTGAAGGCCAGCTATATCCGTAAAGAGCTATCATATCCAAGACAATATGTTAATTATGTACAAGTGATCAAATTTTATGAGTTAATGAAGGAAGCGACCAAAACACAGACTTATTAGAAACAGTACTGATAGCCTATATCATGCAAAAATAAAAAGGAAAACACAGCTCCTTAAACTTCTCTATCTTTATTCCTCTTTCTTCCTTCTAGTTTAAAAGTTTAAATCCTGTCTGTCTATATTAAGGCAATATTCAAATTCTAAGCAGAAATGTGATGCAGTACGTTAAAGTGACCAAAACGTAAAATACACACAACATGAGGAATCAAATTACTTTCTAACATTACTCGGAGATGGCTCAGGAATCACTGCCTCCATATAAGCCTCTGTCAACTCTTTTCTCTGGCTATCTTGGATAGGAGCTCAAATTGCTACATATATTCTTTGACACGAAACTACGGCAATAAAAACATAGAAAACCAATGCAGCAACTCTTTTAGGTTCCCATGTCTTGATATCCTGAGAATAACAAATGACAGTGTCATCAGTAAATCAATTAATTGAAAGTTACACTCAGTTCCCGCCACAACTTGATCAAAACAAAAGACTCAAGCTTTGTAATAACTTCCATTATCTTCCAACACATTGCAACAACAAAATGAGAAGCTAAAACTAAATACAAGAACTTTACCTTCCATCTTTCCCACTGATTCCAACTCACAAACTCGGGCACTAACTCGGTCCTAAACCATTCCAACTTAGTCCCACCTCTCTTTAATTTTTCCCCAGCTTGCCCCAAATACTCCCCCACCTTCACATTCACCTCCTTCAAATCAAACCCAGTTTCCTTCTTCACCAAGTCACCAAAATTAGACTAGAACTGCTCCGAACAGCGGCGTATAGACCGAGCCAGACTCACCCAAGAAAACCCATCAGGCCCATTTGGGTTTGCAGAGGCTTTAACACGAAAGTTTGACACCAGTGTTGGAGTTTGTCTTTCCAAGCCATGTTGATAGGAAGCATGGAACTGGTATACTAGCTAATTTGCTTTAAACATTGAGATAACAGATTCACAACGGGCTTGATTAAGTCAAGACTAAATTTTGAGCTATTACAATAATCACCATTTATACATATGTTATACAGGAAGTCTCACTAACCAGTAACCAATCCCTCTATTTTCTTATATTCATGTGACTCATTGCGAGAACAATTTTGGATTCACCAATTCATGGTTCTTACGTTGATATGTTATCAAAGGGTAAACTTGGGTTAATCTTCACTGTCATCCCTACCAAGTACTACATTTATGGTTTCATGTTACCAAGCGTTTTTCCCCTTCTTGTTTTGGAAATTATTTCCCTTTTCCAAATTATTTGGTAACAACAAACAAATTGATGAATTCATGGCACAAAAACAAATGAATGCAGTGAAATTTCACTTAAACTTCTTTGCCTCATTAAATTTGTTGAGACTAAACACAACTAAACTTCAAGAAATGTTACTTTCATATTTCCTAGCCTAATACAACAACTATCCTGTAATATGGAAATTCAAGTTCTCAGCCAAGTCACCAAGTGACAGATAGTAACTTCCGGATTTGTAAAATTCTGTTATTTGATTATCAATGGGTTCAAATAGGTTCTTTATGCATAAATGAAGCATCTACAAGTTCAATTGGTACTTTTTAGCTCTCGGATGCCCGAATCAACATCATCTATATTCTTAATTCAATCATATTTTCTCAAATACAAGCAAATGGGGTTAGGATTGTACCTATAGAACACCCATTAGATAGGCGAGACTGAGGAGCCATGTGCATTTGTTTCGGTGCCACATTCGAAACTTTGGAGATTTGGGGGTTTCCACTGGCATTGTAAATGTTTATTGAGTTCTGCAACCCATTCAACAACTTCTGAACCCTGGTCTTCTCTTGCTCCACTTGAACCTTCTCATGGTCCAACACTTTCTGCTCCTTCAATGCTATGTACTTGATCAGAATCTCAGACAAACTCAGCAAGCTCTTTGACACCTAAAACAAATTAAACACCCAAAATTAAAAACATTGAATTAGAAATTTTTTTTTTTTTTTAAAGATTTTAGTCTAAATTGATTGGGAAAAAAGAAGTGGGTACCTCTCGAATCGAAGACTAGGAGAAGAGCGAGGAGGCTTCAGTTTGGAAAATGAAGCAGGCTTAGATGTAGCCTGTTATCGGAGAGATACTTGTTGATGAGGAAGGCGATCTGGATGAGGTGCCCTGGCCCAGATTCTCTTATTTATGGCTTCAGATTGCTTCGCCATTATTCTGAATTGGGAGAGAAATAACCGCCGGGGAAAATTAGGGGATGGAGTTGAGATCTGAGAGAAATGAACATAAGGGCGCAGTCTAAAAAGGATAGGCTAAGGCCACAAAGCGGGAATTGTGTTGGAGTGCGGTGGTGTATGAGGGGCTCGCGAATGAGTTGGAGAGAGCGAGTTAGGGTTTCAGTGGAGTACGAGGGAGTGGTGAATCAGTTGAGGAGTTGACAATTGGGGATCTGAGGGATGCAGGTTTCATTGGAGAGAAGGTGAAATCCATTGAGCGCTTCGATTGGATAAGGGATTTTGTTTTGAGTCAGACGAAGGTTGGCTGTTGATGAAGAAGAAGGTACTTGTGTTTCGGGGAGAAAAGAAGACTGATGAAGAAATTGCGTTTTCATTGTGTTTTGAAGTACTGGAAATAAATGAAGAGGGAAACAAAGTTGCTAGCCTTAACTTAATTAAGTTGTCAAAGGCTGAGCAGTCTGCTCTTTTTATTTTGTATTCATGAATCAAACAACACATGAGTGAAGTTCTGTCGTCTGATTCTAAACACATTAAATTTGAGCTGAGGCAGCAAGGCGGGGAAGCTCCTGCTGTATGCAATCAAAATTTCAATTTGGGTTGGGAAATGAGCGACATTTGGAGGCAGATCCAAACCTCCCAATATATCTTCCTAGATCATACAACACAGAAACAAAAACTGTTGTATGGCATTTTACAAGCTACACTCATACAACATATATAACTATTCTGTTGTCCTTTGGAGCACCAATTTAGAGCCAAATTTGAGTTAGGCTAAAGGGGAAATCTGCCGTTATTTTTTTCTTCATTCACACAACGAACTATTTTTATAACTGTTGTGCAATGATCTACTAGCTAAAAAGTTCAGAATTTTAACCACCTTATACAACACAAGTTTTGTAAACTTGTTGTGTGATTCACTTTTCTTCATCACACAACACTTTTTTTTTCGTTGTGCAAAAAGCGTTGTGTGTTTAAGTTATTGGTGTAGTGTCAAGTGAGGTAAAATATCCTCTAGACAGATGTTGGAGAGGTAATATCCCCTTGAGATGGATCCGGGTGGGGAGGAAAATCTTAGACAGATCCCTTTGAGACAGGTCTAATCCTCCTCAATGGAAAAAAAAAAAATCTCCAGAATTGGGAAGATCATAAGGACATGAATAAACCTGACAGAATAAGTTTCATTTACTTCATGCTATCAAAGTAGCCTAGTATACAAGAAACTATCTACCTATTCTGTCTACTTCATACAAGATCACATCATAAAACTTAAAATCAAATTGATGTTAATTTCCAAAGAAACATGCATCAAGCATTTAGTTTATGATTGTGCATATGCAGAACTATGAACATTTAGATATCATTAGAGATGAGTACACCACAAAGGTTGTCAGAATCTTGAAAGTGATTGAGTTTCATTTTTTCTATTTATATGATTTGGCATGGATGGATTTTCAAAACATGAACTTTCATTTCATTTTGGGACTCGAAAATATTCTGGTATTTGGCAAACTAGAATGTTTACTAAATTTTATTGATATGCAGCCATGCATTTCCCTATGAGTATCAGCCAAATTGAGCTTCTGAATGGCTCTAACTTCAGAAAATGGAAATCGGACATTGAGCTCAACTTGGGAATACTTGACTATGATCATGTGCTCAAGGAGGATCCACCTGAGGGATTGACACCAACTACAAGCAGGGAGGCCAAAGAGAAGTTTGAAAAATGGCACAAACACAACAAAATGGCTTTGATCATGATCAAGAAGAGCTTACTTGATAATGTGAGAGGAGGCATTCCAGATTCTGAGTATGCCAAGGAGTTCTTCAACTCCATTGCTGAGAAGTTTAAAATCTCAAATAAGGCTGAGATAAATAATCTCATGAAATCACTCATGAGAATGGAGTTCAATGGGAAAGGCAGTGTTAGAGAATTCATCATGAGAGGTTCTAATGTTGCTGAAAAACTAAGGGGACTGAATATGGCTATGGAAGATTCATTTCTGGTTTACATGCTGCTAAACAAACTACCAGAAGAGTATGATAATCTGAAAGAACTCTACAAGACTCAAAAAGAACAGTGGACTATGAATGAATTGATCTCACTCTGTGTTGAAGTCGAAGATGAATTCAAGAAGAAAGGCAAAGAGATTTCAGTGAATTTAGTCACCAAATGCAACACAAGAAAAGGTTTGGAAACAATTGCAACAAAGGCAGCACCTCAAAACTTACAGTTAAGACTGACAACAATAAGGGTAAGTCTTCTAAGCCTGCTATAGTGATGAAATGTTTCTTTTGCAAGAAACTAGGGCATTTTAAGAAAGATTGTGAGGGTTTCAATGCTTGGCTAACTAAGAAAGGTAATTTTCTGTCAAAATCAGTCTTTAATTTGGAAACAAATGATTTTCTACATGACAATTCATGGTGGTTTGACACTGGCTCACCAATTCATATTGTCAATTCATTGCAGGGATTATCAAGAATAACAATCTCAAACAGGAATGAGACAAAAGTGTGCACTGCAAGTGGCCAAAAAGTAGCTGTAAAAGCTGTAGGAATTGTCAAGCTTATGTTTAAGAACAATTATGTACTAGAATTGAACAATGTTTATTGTATCCCTAGTATAAGTAGGAATCTTATTTCTGGTTCTCAGTTTGTGTCAAACAATGGTTTCAAGTTCTCTAGTGACAATAAAGTTATGCTATTCTATCATGATTCAGTATGTTTTGGCCAAGCTAAAATCATAGATGGTTACTGGTTTGTGGATTGTGTTAATGCATCTGTTTCAAATCAAAATCATGAAATTTTCATGTTGAACAAAAGTCCTACTGTCAAAAGAAAATTTGATCATAATTCTCATCTTATTTATGGCATAAAAGACTTGGCCATATTTCTAAGGAAAGAATGAAGAATCTGATTAAACAAGGAATTTTACCACCTTTGAACTTTGAAGATTTTGAAACCTGCATTGATTGTTTGAAGGGAAAAATGAATAACTCTAGAAGGACAGGTTCAAAAAGATGTGAAAATTTGCTTGACTTAGTGCATACTGATGTTTGTGGCCCTTTTCCAGTAAATACCATCTGTGGGAATTGTTAATTCATTACCTTCATTGATGATTTTTCAAGATATTGCTATATTTATTTAATATCTGAAAAATCACAAGCCTTGGATACCTTCAAAATCTTTAAAACTGAGGTTGAAAGACAAACTAGAAGACTTATAAAGGTTGTTAGATCTGATAGAGGAGGTGAGTATTTTAGAAAATATTCAGAAAAAGGCCAGCACAAAGGTCCATTTGCATTGTATTTGCAAGAATGTGGCATCGTGGCACAATACACCACTCCATACACTCCATAACAAAATGGAGTTTCAGAAAGAAGAAACAGGACCTTGATCAACATGGTTAGGAGTATGATTTTGAGATCAGGTTTACCAAAATTTCTGTGGGGAGAAGCGTTAAAGTCTGCCAACTATATTTGTAACAGAACTCCAAGCAAAGCAGTTTCTAAAACACCTTTTGAGTTGTGGTGTGGCTACAAACCAAGCTTGAATCATTTTCATGTGTGGGGATGTAAGGCAAAAGCAAGAATGCATAGTATTGAAGCTGGGAAACTTGATTCTCAAACCTTGAGTTCTTATTTTATTGGTTACTGTGATAAGTCCAAAGGCTACAGATTTTATTGTCCAAGGAGAGGGACTAGGATTGTTGAATGTCATATGGCTATTTTCTTTGATGAGTTGATTGATCAACAAGAAAATGTGGATGATGACATGGATACAACAAGTTCAGTGCACAGCAAGTTTGAAGATTGGTTCATATATCCTACTTACTGTGATGATGTTGAGAGCAATAATACTCTTCAAGTGGAATTACTTCCATTGCAAGAAATGCAAAATGATCAAGCCAACATTGTGGGAGAAGTCCAAGGTGAAAATGCAGAAGTTGCCCAAGTGAATGAAGAACCTGGAAATGCAGAAGCTGAAATTGCAGAACCAACAGTTCTGAGAAGATCAGGGAGAGAGAGAAGATCAGCAATCCCTGATGATTATCATGTTTATCAAGTTGATACAGAACCTGACATAGGAGTAGAAGATGATCCCACATCAGTTAAGTAGGCAATGCAGTCTGTAAACAGTGTCAAATGGAGAGAAGCCATAGAGGATGAATTGCAAAGCATGTCAAAAAATGAAGTATGGTCCTTGGTGGATAAAACTGATGCATGTATACCTATAGCCTGCAAATGGGTTTTCAAGACCAAAAGAGATGCAGATGGAAAAGTTGAAAGGTTTAAGGCTAGATTAGTTGCTAAAGGCTATAATCAGAAAGAAGGAGTTGACTACAATGAAACCTTCTCACCAATTTCCACAAAAGATGCATTTAGAAAGCTTATGGCCTTGGTAGCACATTTTAACTTGGAGCTGCACCAAATGGATGTAAAGACAGCATTCTTGAATGGAGATTTGAGTGAGGAAATCTATATGTTGCAGCCAGAAGGTTTTGTGGAAGATGAAAACAAGATTTGCAAACTAAAAAAGTCAATATATAGACTCAAGCAAGCTTCAAGGCAGTGGTATCTGAAATTTGACAAGGTAATTGCTGATTTTGGTTTTTTGGAAAACAAGCTTGATGAATGTGTTTATATGAAGACTAGTGGGAGCAATTTTGTTTTTCTAATATTGTATGTGGATGATATTCTGCTAGCCAGTAGCAATGTGTGTTTGTTAAAATAGACAAAAACTTTTCTTTCGAAGTAGTTTGATATGAAAGACATGGGGGAGGCACACTATGTACTTGGAATTGAAAGGACAAGGGACAGAAAGCAAGGTGCATTGGGACTGTCTCAAAAGAACTACATAGATAAAGTGCTCCAAAGATTTGGGGTGCAGGATTGCAGGCAAGGAGAAGCACCTATATCTAAAGGAGACAGATTGCACAAAGGGCAATGTCCAAGTAACATTCTGCAGAAGAGGAGTACGGAAAATGTACCATATGCAAGCCTAGTTGGAAGTTTAATGTATGCTCAGGTATGTACAAGACCTGACATATCCTTTCCTATAAACATGCTGTTAAGATACCAAGCAAATCCAGGATATGAGCATTGCGTTGCAGGTAAGAAGGTTTTAAGGTATTTAAAGAAAACCAGGGATCATATGCTGGTTTACAAGGAAATTGAAGATCAAGATTTTGAGATAAAAGCATATGCAGATGCTTCATACAAGTCTGATATGGATGATTTAAAATCCACTTCAGGCTATGTTTTTGTTTTGGCTGGAGGTGCAATTTCATGGAAGACTGCCAAGCAAAGTTTGACAGCAACTTCAACATTCCAAGCAGAATATATAGCTATTTTTGAAGCAACTGGTCATGCACTGTGGTTAAGGAATTTTGTATCTCAATTGAAACTAGTGGATTTTATTGAGAGACCTATGATCATCTATTGTGACAATGCATTTGCAGTGTTCTTCTCAAAGAACAATAAAAGATCGTCTGGATCTAAGAACATAGATGTGAAGTATTTTTCTGTTAGAGAAAGTGTGAGAGATGGTGAAATAGTGTTACGTCTCGAACCTAAATTTACTGATTTACTAATCATTAGGACGGTAAACACCATTTACTTTCACTTTTACTGTCGTTTCAGTACTATTAGGGGGCCTAAAATATGACTTTTTGTTCGGGTCAAAATTTGAGAAAATGTTCTTCATTAAAGTTGTAGAGGACGTTAAACCGAGCGCATGCATATGTGGTACGTAAAAATCGGAGTTCATATGAGAAAGTTATGGCCAAAATACTAAAGTTACTATTCATGATAATTTTCTATAAATAGCCGAGTTACTGTGGTAAGTTTCCATTTTCGGAAACTTACCGAGCCTTCCCGATTCTCTCTCCCCAATTCTCTCTTCCTCTCCGACCTCTTCACCTTCTTCCGGCCATAACTCCTCCATCCGGTGACGGATTTTGACGTATAAGATGTCGTTGGAAAGCTCTCTTCCTTCCCTTCATTTATGGGTTCGTTTTGTAGCTTAATATGAACTATGGAAGATGCAGCAATGAGAAGAAGAGGACGGTCACTGTAGCAGTTTTGAGTCAACGTCGATATTTTCCGATTCCGGCAATCTCCGGCCACCAAATTGGCGTCGAAGGTTCGGTTTTTGACATAGATCATTTCCCCTAAGGTATTTCATTTCAATTTGCAGTGTAGAGGTCGAATTAACAATTTCAATTTCTAGGGTTCTTGGAATTTCTGGAAATTTTTCACCGGCCAAATTGGAGCTCTTCCAGGTAAAATTGGAACTTGTTGTAGTTGAGAAAGAGGTTGGATTTGTTGAGTAGATGGTGCTGCCAAATTTTGGTGGCCATCGGAGGTGGTTGCCGGTGGCGCGTTGGGCCCACGCGCTGCCACTGTTGGTGTAGCGTGGAGGCGTGTAGAGCAGTGTTTTAATTTTGGTTTTTAGCCCATTAAATTTTATATATGTTGTAGAGCTTATATGTGAAGTTTGGTGAATTATGGAAGAGTTTGGAATTATTTGTGAATTTCCAAAGTTTGAAGTTTTGTGATTGAATTGTTGGAAATTCGGCCGTCGGATTTCCCTCGTTTTCGTTTTGGAATATGTTAATTGAGGAATTGGTGTTGTGGGAGAGATTTTGGTTGAATTTGAGAAGTAATGGAGATAGGGATTTTCAGGTTTCGTTTAGGTTCGTAATTATTTTATCGGATTGCCGTTTACGGAAATATAATTGTGTACAGGGTAATGCCGCGAGCTACGGTTAAATGAAGGAACTCGTTTGCGTGGTCACCCAATAGTACTGTGAGTGGACTCTTGTTTTAAATAATGATGCATGCGTTTATTTTCTTGAATTAATGCTTGATTTAATTAACATATTATTTTCCGAGCATATGAATTGATTTCGGAATTTGATTTCGATTTATCTCGTGGATTTGCTTTCATTAATGATTTTCATGCAGCAATTATGATTCTTACCGCTTGTGAATTTCGGATATTAATTTGTTATGCTCGGATTCGAGTTTATAATTTATGTTGAATTTCGACGAATTATTTTTCCGAGGTGATTTCCGGAATTATACTATTTATATTATATTGCTATTCGTCGATTTGAGATTTTATAAGAGATTTTCGAATTGAGATTTTGATGGAGTTAGTTTTCATATTTATTTATCGACCTTCGGTTTTGGCATTGGGAATGCCTTGATGATGATCTAATTATTCTTTTAGCGTGTGGGACACGCTGTCGATTTTTGTGGCTTTCTACGAGAATTTCCGGGTACGGTTGGGAATCGTACCCATGTTTTCTTTATTCGCGGGACTTATGGGGAAGCCTTACTGATTTTCGATTTTCGTATGATTTTAACCCACCATACCTGGGTCGTCATATTTATTGCTAGCTAACCTATTAGTACTCCTCCCTGCTTACTATGTGTTTGTGGGTGAGTAAGAGCAGAGCATGGGATACTCCAGAGTGTGGGACACTCCGACCAGAGCATGGGAGGCTCCCTTCTTTCGTATGGTGAAACTTCTTCCCCATATTTTTTCGTTGCTTGACTAGTGGGGCTAGTCCGATTTTCACTGTAGCCAGCGGGGCTGGTCTTATCTTCTTGAGAAACGAGATTTTGGTTTTACGATGTATTTTTTTGAATGTGGTGACTAGCGAGGCTAGTCGATTTATCGTTTTGGAATTCTTGGATTTAAAGCTAAATGTGTTTTTCTAATTGTTGCATGCATCGGTTTTTAATGAAATAAATGTGGGAAAGTATGAAATCCTTTTTCTTTTAAATTGTTTATTTTGTCCACTCACGCTAACGTTTTTTGTCTACTTTCCCCTGGGCCTTTCGGTTTCTAATGCCCAGTTTGCAGGCGAATTAGAGGAGGTCGGGCGTACATGACATTTGAGGCATAGTTGTCACTACTTCCACAGCGTAGGATCGCTTGATCCTTTACTCTTCTTTTTATATCCTTGTGTATAGTAGTATTGCTCTGATAACCTTTGGGATTAGTATTTTTGAGTTTTGTGTTTTGTGAAAGTGGAGTTGTTGGTAATTGGGAGCAGGGTGGCTCCAGGAGTATAAGGTTGGTTTGCTTGAAGTGTTTTTGTGTGTTTTACAGGTTTTTGGATAGTCCATTTTAGAGGTGACTCTGCCGAATTTTTGGTAGAGTTATCCCTAAGGTGGGCCCCACAGGGCCACCTCGGATTTTAGGGTGAAATTCGGGGCGGGTCCTGTCAAATAGAAGTGGTCAAAATTGGAACAAAGGATCAACTAGCAGATCCTTTGACAAAGGCATTACCTGTGTCTGTTTTCATTGAGCACATCAAAACTATGGGAGTTTTGGGAAGTTTGGATGCTGATGGGAACTGACCACATTGTGCTTGATACCATGTGTTCTGGTTTTATTCATTGAGAGTGAGTAAAACATTGTAGTTCATTTACATTAATGTATTTAATGTATTATTTGCTGCAAAATAAAGTTGTACAATTATAGATGTTGTTAATGCAATGGCATATTTGCAGACAAATGTTTTAGTATGAAATTAATTCAGTCTTCAATGTATATTGAAATTTTGGTAGGACTATATATATATATATATATATATATATATATGCATGCGTAATTACAGATGATTGCTCAAGTTTAAGCATATATTCACTACTGTACTTTGAGGAAATTCATGTAGTTTTTACTTGCTGCAGTGTGGCTTTGGAAAGTTGGCGATTTACGAATTCACCAAGACATTCTTTGGTTCATTACAGTTTAAGTATAACTGACAGAATTTTGAGAACAGATTTGTGATGTGAATTGGATTCACGTGCACACTCTAGGATGCTATGTCATATATGTATATCTAAGTCTTAAACAATGTTTAGTTCAGTGGGAGACTGTTAGATGTCTTAAGAACAAGACATTGTATCAAGCTGGACATAGACATGTATATGTTACTGGTATGGAATTCAATTATCAAATTGAGGTTGCAGACTTAATTAAATTATGTTAGTCCACCTCATTAATCTGTTTTGATTTCAAATTCAAATGAGTACAGTTATTAGGATAAATTTGATTAGGACAAGTTTGAAATTGCAGTTGAAATGGCATGACAGTTTCTTGATGGAAGAAACTGCCATGCATGGTTAAACTCTATATAATCAGGTTTTGGTCCCTGCTGATACATGTCTC